>NC_072381.2:91802500-92402500 GCF_028885625.2 Pongo pygmaeus
AAGGCCACATGCTTGCTGGAAAGTACATATGGAGGGCCTTTTGGAATGCCTCTCCGAGGACTTGAAGTTTTATACTAAGAGGCGCTGATTTAATATAATGCCATAACCAGGGACATTTTTACAATAAATAACATATGGAAGCTTCCAAAAAGATATTTGAAAACAACCAAATGTTATCTGTGGCACCAGTAAAGCAAGACTATAGTCTCCTCACTGGGTTTAATGTTCATTTAAAATTAGCCTCTTTTTTCACTTCTCCTATAAAGACTGCTTTTCTTTGTGAGTGTGAAAATTTATTCGCCAGGAAAATCAGGTTAAAATAATTAAGTTGCTTAAAGAAATAGAGTACTCTGACAGAGCTAACCTTGCAAATTGAAATATGTATACTTGTTAATTTAAAAAATAATATATCTGTGTTATTATTTTATTAGAGTAACAAAATTTCTATTCTAATTTTGTACAAATTAAGTCATTTTTCCAAGGAAAGAAAAAATTAGTAAACAGTTAATACATTGTGTAATAGAGAACGCCTGAGTGTGTATCATGTGAATAAACAGTTTTAAAATTGCTACTATCGATGAAATAATATATTACAGAAAAATTGGAGAGAGAGTATAGGTGTAAAAAATTACAAAACATTTTATAAATAAGAATAATTTTCAATAGTAAAAATTATTTTTCTATACTTAGAAAAGTAAGAATAATGTGATTAATCAAAATATTCTGGATAATAACTATGATATATCTCCCCAGATATATTTATCTCTAAATTCAGTATAATTCCAACAATACTTTAAAAATAGAAGTGGATGAGTGGATTTGAAAATTTATATGGAACAAATATTATAATAGAGTAAGAAAAATATTTGAAAACAACAAAAATTGTATTGCTGCCCTACCATCAAATATACTATGAAGCTATAGTAATTAAACCAATGTGGTGAGTAATTTTTAAAAATGGGTCAATAATGAAAATACAAAGTTTAGAAACAAAATAATGTTTTTATTTTCCATTTTGTTATTTTGGTAAAGAAAATAAAAGTTGCCATTTTTACCATTTTTTAAGTGTATAGTTCAGGGGCTTTTAGAACATTCACATTGTTCTGCAACCATCACCACCATCCATCTCTAGAAAATTTTTATCTTCCCAAGCTGAAACTGTGAACCTCATTAAATGACTTTCCATTCCCTCTTTACCCCAGCTACCAGCAACTACCATTCCACTTTCTGTCTCTATAAATGTGACTGTTCTAGGTACCTTATATTTATTAGTCAGGGTTCCCTAGTGGGACAGAACTTATATATATACATATATATATATATATACACACACACACACACATATATATATACACATATATATACACATATATATATACACACTTATATATATACACACTTATATATATATACACATATATATATACACACACACATATATATATACACATATATATACACATATATATACACACTTATATATATACACACTTATATATATATACACATATATATACACACATTATGTATATATACATACACATACACACACACACACGAGTTTATTATGTGTATATATATATGAGTTTATTATGTATTAACTTACACTATCACAAGGTCCCGCAATAGGCTGTCTGTAAGCTTGAGGAGCAAGAAGAGCCAGTCCGAGTCTCAGAACTGAAGAACTTGTAGTCTAATGTTTGACGGCAGGAAGCATCCAGCACAGGAGAAAGATGTAGGCTGGGAGGCTAAGCCAGTCTCGCCTTTTCACATTTTTCTGCCTGCTTTATATTCACTGGCAGCTGATTAGATTGTGCCCACCAGATTAAGGATGGATCTGCCTTCCTCAGCCCACTGACTCAAATGTTAATCTCCCTTGGCAACACCCTCACAAAGCCACCCAAGATTAATACTTTGCCATCCTTCAATCCAATCAAGGTGACAGTATTAACCATCACATCATATAAATGGAATCATACATTATTTGTCCTTTTGTGACTGTCTTATTTCACTTAGTCTAATGTTCTCAAGGTTTATCCATGTTGTAACATGTACCAGAATGTCTTTCTATTTTGAAGCCGAATAATATTCCATTGTCTATATAGGCCACATTCTGTTCATCCATTCCTCTGCCAATGGATACTTCAATTGCTTCTACCTATTGGCTGTTGTGCATTATGCAACTATGAACATTGGTGTGCAAGAATCTGTTCAGGTCTCTGCTTTCATTTGTTTTCAACACATACCCAGAACTGGAATTGCTGGATTATATAGTAATTCTATGTTTAATCATTGACAATGCTCTATAAATATATGAAACAGTATTCATAAGATGTAAAATGCTCCTACAAATCAACAAGATACCTAATCCAATACAAAATAAAAAATACAAATTTCCAATGCAAAATGATGAAAACAAAGACATTCATCCTGAATAAAATTAATTTTTGTCTGTCAAATTAGCAAAACTTAAGAGATTGATAATATTCCTTATTGTCAAAGTTGTGAAAAAGGGCCCTCCCAAATACTGATGAGAGTGTAAGCTGTTGCTAAAGCCCTTGGTAGCAAGCAATTTAGCCGTAGCCATCCAAATCGCAACATGTGTTAGCTTTTATTCAGCAATCCTACTTCTAAACATTCAGATTATAGACATAATGATCATGTATATACACAAAGTATTTTTGCTGTTTGCAAAAGAGAAAAAACTTTAAAATTAAGTGATTAAATAATGGATGACACATTATAAAATTAAATGTAGCCACAAAAAAAGAATGAAATAGACCTATAAGAAGAATGCCTTAAAGTATAATAATAATAAAATAAAAAAAGAAAAAATATAAATAAATAAATAAAAAGAAGAATGCCAAGGTGTGATAGAAAGTGAAAAAAAGCAAGGAAAAAAATTGTGATTTCATTTACATGACCATGTTTACATGATATATGTAAAATACATGCATATGTATTTAAATAACCAAACTCAACAGTGTTACCAGAGGGAAGGGGAGTAGGAGTGAGGAGAGGTGGATAACTGTCAAGTTTGGTAAAATACACACTGTTTGAACTTTCTACAGTGAGAATGTACTAATGTATATTGTATACAATTTTTACAATGTTATTGAGGAAAATTACATACAATAAACCGCACACATTTAAATTATTAAATCTTATCAATTTAGACAGATATATATATATATATACACCCACGAAATTACAACTGCAATCAAGATAACAAATCATGAAAATGTTTTAAGTCATTGAATTTCTATGATTTCTTAAATATATAGATATCATAATAAAATGACTTAGCTTTACTAGTAAACAGTATCCAGAAAGAGCAGAAAACAACTTTCCCTTTGGCCTTCTCTTACCCTCAAACTTGATCCTACTTACACTGGGTATGGAGACCACCAGAAGCTGTCCTCTCACTGATGCCATATGTCATCCTAAGATGTGTTCTAAAAAGCATTAACCTTCGTATTTGCCAGATTTCAATAATTCCATGGGCCTCTTCTGGATAACAGTCTCCAAAAGAGTAAAATAAATGGGTAGCCTAGGATCTTACAGTTCAACAGATTATAGAAATAGCCTAATTTCCTGTGCACATGTATGTGCGCGCACACACACACACACACAAATCTTTTCTAAAACATGCCTGAGAGATAGCCATGTATGCCAATGGCTAGATGGCTTAAGCAATTAGAGCTAGTGCAATTTTGTTTATATAAATCAGGGTTATATCAACCTCAGCACTATTCACATTTGGGGCCAGAAAATTTTCTGTTGTAGGGGACTGTGCTGTGCATTGTAGGATCTTTAGTAACATCTTTCGCTTCTATCCACTAGACGCCAGTAACAGCCTTCATCCTGGATTGTTACAACAAAAAATATCTCCAGATGTTGTCAAATGACAATCCCCCCCACCCAGTTGAGACCCACTTGTATAAATTGATGCTGAAAGCTAAACCTCAAAATTAATTCTTATGTGGGATATTTCAATTCAAGTTTATTCATATTTTTACCCTTAACCCGCATTCACTTTCAATAAGTACATTGGAATAGTAGAGAAGTAGTTTATGCCATGTTGCAACACTAAAGATACTGACTGTTGAGTGAGGTATAAATCTAAAAGCAGCGCTGAAAAGAAACACCAATTTGACTCCTGGTCAGGGATGCCTGTTCTGCACTTCCCTGCCATTGTGGCCTTAACCCAGTTTTAACGAACTAACCTGGAGAACTCCAGTCCTTATACTCTCTCTGCCTATTCTTTCTTTGATTTCCAGTTAATTGTAAGAGAACAGAGCCACCAAAGAATTAATGAGTCATTTACACTTAACTTTGATATGAAAATTATCATTCGATGACTAGATGTTGGCATTTAGTATTTTCCTGAACCCCATTCAGGAAGATGGAAGAATGTTATCAAGTGTAGCATAAACCTGTTTCACATTTCCTTAAGGTATCCTTTAAAGATTCTTTTTAAGGCCGAGTGAGGTGGCTCATGCCTGTAATCCCAGCACTTTGGGAGGCCATGGTGGGTGTATCACCTGAGGTCAGGAGTTCGAGACCAGCTTGACCAACATGGTGAAACCCAGTCTCCACTAAAAAATACAAAAATTACTGGGCATGGTGGCAAGTGCCTGTAATCCCAGTTACTCAGGAAGCTGAGGCAGAAGAATCACTTGAACCCAGACGGCGGAGGTTGCAGTGAGCCGAGATTGTGCCATTGCATTCCAGCCTGGGTGACACAGCAAGACTCCATCTCAAAAAGTAAATACACAAGTAAAAAATAAAAGATTCTTTTTAAAACACGATTTTCAGTTCTATTCTAATCTCACCATGTGATTAATTATATAATATATATATTATTTAATATATTATATATATTAATTATATATAATATATATAATTAATATATATATAAAATATGTGGAATTTAACCTCCTTCCTTCAAATAAACCCTTCTACTTTTAACCAAAATGAATAATAAATGGCATCCATAAAGATTTGATAAAGACATCTTTTGTAATCATTGAAGGAATAAAGAGACGCTAGCCAATTATTTAGTGTTTTGGTAATGTAGCTTCAGATTTAATGACATAGCTTAATGAGTGGTGCTTGAAAAGTTTGATGGTTTCCTAGTGAGCTGAGTTACATGACTTCCCTGAAAACTGGAGTTTATATTGGATTTGCAGTCAGTTCCAGTTAAAGCAAAATATAGAACCAATTATAGATATGTCCATAATGGGAAATTTAATATGTTAGTGAGTTCTTAGTTTTATAGCTATATATGACCTGACTTTTAAAATAAATTAAAATAATCTTTCATACTCAACTATTATGAATAATATTATAATATAAATATAGCATCCATATACTCATTGAACACTCTGTGGAAGGCACCATGTTAAGTTCCTCATATACATTAAATTAGTGTATCCTTAAAGTTCCTCAAATGTTATTCCCTCAGCTATGGTGACACTGGGAAAGACCTACAACTTCTCTAAGTCTGAATCTCCTCAGGTGTGAAATGGGAATAACAGTAGTACCTTTATCATTTGGATGATTATGAAAGTTAAAGATTTTTAATAGTAGGGATAAGGTTAAGAGCAATGGTTCAGTATAGTATTTAATTGAAATAATAATATTAAATGTCTTCATGTAATTTCTAAGTATAATTATTATATTACAATAAGCCTTTTCTGAAAAATTATGTGAATATAAGCATGTTGTTTCATTACCACACATTATTATTTTGAAACAGTGTCCCTGTGGTAGGTTGTTTAGAAAAATACTTATAATAATTTCTTTTTTTTTTTTTTTTTTTTTTTTGAGATGGAGTCTTGCTCTTGTCACCCACGCTGGAGTGCAGTGGCACCATCTCGGCTCATTGCAACCTCCACCTCCCAGGTTCAAGCAATTCTCCTGTCTCAGCCTCCCAACTACAGGTGCACGCTGCCACACCGGGCTAATTTTTTGTATTTTAGTAGAGACGGGATTTCACTGTGTTGCCTGTGCTGGTCACAAACTCCTGAGCTCAGGCAATCTGCCCGCCTCAGCCTCCCAAAGTGCTGGGATTACAGGTATGAGTCACCATGCCTGGCAATAATTTCTTCTCATATTTATGCCTTTGGGAAATACCCTCTCACACTGACTCTGGGCTTAACCATGTAGCTTGCTTTGGCCAGTGGGAAAATAGCAAGTCTGACACAAACTGAGGAAAGAATTTTCCCAAGAGCAGCAAGAGAGGGCAAGCCCCAGGTGCTCATGCAAATGCTCTCTTGCTGCTCTTGGGAAAATTCTGACCACCTCCCTGATAATAAGCCCTGTCCAGCCTCTGGATGATAAGTGGGACATGCTGCCGTTACCTCAATTGTCTCTGCCAACAGGCAGCCAACTATTAGACACGTGACTGAGATTACCAGCCCCTAGCTGACTGCAGGAACCCAGACCCATCACAACAGGGCTGAGGCCAAATTGCTGACCCTCTGAATGATAAACAAATAAAATGATTGTTATTTTATGTCACTTAAATTTGGAGTGGTTTGTTACACAGCAAAAGCTAACTGATACTATTCCCATAGACAACATAAATAAGGATTTTAAAAATCATAATTCAGGATGTAGCTAATAGTCTAAATTTACATTTCCACATAAAAATTCTGGCTTACTTATACAATATTGTCAATAACATTATATAATAATTCAGCCAATAAAATGAAACCAGTTCTATTTGGTTTTATACTTAGTGGAAAACATTGGACAGTGATATGATATGGAAAGGTAGGATCTCCCTCTTCATAGAACAACAGTGCTAGCAAAGCTCTTATCTTTTGTACTAACTCTAATCAAGTAAATGATGGCATTTTTCGTGCTGTGTTTAGAGATTCTAAGGCCGTCTCTGATTTTGATAGGGGGTGGGAAGTATATACATGTCATACATTTGCAAGCCTTGCCATAGATTAGACGTACCTCTGGAATATTTTTGCCCATAAAAAAGTATTCACTATTTACTTTGCATTGTCCATCTCTCTACAGAGTTCACAGGTAAGACATATTTTTCATCTACTGGCAACTTTTTAAACAATTTTAATTCAAGTTGTGAAGCCATTATGGGAATACTGCATAATTGTTCTCATTGAGAAAGTAGGCTTTGTTTTTAAGAGTGCAGCCCTGTGACAATCTAATCCCAATAGCACAGCTAGGCAGGCCACTACAGTGGCCTTGTTCCCCCACCAAGTGGAAGTGTTATCACCACAAGAATTAACAGCCAGAAAGAAGGCTCATGATGAAGGCTGCTAATGTCTGTTAGTTCACTCAGACCACATTGCCTGGGGGATGCTTGCACTCTCAGCAGGATTGCCAGAGCCAAGGCAAGAAAATAAATGCACCAAAGAGGTGAAGAAACAAAATGAATCCTGACCTATCTACTTTAAACCGCGAGTTTCTTCCCTTTCCCCAGAACTCTTTAATTCCAATGTCTGTTCTAACCATCCAGTATTTGATTATTTTCTGTTACTATTATAAGCATCTTAACTAAAGCTACCACATATGAAACTTCTCTTGTGTTCTCTCATAGTTCAAAATAATCCCCTTCAGAATAGCTTTTATGGTAACTATTAAGTCTTCATTAGGTACAAAACACTATGGTAGCACTCTACATAAATTAACATAAAATCAAATCTTATAAAAATTCCAAAGTAGGTAGAATCCCCATTTCACAGATTTAGGAACTGAATCTTAAAGAGCTAGAGTCATTTGTCCAATGTTATACTGTAACTAGGTTGTGGAGCCTATTTTGAAGCCCAGATCTTTGTGACTGCAATGGTAACGTGCTTATCTGCTGTGCATCGCTGCCACCCAGCATTCAAATGCAGTTTCATGTGTGCATGATGTGGTCATTAAAGCCATAGGCTTGGATACAAACTCCCATATTGGCACCTTTAGTATAGTGATCTTAAGGAATGTTCTTAATCTCTGTGGGCTTCAGTTACCTCATTAGCAACATGCTTTCCACACAGAGTCCCAGAGAGATAAGGATGACTTTCTTAAAATAATATAATTAGAGAAGCGTTTACCAAACTGATTATCTACTAAAGTGGGGTGTAAGTGTAGAGGACAGCACTATATGTGGTGAAGGAGCCTGAGTGTGGTAGTATCAGGCTGTTACCACTCCTAGTGTAAAGGGAAAAGGGAGGGAGCATGAGAGATCCTGAGAATAAAGCCATGTTGAGAAGACCTGTGACTTCAGAGAAGGTCCCAACCAGACCCAGGCAACATCACAATGAAGGGGCCAGGAAATGATCAGCCCCTATTCCTCTCTCCTCCCTCCATCTGATCTCCTGGACTCCCAATAGCCAAACCCACACAAACCAGAGGGTAAGAGCCCCACTGTGGTAGTTCACATGGGCCCACCTCCTGCAACAGAGAGAAGGAGAAGGGCTGAGATCAGAATTACAGGAGCAAAAGGAAGGTATTGGGTCACATACTGGAATAAAAATACCTCTTTACAGAGTTTTAATAATGATTAAACAAGCTAATGAATATAAAACACAAGAAATTGCATCTAGTACTCAATAAATATTAGCTATTATTATTTTAATTAACTTATTCATATATTTGATAAAAGTTTATTGAGAACTTACTATGTTCTAGGCACTGTGGACATGAGCTCTGTCCAAAGGAAGCTTATAATACAGTCAGGTTCATATGAGTTAAACAAAGAGGAGAGATCTCAGAAGGAGCCTTCATCATCTCTACAGCTGTTTTTAAGGCATGTCTGGAAAGGTCAGGCAAACTAGTGTAATAAAGAGTTTTTTTTTTTTAATTTAATCTGTATTTTTTATAGAGGTGGGGGGTCTCGCTTTATTGCCCAGGCTGATCTCAAACTCCTGGCCTCAAGTAGTCCTCCCGCCTCAGCCTCCCAAAGTGCTGGGATCACAGGCGTGAGCCCCTGCATCTGGCCAGAGAGGTTTTATTTTTTAAGTGGCCCTTAGTATCTTGTTGGACAATGACACATTCTAATGGGAAAAGTAGCAGGCCCACAAAGGTTTAATCAGTAACAAAACTGCAGCTGTCAGAAGAAGGTGTGGTGTGGAGTACAGCATGGTGTTTGCCAGGACAATTTATCTTCTGGCCTAGCCTTCAAGAACTTTGGACTGAGTCCTGCAGTGACGAAGATGGGAAAGCTTTAAGGAAACAAAAGCTAAAAGCCTCATAGGTGCTGGAGGCTTAAGATCAACTGAAAATAGAGAGAGACATTCATCCCCGTTTTGCAGAGATAATCCACCATATTTCAGCTGTGGCAAATATGGTGCTGGAAAGTCCACAATAGGAGTGTAGTGGAGGCACGAGCCACAGAGCCTTGTTCCCCCACCAAGTAGAGGAGCAAAGGATGACAGTGAGGGACTCCATGGTACTCATCAATGTAGGACTGATAAAGAAACACACTGCCAAGGCTACATGGTGACCAGATGTGTTTGTGAGTGCCTGCTGATCTTCAGGGGAACTCCCAGAAATACGTAGGACATATAGGCTACTTCAAGAGTCTGGGGATGGTCTGATGAGCATGCAAGAGAATTATACAGAGAGAGTTTAGAGAAGAGAGTAAACAATCCACTTTGATTGCCAGAGGTCTGAGAAAACTGGCCTTGGGAATGTGCTGTTTATGCCATAAGCAACTGAAAATTTTCAAGGGGGAAATGATGAAGGGGAGCAATGAGCTTGATGAATATGCAGTGCCAAAGTGAAGTAAGAAGGAACCAAAGCAAGGGAAATTACTCAGGGTTTACTTTAACAGCTTGCTAATAGAAAATAAATGCACATGATGTCAGTTTTAGGTGTCAAACACTGTTATGAATAACACAGCTATCACAGCTACCATTTATTTAGCACTAGGCTCAATGAGGCATATGCTGTATATATAGCTTTTTCAGCAGCTCTGTGGAATAGATATTTTTATTTCTATTTTACACATAAAGACACTACAAATCAAGAGAGATGTGGGCCAAGCTCCACACATGTGGATGTTTTGAAGCTAAATCATGCTCTTAATCACTATAGGTCCAAAAATTCTGCTAAAAAATAATTGGCGAGAAATAAAAAAAAAAACTTTTAATGATGTCATTGCTTCAAGAGACCATGCACTCTGAATAAAAACATTTTTTTCAATGTGACAGTAGTTATAAAATTTGCCCTTATAATTCTCTTCATCACTGGAGGCTGTTAAGAACAACTCAGAAAAGAAAATGAAAACCCAAACACCATTCACATTAGCATGAGAAAGCAAATACACATATTTGAGAGAGACTGAGTTGAATTATGACCCCAAATTAGTAGGTTTCTGTGGACATGAGCATTGACAGGAGCATGCTGATGTCGCCATGAATGCTTAGGTGTGTTTCTCCTTCCCAGAGGAGAGAGAGTCTTCTCTAGGCCCAGAACATAGTAGGTGTGCAGTCAGTTTTCATAAGGGAATAAATGAAGAAATTAATAAGTGAATGATCTTTCAAGTTTAGAAGTAAATCGCTGAAAGGAATGCTAGCAGCCTTTTTTCCAGAATAAACATTCAAAATCCTTATCGACAGCATGTCAGCAGGTGAGGAAAAAATGTGTGGTTAAGAAAAACAATCTGCCCAAAATCCAAGGACCCAGAGGTCAGTGTGATAGCAATGGGGGGACACGGAAGGGGTGTGAGATGGTGTGGGCTACAGGAGGATCACAGACAAATATGTGTCCCAAATATGATTTAAATCATAGTGGGTCACAGGAAATAACACTGGGACACATATTTGTCTGTGATCTTCCTGTAGCCCACACCATCTCACACCCCTTCCCTGTCCCCCCATTGCTATCACACTGACCTCTGGGTCCTTGGATTTTGGGCAGATTGGTTTTCTTAACCACGCATTTTTCCCTCACCTGCTGACATGCTCACTCAGTGCTGAAAAACACAATCAGAACTATTTGATGCTGACTGTGTGCTCAGAAATAGTTCAAATCAAAGCTACGTTATCCACTAGGCACTGTAGTGCCACAGAGGCTATGAATTTTTCAAGAGCTAAATATGCATAAGAAAATGTGTTGGCTTTACCTGTTAAATTAATGTAATGTATAAATGTACAAATATAAAATGTAGCATTCTATCACATTATGTCAGTTTTTCTTCTTATTAAATTTAGTGGTTTTATATTGTTCAACTTATGGACCTATTTTTAGATGTAAAAAGAAAAAGAGAAATAATACCAACTAATAAATGTAGAGGGAATGATAACAGAATATCACCCTTTTGGATTCCCCAATGTAATAAACAATTCAGGCAAGGATCATCCATGAATGCTACAATCATTAGACAAAAGATTATTAGGATAACCTCAGTATATTTTTTCATATTTTTTCCAAAGTACCCACTTCTGCTACCCCCCACTGCCCATTACTTAATGATTGTAAAAGGAGAAAATGTACCTTTACAATGGAGAGAGCTAGGGTTACCATGCTTGGCAAGTAGTCAAGCCATTGGTCTCTGATACAACCTGCAATGAGCCTTGTCTACTGTGATACAATATGAAATTCACATCACTGTAATGTAGTATTCCAGAAATGTTGAAACTGAACTTAGTCAAGGATTTAGACCTAACTACAAGTTGATAAGATATATAAAGGAGATAGAGGCCATCACCACGAAGAAATAAACAAACCCAGAATGGAAGCATCTTAAAAGATTGAGCAAGTCAATGTCATGAAGAGAAAAATGGTTTTATATTAAAAGATAAAAAGAGTCATGCCAAGTATAATCCTAAAATGTCATTAATCCTGGTTCAAGAAATCAGCTGCAAAAGACATCTGAAAAATGGACTGGATATGAGAGATATTTAAAGAATTTTCATTAATTTTCTTAAGTGTAATAAAGGGACTATGATTATGTAGGAGATGCCCGCTGATGATTTAGGGATGATGCATTATGATACTTGCCAAGTTTCAAATATTTCAGCCAAAAAAGAAAAATATATTCATATTTGTTGGTATGGATAAATGTAATACAAATATGGCAAAATATAAACAACTGGTAAATCCAGGTGGAGGACATAAAGATGTAAATTGAACTATTTTATCAGTATATTTGTCAAAAAAATTTCATAATAAAAATTGGAGAAAACTTCCTTTGCTTATATGAAGCCTCTCCAAAACATTAATATTTATAAAAATGTTATTGCCTTGGAAAGAATGTATAAATTTGACTATTACTTCAAAAGGATTTCAATATAAGCCTAGTGATTTCTAAGATACCACAAGCAATGTAAGTTCAATAAGTTATTAATACTAATTTTAAAAGCACAGTCATAAAAATCTCAATACTTTACAGCATAAAAGGATATTTAATGTAGAACATGGGAGATTGAACCTATAAACAAAGTTTCCTATGTCCTGTGATTTTCTTAAAATGCTTCTGGTTCAAGTTGGACTTGATTCTGCAGCACCACTTCCAACCAATTGAAGCCTGTCACACTTCTGTCCTTTGGATTTCTAAGATATTAATATCATATCTACTACTAGTACTTATAATGTCTATATGCTAGGAACTGTGAAAAGTTCTCTACAAGCATCATCTCACCTAAACCTCATAAAACCTCTGTGAGTTCAATACAGCTGTTGTGCCATTTTACAGGGAAGAAAAACTGTGGCTTCAAGTGTAATCAAGTTGCCCAACATCACACAGATAGTCCACAGTAGAGCTAGTATGAAGGTCTGCATCTATCTGACCCTAGGGCAACTACGCATTGCCACTGTAGGGCAGAGAGTCAAAGGTACCTGGTGTGTTCATAACATATGGAAACTACTAATAGTTGGAATTCTCAGGTAAGAAGGAGAGTCTGTGGTCAGGGAGAAAGATGGACATTTTGGAGCTGGGATCTTTTCATCATGCCACTTGATTCGTACCTTGGGACGCACTGACACTTCACAACAGAAAGCTGGCCCAAATCAAAAATAGCACAGAGGAAAATGCAATCTAAATTTAGAGCTCTTCAAAAGCATCCCATTTTGTGAGTGTTGAAGGAGGAGTTGTTCCCAAAAGAAATGACCAACATTCTATGAACATACGTATGGCACTAATCTTGTCATTTCCCTGTTCATGTTACTTAGCGAATTATTATAGCCTGTAGAAAAACAAAAATTTAAGTAGAATTGCCAGAAAGTTTGGAATCAATGGAGACAAGCTGTGGCCAAGAGCCTGCCAGAGTTTTTTTCTGATGCCATCGCTATTGGCACTGGCATTGGCATCCCCTGGACACTGGATGCTTGGCTACTGGGTTCCTCTATAGCTGGCCATTCAGCCATATGCCACTGGACTCTCAATTCTGCTGCAATCACTGTCTCTTGGGCCTTTGCCTTGGTTAGTCAAGAATTCCAAGTCTCAGTGGAAACATTAAATTATGATCCCAATTTCTATCTGCTAGGGAACAGGGAGCAGGTTCATCTGTTTAAACGTGGTTTGTGGGTGTATTAGTCAGGGTTCTTTAAAGAAATAGAACCAATAGGAGATTGTGTGTGTGTGTGTGTGTGCGTGTGTGTGCATGTGCGTGTGTAGATTTATTACAAGGAGTTGGCTCATGCCGTTATGAAAGGTGAGAAGTCCCAAGCTTGGCAGTCCCCAAGCTAGAGATCCAGGAGAGTCAGTGGTACTGCTCTGTCTGAGTCTGAAGGCCTGGGAACCAGGATAGCTAAGGGTGTAAGGTCCAGTTCCAGGGAAGAAGACTGATCTCTCAACTCAAGCAGTCAGTCAGAAGGAGTTCCCTCTTACTCAGCCCTTTTTGTTCTATTCAGGTCTACACTTGATTAGATTAAGCCCACCCACATTAAGGAGGGCAAATTGCTTCATTTCATTCATTCTACTAATTCAAATGCTATTCTCAGCTAAAAACATCCTCACAGACACACCCAGAATAATGTTTGACCAAATGTCTGGGCACTCCATGGCCCAATCAAGTTGACGTAACCCTCATAGTAGACCTAGAGTTATTTATTTTTTATTACTTGTCAAAATTTTCTGTTCATCCACATAGACTTTATGCATCCTTGCTTTTTTTTAAATTTTGCCAGAAAAGTTCTTTAATTGTGTACACTCAGGAGTGTGTGTGTGATTTTGTGTGTGATTCTTTTGTTTGCTAGATGGGGTAAGGGGTGGAAGTGTCAGTTCCATCTTCTCCACCCATCAAATGTCCCAATCTGGCTACTAGATCTCCAAACTTTATGGCTATAACTGGGACGAGCATCTGAGTGGAACTCTAAGACTTCCCACCTGCTCACCACTCTGCCTTTGATTTCTCTGTTTTTACTGGGATCGAAGGAGTTTTCTGTATTTTGAGTTCAGACAGGTCTGTGTTGAAACTTTAACAACCGTTACCTTTTATCTAGCATATTCTTTGTATTAGAACTTAGGTGCCTCATAATTGGATTTTGTTGCTAGAAATCTTCACCTTATATTTTAAAAACTTTTTGTATATTTAAGGCAAATATTAGTGATACTTAATTTAAATAAAGTAAAATATTTACTTTTAAAATAAACTTATTTTTAAAAACAAACTAATCATCAAAACAGGTGTTACTTAGACATGACAAATACAGAAGACTAACAGATAAGGGGGAAACACCTATCTAGTACACTGGCTGAAACACAGCAAACCCACAGTATTTGATGAATGAGAAAAGAACAAAAAATACTACTCGCTTATCAAAAGTTTTTCTTTCTTCATCAATTGTATATGCCTTAAGACCAGTGCTATCTAACAGAAGAATTTTCTGTAATGTTAGAAAAGTTCTTCTGTGCTGTCCAAGATGGTAACTACCAACTCAGCCGTATGTGACAGTTGAGCATTGGAAATGTACCTACCGTTACTGAGGAACTAAATTCTTAATACTATTTAATTAGCTTAAATTTAAATGTATATAGCCACATGTTACTAGCGGCTACCATACTGGACAGCGTAGTTCTAGAAGATCACATTTCCACCTACACATTAAATCACCTAAAGAGCTTTAAAATATGTCAAAGCCCAGACCCCATTCTAGATCTATTAAATCAGCACCTCAAGCTGCTGTAGCCCAGGCACTGGGCTTTTTAATTGTTGTTGCTTTTGTTTACCTTTTAATTATGGGAAGTTTACTTTAAGTTGCCTTTTTTATTTAAAAAAATAAACAAATAAGAAAAATATTGTCTACTAGGTATAGAATCCAGTCTTATCTCCTTGGTAAAATCCATGGAAAATCTGATTTCTTACTCAAGAACTATGCCCTTGTGATAAATCAATTGGCTAGATTAAACATATTTCCAAATGAACTTCTTATGACTTCAGTTTTTTCACTTGACCAATTTGAATACTGATGGTTTTGCTTCTTCTAGGTCATTTAACTCTCACACATCCTCCGTGAGATAGGCAGAGCAGAACAAAATATCATTCTATGGAGAAAGATTCATGTGGCGGGTAAGGGGCAAAATTAAGCCAGGCCTTCTGGTGCCTAGTACAGTGTTATTTTTATTCCACAGTGAGGCAAACAGCTATTAAAGCAAAATAAATTAATACAGTGTTAAGGCTGGAAGTTCTTTCCTTTCTTTTGTTTACATTTACCATTCTAAATATGGAGACTGGAAAACACATTTCCAAATCTATTTAAGGGTAATGTTTTATAAATAGAACACTGTTGTCTAATGTTATATGTTTAGTTAAACTTGATTTTACTCAGTCAAGAGTAGGAAAACCTGCATCTATCAAAAAGTAAACAGGTATACATTTTCTGGAATGCAATTTGAAAATGTGTATCAAAAGCTATAAACATGGTCATTCCCTTTGACCCAGTCATCCTGGGTCTTGAAACCTGTCATAAGATGCAACCAGAGATCAATTAGTAAAATAGTATATAAAGTTAATGATTTCATTATAGAGTTGTCCAAAGTCTTAGAAGCATAGTTATGTTCAACAATAGGAAAAGAATCAAATACATGATAATGTATCCTCACAATAAAATATTATTCTGTAATTCAAAAAATCTCATGTTTTAATACCAACTAATGACACTAGAAATTGTTCATATTGTTAAATGTTAAAAAGATATAAAATTTTATATAGTACAACAGCACACATGCATGTAGAATTTAAAAAGACCAAAAGCAAAGTTTTAGAGCAACAGAATTTCTTCATCCATTTTTAGTAGGTATAAGTTAAAATAACAACTTTAAAAATAGTTTGATATTTTGAGAAAAACATGAGCATACTCTTTCATCCAGTAATTCCACCACTACGTATGCCCTGTAGAGTTTTGCTTTTTAAACTGAGTTTTGATGAATGGATTTTGAATATCAATTTAGTATGTAGCAAGCAGCATTATTTTTTAATAAATCAGTGTGCATAAAAACATACTAAGGGATATATTCTCGTGAATTATTTGTTTCAGTTATCCACACACATGTGTTTCAGCGTTGTGACATAAAATGTATTACTTTTGGCCATGATTAAAAGAGTTTTTAAGCCATTGAAACTCTTGTACATAGTAAGCAGACAAGTATGGAATGTTCATAATGACTCAAAACAAACTTCAAATTCCACTAATAGTGGAAGAGTTTATAGAACATTTAGTATGTTTGTCCCCCAACTCGCTAAATACCAATAAAGACAATAATTGTAACAACAACAATGACAAACGTCCCCATACATTTTCAAACACTCCTCTGGGGAAAGGGGATGTTACCATCCTCTTTTGACAATTCCAGGCTAATACTTTGTAAGCACTCAGTTATTATTTGTTGAATAAATGATTAATACAAAGATAAATAAAATAGCTTGTGCCTGTGCTGATAAGAACTACTGGTTTTATGTCCAAGAATTGGTGGGTTCTTGGTCTCACTGACTTTAAGAATGAAGCCGCGGACCCTTGCGGTGAGTGTTGCAGTTCTTAAAGACGGTGTGTCCAGAGTTTGTTCTTTTTGATGTTCAGACGTGTGGAGAGTTTCTTCCTTCTGGTGGGTTCGTGGTCTCGCTGACTTCAAGAGTGAAGCTGCAAATCCTCGCGGTGAGTGTTATAGTTCATAAAGGCGGCCTGTCCAGAGTTGTTCGTTCCTCCCCATGGGTTAGTGGTCTCGTTGGCTTCAGGAGTGAAGCTGCAGACCTTAGTGGTGAGTGTTACAGCTCATAAAGGCGGGTGCAGACACAAACAGTGAGCAGCAGCAAGATTCATTGCGAACAGCAAAAGAACAAACCTCCCACAGCAGGGAAGGGGACCCGAGCCAATTGCTGCTGAGGCGGGTGGCCTGCTTTTATTCCCTTATTTGGTCCTACCCACATCCTGCTGATTGGTCCACTTTACAGTGAGCTGATTGGTCCATTTTACAGAGTGCTGATTGGTCCGTTTTGACAGAGTGCTGATTGCTGTGTTTACAAACCTTTGGCTAGACACAGAGTGTTGATTGGTGCATTTACAGTCCTTTAGCTAGACAGAAAAGTTCTCTAAGTCCCCTACCTGATTAGCTAGACATAGAGCCCAGATTGGTGTGTTTACAAACCTTTAGCTAGACGCAGAATGCTGATTGGTGCGTTTGCAATCCTTTAGTTAGACAGAAAAGTTCTCAAAGTCCCCACCCGACCCAGAAGCCCAGCCGGGTTCACCTCTCAGTTTCTAATGGTTAATAGGATTGAATTAGGCTAAAGCGTAATTGGACCCTGAGTTTTACAATGAAAGTTATGGCATTATTTGTTTAATTTCTGAAGACTTCTTTATTCAACCATCTTTTCAGTTGTTTTTCAGAAAATATTTATTGAGCGTTCACCATGGATTAGCTCTTGCCTCAAGAAGTTTACAATTCTACAGAAAAGCTATTAACTGAGGAGCACATGTATGGTAGGATTTTCCTCTTCTGCATATAGTAGATAGTGCTCTTCACATACTACTGTATCCCCAGCCTCATTTCATCCTTTCCAGTGGCTCATGTAGAAGAAGAAATCAGAGGACCTAACTTTTCCAAGGTCTACAGGTAGGAAATCAATGCAAGCTAAGCGGTTTAAAACATCTCATTTTTCTGATCCAATATGGCGGCGCCCGGTGGTGATGTGAATTGTGAGGAGTTTCCTAAGTTCCAGGAATTATTACTCAAGGTGATGAGGAAAATTGATGACAGAATAGTACATGAGTTAAACACTATGGTTCCCACAGCTTCCTTTGCAGGGAAAAATTGATGCCAGCCAAACCTATAAACAATTTTATGAGTCTTTGATGGCAGCTCATGCCAATAGGGAAAGAGCCATAAAAAAATTGTATAGTCCAGACCTCAGCAGTAGTAAAAAACTTCCAAGAAGAGAAAGATAAAAATTTGGATGATTTAACATTATTAAAGCAACTTAGAAAAGAGCAGAAAAAGTTGAAATGCAGTCAGAACTGAATGTTGAAGAGTGGTAAATGAAAGGAGCTGGAAGGTGTTTAATGAATACTGCCAAATTCACTTCAAGCCTCCAAAGAATGAAGAAAGCGATACTTTTTTTTTTAAAAGGACTGGATCATCTCATAGGAGCTAAGCATGACACATATCAATAAGACAAGCTTCCTGGGATGATTTCTGAGCCAACAGCCCAAGACCTTTTGTTGATTTCAGCCCCACTTAGTCAAGACCTCAAGTATAAATAATTGTGATAATTATGGAGAAATCAACTGCTATTTTATACTGATTCTTTAAAAGATTGTTTGTAACTATTAAAATAATTTTCTGACTCAGTGTACATTTTTAAAAATCTCATCTTTCTCAAATAATCAGAAAATTATATTTCTCAAATTCCTTTCATACCTATATACACTAAAGCAGCATAGATTCAGAAATAGCACAACTGTAATTTTGGATGGGCAAATTACTGGGTATGTACTAAAGAAATGAAATAACAAAATCAATGAAGGTCATTCATAGCTCTTGACTGTGATGTGGTGATCATCTAAATAGCCTGACTCTAGGTTATATTGAAGGATAAATATCAATAAGGCAAATACAACACATGAACTGCATTTTAAAATTCCACCCCTTAGCAAAGGAATCTCTTTACCCTCCCTCCCATACCCTCTCCCATATGTATAAGAACACAGTCACACAATTAAATTTTGGGTGTTATTCTCCTTAAAGTGTACTTCAAGTAATTACAAAGCAACAGAAAAAAAAAGTTTATCCTACTGAACATTAAGCCACAAGCTGTTGCAGAATTATGAACAATTTATTTCAATAGTAAAGCAAGAATACATACTTGGAACTTCATGGAAGTCCATACTACCCCAGATTCACTCGACATTCAACAAATTTTTTCACTGAGCTTCTCCCTGTTTGGGGCTCCTAATACTCAGACCTCATGAGTAAGGATGCAGAATCCTGAGCAGGAAACTTTCAAATCTTGCACCTGGGGCTACACTAGCTCAGTGTCCCTGGCTCAAAGTTCTGAAACTAGAAGTGATTAAGCATGAAATAGCTCTGTACTGGATACTGGATACTGGAGTATCTTACTTTTCTTTTATAAATGACTGTTTATCCACATGAGGTAAAAGTCACTATTTCATAAACAGTTGATAAAGAAAATCTAACTTGAACTGGTTTAAGCAGAAGAGGGAATCTTCTGAAAAGTCCACAAACAAATAAATTTGACTTCTGACTTGACAGCGTTCAGGGACTCAAAAGACGTCTCTGGCTCCCTGTGTCTAACATGTCAACCCTGTTGGCTTCTTAGCTGCTACACGGTGAGCAAGATGTCTGCCCACAGTGCACTTCTTACATTTTCCCCTACACAATGAAAGTTCTGGACCTGACTCTCATTGGCCTATATTGGGCTACGGGCCAGAGGAATGCCATTTCTGATTAGCCAGTCTGAATCACATGTTCATCCCTGGATTCAGGGATAGAGTCAACTCTATTTAGGCTGAGAGTAGCAGAAAGGGTGGTTCTCCCAGAAGTTCAGATTAGCATTAACTAAAAGAAAGGAAAATACATACTAGGTAGCAAAAAAGAGCACATGTTCACTACAGATGACAAGTGTAGGTCTCCCAGGCAATAAGAATTTCCATTTGTAAATGAGGTACTGCAGAGAAAGAGGTGTGGATTTGACGTCAAAATTTCTTAATTCTAATGTTAGTTAGTTCAACTGGTTTTAGCTACATGACAGGGGTCTTGTAAGAATTAAATGAGTATTTAGTGAAAGTGTTTCATTAACATTTGAATATTAATTTATGGTTAAATACTATCATTATTACCAAGAAGCTAAGAATGTGTCCTTTGGAACGGTATTTTTCAAATATCTGAGTTCCATCAAAGCAACTCTATCAAAGCAAAGTAACAAATATATGAACATAATAAAGTAGTTGTAGTAGATATTGTATGTTGCCCACCTCCCTTTCGCCTGACTGACAGAACCCCACTTTAATTAAAAAAACCCACTCCCCTCCATAGTGTCATGTGCTTCATTAAGCTACAATGGCAATGCCATCTTGTGGTGTTGCCATCCACTAGATCCTTGGAGTCTTCTGATCCAGCCAATAGACATGATTCCAGAAAGTAAGAAAAAACACACTCTTAAGTGCCTTCCCTCAGAAGTAACATACGTCAATTTTGCTCATATTTCATTGGCCAGAACTGCACATAAACTTGATCAAGATGAAAGAAGTGGTGGAAAATGTAGCCCCTGTCTGGACAACTACTTCAAAAAGACAAGTCTATTCCATGGAAGGTGGAACACACAGCCAGCCATGTCTACTGCTACAGCCATGTTAAATGAAATGGCCGTCAATACTGACACAAACTCTTGTCAAGGGAAAGGAAAGAAGGTGGAAATTCTTTAAGTCAAGACCATCAATTTTCTAGAGCTTCTATAGCAAATTATCACAAACTTAGTGGCTTAAAAACAACAGAAATTAATACCCTCTCAGTTTTGGAGGCTAGAAGTCTAAAATCAATGTGTTGGCAGGGCTATTCTCTTTCTGAAGGCTCCAGAGGAGACTCCTACCTTGCCTCTTCCAGGTTTTGATGGTTTCGAGTCTTGCTTGGCTTATAACTATACAACCCCAGTCTCTGCCTCCAGATTCAGATGGTCTTCTCTTTGTGTCTTCTTTCCTTCTTCTCTGTGTCTGTGTCTTCTAAAGACACTTTTCATTGAACATTTTGCATTTCACATTCATTAAGGCCTACCCTAGTCTAGGATGATCTAATTTGAAGATCCTTACCTTAATTACATCCTCAAATATGGTTTTTCTAAGTAAAGTTAGATTCATAAATTATGAGTGAACACACTTTTTTCCACCCAGGAAAAAAAAAATGGGAGGGGAAAGGGGGGCACTATTCAAGCCACTACATGTTTTTTGAGAGCCCTAGAATGGGTTAGGTTTAAGTGTATATTCTTCATCTTGGCTAAATAGGATGAGTTCACACAGTCTTATGTAACTGAGATGCTAAAAAAAACTAATTCTTTACGTGAAAAGGTAAAATTATTTTGTACAAGAGCAATAGACATCATTGCTAGAGAACTATCTGCATATGGGAATTGATAACAATTATCAATGCTACTTGTTCTGGCTTTTATTAATTTATTATACTTATTTATGTATGAGACGCAGTGATAAAATATGCAAATAATTGAGATAGACCTGGATTCAGTTATTAGCTCAGATACTTCATAGATAAGTGATCTTGGGAAAGTTACTTAACCTCCTTAAGCCTTTGCTTTCTCATATACAACAGGGATGGTTGAATTGTATCACACAAGATGTGACATGTCATCAGTCGTAACAAATGTACCACCGTGGTGCAGGATGTTGATCTTGGGAGAGGTTGAACATATGTGGAAATGGGGGTATTTGGAAACTCTTCATACTTTCTGATGAACTTTGCATAAACTTAAAAGTGCTCTAAAAGCCAAAGTTTATGAATTTTTAAAAATCACAGTGAATTGCAGTGCATGATATACACAAAGTTTATACACACAAAATATGCAATATTTAATCAGACCTGTTCACTGCCTATATAAATCATATCTTTCCTTTAAGTTCCATCTCAACACTTACCCTCTAGAAACCCCTTTTGATTCTCCCTTCCTATGTAGATCTTTCCTGTACCTGAAATCCCATATGTGTAACCCATAGGAAAAACAAATAATGTGTCCTCCAAAGATCTACTATTATTTCAGGTTTTCACATAAAATGTCTTCAAAACTATAAGCTTTTCTTTGAAGAACGGGACCATATTTTTCCGATGTTCTTGGTCTTTTTTTAGAAGCTTGATGTTTGCTTAATAAATGAGGAATAACTAACCCCTAAAGTAAAAAAAAAAATTAATACAGTGTATCCAAACTATTTAAACTCATGTGAAAAGAATCTTCCCCTTGAAAATAATGTCAGAATTAATCTTTAGATTTCTCACCATGCAAAATGTAAATACTGCAGCATCTGCGTGTTTGTTGATAGTGTTTTATGCTTACATAAATATTTATATACACAATTTAAATCTAAGGTTCCCCTTCCCACCCCACATCTTATTTTCTGTACCAAATGATCAGTGTGTGGGATTAAATTTTCTAGGAGTAGCACACAGCTGTTAGGTGCCACAAATATATTAAGCTACAAAAGTTTATTTGAAGGCATTTCTGAAAAAGGCTCACCACCTCATCTGTGATAAGTCTCAGAGCCTTTCATTCATTATAATTAGGTTCAACAGCCAAATAAAACTACTACCTTTAAGCCTGACAATTGAAGGTCATGTTCAAAGTTGGAGAGAGGACACAGTGGAACATATGAGAAGGAGTTTCTATAAAAACTTTCCCTTACTCTGTGGTGTTTTAACACATGTAGTCCATGGTTTGCTGAGTTATTTGTTTTAGTCCTACAAATGAAGAAAATAAAAATCCATTCCAGGTTGGGAGAATCTCACATTAGGAAAAACAATGAGCATTTTAAAATTAAAAATAATTATAACCATCAGACTTTATTGAATACCCACAAGTAGGGTAGTTTTGAAATATTAGTAGGCAGTAGACAGGCTTCTCTTTGAGAGTTCAAATCTTCATTACATTAAAGATATTAGCCAGGCACAATGGCTCATGCCTGTAATCCCAACACTTTGGGAGGCTGAGGTGGGAGGATTGCTTGAGGGCAGGAGTTCAAGATCAGCCTGCTCAACATAGTGAGACCTCATCTCTATTAAACAAACAAAATGACATTAAAACATACAACTCTGGCCAGGCGCAGTGGCTCACACCTGTAATCCCAGCACTTTGGGAGGCCGAGGTGGGTCGATCATGCGTTCAGGAGATTGAGAGCATCCTGGCTAACATGGTGAAACCCTGTTTCTACTAAAAATACAAAAAATTAGCCAGATGTGGTGGTGGGCGCCTGTGGTCCCAGCTACTTGGGAGGCTGAGGCAGGAGAATGGCATGAACCCAGGAGGCAAAGCTTGCAGTGAGCTGAGATCACGCCACTGCACTCCAGTCTGGGAGACAGAGCGAGACTCTGTCCCCACCCCCCACCCCCCCCCCCACCAAAAAAATACAACTCTCAATAAATCCAAATTTTGAATTTCAAAAGGGATTTTATAATTTTTAGTAACACACTTATTTATTCTAGGTAAGCCCATGGAAATCTTGTAGGCTGTGAGCACTCAGCTTATATCACTAAATGAATAAATGCCTTGTTTGCATCAGGTGATTTGCCAGCATTGTCTCTTTACAATACCCTTTAAGGTAGAAATTATTTTTCCCTTTTACAAATGAAGAAACTGAGCTGGAAGAGCCTAAGGAGCATTCCTAGGATCATGAGAGCAGTAAAGAGCGGAGTCAAGGTTCAAATGTAACTTAGTCTAGCCTCTGTGCCCAGACTCTTTCCCGCCATCCTCTGCCCATCCAAATAATTTGGGTCTTGACATACCTCCTTAACCTGTATTGGATGAAAAACAATTTAATCAATATTTATTGTCTATAACTCAACAGTAAATTAATTGTCTGCCTTGGGACCAGTATGACTCATACACAGGTATATAACTTCTGACACAGGTGTCACATTTTTTCCTAACTGCAACTGCAAACAACATGAGGGCACCTCCACCCTTACTCTCCCTCCCCAGCATGTGGCCTGTATGCCATGTATATGGGAGGCATAATAACATTGTCAAGGAACACACAATTTTCACTAACAATCAATGTCAAGTCCCTATGTGAAAATCAAATGGAGTCCAGGTTTTCTGTAAATGTAATTCTACTGAGTTAAAACCAAAATTGTTATATGACAAATTATTGTATGTATCATGTTAAACTGTATAAATATAAATCTGGTTCTATAGAAGTTATCAAAACAGACTACTCTTTCTTCCCTTGAAGCTTGGGTAGAAGGGACCAACCTCATTAGAAACTAAAGAAAAATTGTATTTGAACATAGAGGGATAGGAGAAAGAAGAATGTTTTTCTGAGGAAGAGGATAATCATCTGGCAGGTGGGAAAATATTAATTTAAAGAGACTATGTCCCTAAAATATTCTTACATAGGGACAAATGTAGAGTCTATTTCTCCTTTAATTTTTTTTATTTTGACATAACTTCAGATTTAACGTGAAATTGCAGGAATAGTACAAAAAATTCCTAAATCCCTTACCCGGATTAGCCAAGTGTTAACATTTTACCATATTTGCTTTTACTTTCTCTCTCTCTCTCTCTCTCTCTCTCTCTCTCTGTGTGTGTGCGTATATATGTATATGTATATATGTATACATGTGTGTATATATGTATGTGTATATATCTACATGTATATATATGCACATGTATATATATATATGTATATATACACACACACACACATAACACTTTTCCCCTTGATTCTGAGGTTAAGTATGAACATGATATTCCTTCATGCCTAAATGTATCAGTGCATTTCCTAAAAGTGTGAGCATTCTTAGATAACCACAATATAATTTTCACAGCTAGGAAATTAATATTGAAGCAATACCATTATCTAAACAACAAACTTTACTCAGACTTTGCCAATTGTCCCAATTAAATCCTTACAGGAAAAAAAAGTCCCAGATCAATTATTGTATTTGCTTATATGGTCTTAACCTGGAACTGTTTCTTGGTCTTTTTTTGTGTGTTTTATGACATTGACATTTTTAAGAGTACAAGTGGACAATCTGGCCTTGTCTGATATTTCTTCATGATTTGATTCAGTTTTGCACGATGGGCAGGACTCAAGGATGTCATGTTTTTCTCAATGCATCATATAAGAAGGCATTTGATGCCAATTTTCCCCATTAATGGTGATGTTTACTCTGATAGGTATTAAGGTAATGATTGTGAGGTGTCTCTAGTAAAAAGTTACTATTTTTGCTTTGTAATTAATTGGGGTCTTGTGGGGAAATATAATGTCATTTTTAAAATATTATTTTAATTCTAGTATTATAAAGCAAGTATTTTTTGATCTTATTAGCATCATATAAGCTACCCATAGTCCTGAATTTTCAAGAGGCTAAAAAAGTTCTATCTGGAACACTCATGTGTTTTGAATGAGACGAATTACAGTGTGTATATTCTATCCAATACATGGACTTTTCTACATATTTGGAGGAAAAAAAATGGTCTCATGGTTATAGGTTAATAGTTGTTTGATAAAACATAAAACATTGCCCCTTTTATAATCATTCTTATTGTTCTTGAAACGAGGACCTTATTCACCCAAAACAGTTTAGTTGACAACTAATTTTAATTTAATGTAAGGCAAGATTTGTTAATATTTTCTAAGAAATGTTTATTTTGAAAAGGTGTCCATTGGCACATCTTCTCCTAAAGGCTTAAATATAATCTGATTGTTGGGAGATAAATTCAGGATTGCAGATAGTTCATAATTATTGTGGCCTTCAGTTGGATGAAGTAGCAAAATATTTGTCTTCAGATAGACCTTTCAGGAATCTTGTTACCTAATAAATACATGTATGAGATCACCCTGGCTGCTCTAAGGAAAATGGGTTAGAGAGGGAGAAGTGTTGGAAACAAGGAGACCACACAGGAGACTGTTCAATAATCTAATGAAGAGATTACAATTACACCAACTCAAGATATAAATCAGAGGCTGGATCAATAGGAACTCATGATCATGTGGATACAGGGAGTAAGATACACAGAGATATCAGGACAACTGTCTGGATTAAATTTGAACAACAGTGTGAGTGTGGAAAAGGTGACAGTTACTAAGAAGGGAAGACTAGGGAGGTAAGAGGAGTTTTGCACATGTTGCTTTTGAGATGTCATTGAGGTATCCCAGTGGACATAACCAGGAGGTCTTTGGACGTACAAGGCTGGAGCACGGAAGAGACATTAAGGTGGAACTATTGTGCTTAGTGCTTCATTTATTAAGATTAATCTAGTACCATTTTTCGATTAGCTTCCATCAAATGTGATTTTGTTTAAACTCAAAACCACCATCTGAAACTGATGAAGTAAGCATTAACCAGTTTTATAGCGAGTTTGTACTCTTGTGATGGCAGAGCCAAATCAAGCAATAATAATACGTTTAGTTAGGCACTGTGCAAGCACTTTAAGTACACTCTCTCATTTAAATCAAATTTTTAAAGTAAAGAAAGGGATCCTGTACTCACCATAGTAAAATACCACATGACTTTTCCGTCATGAAAAATCTATTGACCTTTCTGTCCATGCACCAGCTTCTTTCTCTGAAAATAATCTACGTCCACACCCCATGCTCTCCTCCTCACCACTTCAAGCTTCCTTTTCCTGCCCTCTATCCATGTTGGTAAACATGGCCCAGTTTGCTGTCCAGAATTGATTGTTCAGGGAAAGGGAGGAAGGAACCAAGCCAAAGTGGGACCAAAGTTTTTCTCCAGAGATTTATGGTCAGAGTCAAAGATTCCAACTCAGTCTAGGTGCTCTCCGAAACCGAGGAACATAAACCTAGGAAAGGGTTGCGTGTCTTTGTTCTACACTGTGGGCAAAGAATATCATAAAGAACTGCTCAGCAAGAGAGGCCACAAGAAGCTGATCCAAAGGGATCAGTGAGGACGAGATTCCGGGGGTTCTGACTCCTGAGGGAAAGTCATATTTCCATCCTCTGACCCACACAGTAGCCCAGTATCCTTACCTTGCTCGATTGGAGCCAAGTTTCTGTTACTTGCACTTGCCAAGGCTGATCTGGCTACTCTACTGCTGAGTGCCCAATCTGCCAGCGGCAGAAATCCACACTGAGTCCTCAATGTGGTACCATTCCCTAGGTTGATCAGCCAACTTCCTGATGGCAAGTGGATTACACTGGAGCGTTAATTTTATGGAAAGGGCAGTGTTTTGTTCTCACTGGAATAAACGTTTAATCTGGAGTTGGATTTGCCTTCTCTGCTTCTTCCAAAACTACCATCCATAACCTTATCCATCATCATAGTATTTCACACAGCATTGCTTCTGATCAAGGAAATCACTTCACAGTTAATGAAGTGCAGCAATGGGCCCAGGCCTATAGGATTCACTGGTTTCACCAGGTTCCCCACCATCCTGAAGCAGCTAGCCTAATAGAATAGTGGAATACTTTGGCCAGACGTGGTGGCTCACACCTGTAATCCCAGCACTTTGGGAGGCTGAGGCGGGCGGATCACAAGGTCAGGAGATCAAGACCATCCTGGCTAACACAGTGAACCCCCGTCTCTACTAAAAATACAAAAAAAAAAAAAAATTAGCCAGGCGTGGTGGCGGGCGCCTGTAGTCCCAGCTACTCAGGAGGCTGAGGTGGGAGAATGGTGTGAACCCGGGAGGCGGAGCTTGCACTGAGCCGAGATCACGCCACTGCACTCCAGCCTGGGCAACAGAGCAAGAGTCCATCTCAAAAAAAAAATGGAATACTTTTTGAAGACTCAATTTCAGTGCCAATTATGTGACAATACCTCCAAGAGGCTATCTATGCTCTGAATCAGCATCCAATATATGATACGGTTTCTCCCATGGCCAGGATTCATGGGTTCCAAGAATCAATGGGTAGAAATGGCACAACTCATATTATCCCTGGTGATATACTAGCACAATGGTTGCTTCCTGTCCCTGCAACCTTATGTTCTTCTGGTATAGATATATTAGCTCCAATGGGAGAAATATTTTTACTAAGAAACACAACAATAATTTCATTGAAACAGAAGTTAAGACGATCATCTTAACTAGTCACCTTGGACTCCTCCTGCCTCTGAATTAACAGGCAAGGAAGGGAGCTACTATGTAGGATGGGGTAATCAATCCTGGTTACCAAGGGGAAATTGGACTGCTGCTACACAAGGGAGGCAAGGAAGAGTATGTCTTAAACATAGGAGATCTTTTAGGGTGTATCTTAGTACTACCCTGTTCTTTGATTAAAGCCAATGCAAAACCACAACATCACAATTCAGGTAGGACTGCTAATGGCCCAGACTCTTCAAAAATAATGGGATTTTACTTGGTTGTGTTTTCTGCCTACCAAGCAAAGAACCATGACCAGCTGAACTGATTACTGAGAACAAAGGAAATATGGCATGTATACTAGCAGAAGATAGTTACAAATGACAGCTATAACCATGTGTCTACTTACAGAGATGAGGACTGTAATTGTATTTCTTCCTTATTTTCTTATAAATATGTTTGTATGTATATTATATATGTATTCATGTATGTATCTGTATATATATGAAGCAAATATTTTGTTTTCTTCCTCTCTTATTCCCTTATCATCTAACATAAGATGTATTAATAATAGTTGAGTTTATATCACCATATTTAAGTTTTATTTTGAAGAGTGAACACCATCAATTTAAAAAAACCTGTCAGGCTGGGCACAGAGCCTCACGCCTATAATCCCAGCACTTTGGGAGGCCAAGGCGGGTGGATCACCTGAAGTCGAGAGTTCGAGACCAGCCTGACCAACATGGAGAAACCCGTCTCTACAAAAACACAAAATTAGCTGGGCATAGTGGTGCATGCCTATAATCCCAGATACTAAGGAGGCTGAGGCAGAATCACTTGAACTCGGGAGGCGGAGGTTGTGGTGAGCCGAGATCACGCCATTGCACCCCAGCCTTGGGAACAAGAGTGAAAGTCCATCTCAAACAAACAAAAACAAAAACAAAAAACCTGGCAATATCAAGTGTTGGTTAAGATGTGAATCAGTTTGAGCTCTTATACATTACGGTGGGATGCAAAAATGGTACAGCCACTTGGAGAAGAGTTTGGCATTTATCTATACTTGCCATATGGCCCAATAATCCCACTCCTAGATATTTATCCTAGAGAAATAAAAGCTTATATTAAACATAAAAACTCTTATGTAAATACTTATATTAATAGCATTCATAACTACTCCCACCAGAAAATATCCCAAATGTCCTTCAATACATGAATGTATAAACCATAGGTACATGCATGCAATGGAATACTACTCAGTAATAAAAAGGAATGAACTATCAATACGTTCAGCAATATGAATGAATCTCACATACACTGTGATTAGTGAAAGCCAGAGCAAAATGTTATATACTATATCATTCCCTTTATATGGCCTTCTGGAAAAGTAAAACTATAAAGATGGAGAACAGATTAGTGGTTATCTAGGATTAGGGTTGGGGAAAGGTTCTGACTACAAAGCAGCAGCATGAGGGAATTTTTTGAAGGTGAAGCTAACTGTTCTATATCCTGATTGTGGCGGTAGTAGTTACAAAACTCTATGGATTTGCTAAAACTCACAGAACTGTACAACAAGTAAAAAGTGAATTTTAATGACATATTTTAAAAGTGTCATTAAAAGGATTTTAAGCAAGGTAATATGTTTTAGAATGATTCAGTGTGAAGAATGGATTGGATCAGATGTATCAAACACCAGAGACATGAAATTTGCCTAGGGCTGTTGCATTAATCCAGTAGCGATTAAGGTTAACTAGGGTAGTGACAGTGAGGATGGAGAGAAGTGGATGGGTTTGAGAGACACTACATAGTAAAACTGGCAGACTATGAGGAATAAGAGATAATATTCATGTTTTTGACTTAAGCAAGTGTCATTCACCAGGACAAAACTGGATATAGAAAGACTTTAGAGAGAGAACAGTTGCTCAGTTTGGAATACATTAAGGTTTGTGATATAATTGTGTGTTTCTAGGCAGATAGTTACACGGTACCATGGCTGAACTAAAATACTTCTGTTCTATCCAGGTAATGGTGCTGAGGAGTGACATAATATACCATAATTATATAACTGACATTTCCAGGAACCCAAAGCAGTTCATGAAAAATGCAACGTGTATCTTCTCAGTTCATTGAATTATTCCTCCTGGAAACATTTCCAGCTTGGGACCTGGAGCCTGTTCACATCAATTTGTTGTCTGCACAAAGGTGCAAAAACTGATGAGTAGAGTTTGAATAACAAGGACAATTACTTAGCCCCCTACAGTAGCTTGAATTTCTCTCTAGCTCATGCCAGTTTTCAGCTCTACTGAGAGCATGCTCTTCTGCCTAAAGAAACAAAAAATGCTGAGAGGAGGACAGATGTTTTCAGAAGCCCTTGAAAGCCTTTCTCCAATAATGCAGCTAAGGTAGCCTTCAATTTTACAGCTCAAGGACAATGAGAAAAAACATATTTGCCTCTTGTCACATAATATTTCTCAGTAGGATTAATTATAGTTGTGTACTTAATACTTAAAATCAGTAGTATTGGTTGGGTTTTTGTTCTCCTTAGTGCTGGAAGAGTTGATATGATGCCTGCCCTGCAGATCTAGATATTGTCATTTTTTCACCACCCCTCCCAACAAAGCAAAAAATGAGCCAATAAAGTATAAGGGTTCTCAAAGGCACAGACGACAATACTTGTTCCTATGTTGTTTTGAGTTCTTTTAATTGTTTCATTTGTATAGATCTGGTCTTCAAGAATATCATGTCCTTTAAGAAGGATATGTTTGCTCTTTCTGTTGACTCCTTCCCTGTCCTTTGTGCAGTCCTGGATACACATTCTGAATTCAAAAAGTACCAAAAAAGCACTGTGATAAACAGTAATGAACCTTAAAAAGTTCTTGGTTGAGCTTTACTTTGAGTTAATGTTTAAGTCTCCTTCTTTCCCCATCTTATCGTCTGTTCCTATCATGCTCTACCCCTGACCCCAACTCACATACAAACCTTTTTTTTTTTTTACTTTTGCATCTCTTTCACTCTTTCCCAGGTTCCTAAAGGCAAGGAGGAGCCTGTTATAAATCTTAGAGAATGAGTTAATTTCCTTATGACAGATGTTTTCAATAGTCTCAGAGCTCCATCTGGGCCTAATTGGGATTTAGAGTTTGCCTGATTGTGAGGAACTAGTGGTTTCACTGAGAGTTGTCCTTTTTAGAGAAGTAGGGGAAGGATAACAGGACCTAGAGGATAAAATTTTATGTGTGCATAGGTTTATGGCATAGGGGAAAGTGGAGCAATGAAGAGAACAGGATGGCGTTTGTTCCCTAGGCCAGAGCCTAGACTAGGTCTGATTCCTGGGAAGAAGGAAAGTTATAGTAGTTGTGCAGTAAACACAACTACTTGTAATAACTCTTGAATAACTTTATGAGTCATAGGACCTAAACAGAGATGTTTTGTGACAAAGGTAGCCAATTCTAAACCTTCATTTAATACCCTAGCAGCTTTCCAAATACATCACAAAAGGAGCTTCTAGGGTATGACTCTAGGAATTCCATCCTCATGAAAACATGAGACTGAATGAGTAGGAGATAATCAGGTAAAGACTTGGAAGAGTCAGGAGGACATTTCAGGCAAAGCAGACAACTTGAGCAAAAGCACAAGAAACAGCTCAATGTTTGAGAGAATCTCAAGTAACTCATTATTGATGGAGCTTGATGTTACAAGACATGGAGTAGCAAGTGTAAGAATAAAGAATAGGAAAGTCCCTCTGGCTATGTCTAAAAGCTGGGATTCCACCTTGTAAGCCAAGGATTGCCAATTCTAGTCCAGTGGTTGTGGCTGCCTGAAGGTCTGAGTTAAGGAGTCTGGGGTGGCATTTAGACTCAGCAGGATCAGAGGCAAGAGAGGCGAGTGATAGCACATATGCCAGGTTTTGATGTTCCTGCTTTGACAATGAGGAGCCATTGATAGTTCTTTGCCCCCAGCAAATGCAAACCTCAAAGGCATATATTATACACCATCAGAGTATACTTATTGTTTGATAAATTTGGGCTATTTTTTTAGATCCTGAGAGATCACTGATTATTTTTATCACATTTATTGTGCCCTCCTCATCTGTGAAGGTCTTCTGATAAGGTTGAAATATATGCTGAGTTAGCCAATAATACCAGTCCTTTCTGAATCTTTAAAAATTGATCTGTACAAAGTTTAGCTGAGGTCTGTAGTCCTTAATCCTCCCATTTCAGTGTGACGTGCAGCCTAATGAGTCTCTCAAAAGTTGCTTTGAGTAGATATGCCAATTAGCAAGTCACTTTAGTATGTTAGGTGCTAACCCCAGTTTCATTCTATAAACTTGACTTCTCATCTTTTCTGTTTTTCCTTGGGTTCTCCTGAGATTTTAAGTCAAGGAAGAATCTCCACTTAAATATACTCAATAATAAACTAGCCAAACTAAAAAGAGAGTGACTTAAAACTTTCTATTACTTTTAAAAGTTACCATTAATACTATTACATAATGCAGATGTTAGGGGGAGGAGAGACCATCACTAAACCTGACTTTTGCAGGTTTGAGGTACACAGTCTGTGGATCTCATTGAAAAATGGCATATTGAACTATAACAGAATTTCAGAGGAGAAAGTATGTAAGAGGAACAGACAACTGACTTAGATTAGCAAAATGGGGCTCTGGACATGTGAAGCTCAGCTTGTATTACATCACTCTAAAAGTATATATTCAGAACTGATCAATTGCCTATCCATAATAGATTTCTTTTTAACTACATTATAAATAAAATTTTAAGATTTTATCATGTAGTAAATAATAACAAATCTTTTAATATTATGGTAGGCTTTCCTTTCCAGCCATATTTTTATCTTTATTGTTCACCACTGAGTTTTCTGTTTTTGTTACATTTTGGTGCATAACATTGAATATAACTGCCAATGCCGGAAAATTTTAATTTTTTAATTTTTAATTTTTCTCAATTATTTGGATACTCTCATGCTGCCAGCAGTTTTCTAGAGTTTTTCTATATATATTCAATATATATTCTATATATATTGAATATATATATTCTATATATATTCTATATATATTCAATATGTATATTCTATATATATTCAATATATATATTCTATATATATTCAATATATATATTCTATATATATACTATATATATTCAATATATATATTCTATATATTTTCTATATATATATTCTATATATATTCTATATATTTTCTATATATATTCTATATGTATATTCTATATATATTCTATATATATTCAATACATATATTCTATATATATTCAATATATATATAGAATATATATATAGAATATGTATATATTGAATACATATATATTGAATACATATATATTGAATAATATATATTCTACATATATATTATATATATACACATATATATATATACACACACACACAGAATTCTACTAGAGATAGAAGTAAAGAGGGTAGTCTCCATATTGCTGAGGATGAGAAACTCATTTCCTCCTCCCACCCAGCTATCCCCTCTCTTAAAATTTCCAGCCAGCTGTAGCTGAGAAATAGATGAACTGTTAAACAGAGAAGCTCTCCAACAAAGGGCTGTGTGACAGAGTGTAACTCAGTGGTGCCAATAATATAAATCCATCACATGAGGCCAAGTATGGTGGCATATGCCTGTAATCCCAGCATTTTGGGAGGCCAAGGCAGGTAAATTCCTTGAGTCCAGGAGTTCAAGGTCAGCCTGGGAAGCATGGCAAAATCCTGTCCCTACAAAAAGTACAAAAAACTAGCCAGGTATGCTGGCACCTGCCTGTAGTCCCAGCTACTCAGGAGGCTGAGGTGGGAGGATCCCTTGAGCCCGGGAAACAGAGGTTGCAGTGAGCCGAGACCATGCCACTGTACTCCAGCCTTGGCAATAGAGCAAGAACCTGTCTCAAAAATAAATAAATAAATAATAAAAAATAAATTAATCATTTACAAACTTTACCGGTTGTGATACATTCATTGCTGAGGCCTTCAAAATAGCATCATCTTTGATAATAAGCAGTATGTTAATTATGTCATTAAAGTAAAAAATGTGGCGGGAAAACTCTATGCATTCATTTGAAGTCAATCATTTATATTTTAAATGGTTTAGATGTGTAATGTAGGAAACTTTTGCATTGAAATAAAGCAAACAAATTATTACAAAGCCTTTCAAAAGAAAAAAGATTGTTATCTGAAATTTTGGCTACTCTTTATTTGTTTTCCATAGCAATTGGCTTGTCTTTGCATTTTACTTTCTCTCTTCTACTAGTGAAGAAACAAAAATGACAGTCCTTTGAGCTGTTTCTCTATAACAAAGTAATTTAGGGAGGCAGAAAGAGGATGGAGTCAACTTTTATGAGAGAACTGCTTATGTTTTCCTCTGATAGAACTTTTCCATTCAGATGTTTTATGACAACTACAGTCTCTAAGGACTAACTCTACAAAGACTGATATTTTAAAATAAGATTTCCCTTATTACTTAATCATTGCAATCTGACAATAAAACCATCTGCCTATAATGAGCCAACTCTGCAAACTGCTCAAGTCCAAAAAACTGAATGTCTGAAAGAACTCATTGTGTTATCCTGGGATGCCAAATTTGACTTTCAGACAGAAACTTTGTGTCTGACTTTTCTTATGCCATCAATGGGATAAGACACTTTCCTACTTTTTTTCTCTACTGTGGGCATCTAATTTTTTTTAATCTGGCTTATTTTACATTAAATGATGAAAGAATCATGATCAGAAGCCCTTAGGGCAATATAGGTTTTCACATGTGCTAAACTGTTGCTGTTCTACAACCAAAATTGCAATTATTTCTGAGATTTATTGGGCTGTTACGCTAGGTAGTAGGCTTCATATGCAGTTTACTCTTGAATACACGCAAGAATCTTACAGAGTAGGAAATATTATTTTCTTTATTTTACAGAGAAGAAAACTGAGGCTTAAAGCCATTGAATAAGCTGCTAAAGTCAGAGTTATTAAGTGGCAATAGTAGGACTCAAATTTAGGTATTTTGAGATCAGAGTCTAACAGCCCCCAACCCTTTTTATAAATAAAACATACAAACATACATTACTATAATCAATGAGAATTCTCACTTAGAAGGCCACATAATTAATAAGTTAATGCAACATCAAAAAGAAGACTAATTAATATTTATTTAAACAATATAAAGCATTCAAAATATCTGTAATTATGAACTTTTTATTTTCGTTTTTAATATAAGAATATTTTGAAAAATAAACAAGAAACTGAACAGATGACTTTCGGTCAGGACTATTTTAAAGGAACCAAATCTTGGTAAGTAGAGCCTGTTATACTAAGTAAGTACTAGGGAAGTTTTGAAACACTTTTGAAAAGGAGAAGTATTTATGCCCAGTTTATTTAGTTTTAAAAGACTGAATTAAAAAAAATAAAAATATTCATTTTGTTATTAGTGACAGACTTTCTAAATAAAACATCTGTTTCCTGAGCTGATGCTTCATAACCAGGTTAACTGGCTCCTTGTGTCACACATGGATACAAAATGACCAAGTGAAGGTCTATCATTGGCCCATCCAGAATGGAACAACAGAGTAAGAAGAAAGTCATGGTCTCTGTGGTGCAGAGCTTCATCAGTTTGATTCTGTTTAAATTTGAATAAACAAGTGTTTCCAGTCACTCTTATCTTCAAGTTAGTGATTGGCAATACATTTGAACTTTTGCCAATTTTATGCATAGAATCCAGTATAAAGTTTATAGTTATAGTCATAATGAGCTTCCTGTCTTACATAACCTAATAATTAAAAGTTGTCCCCAAAATAATTTTCAGCCCATTTTATTTTTTCTTCCAGATCATTCTCAAGATGGTTCTCCTCCTAAGGGAAGGTAATTCCTTCCTTTGGGAAGATGGGGATATGAAATACCCACCATGCAAGACAATATCTGAATTAGTATCACTTGACTCAGAAGAAATTGCTCTGATCCAGTGGCCAACCATACCTCTATTATTCCTCTTTCCCTGTATATTCCCTTAGGAATGCCAAGCAACTAACTAGTATTGAGGCTCTAAAGAGATACACCTGAAGCGGGCAAAGACAAGCCCACTTTCCATTTGTACCAAAGCTCTGACCTGGCCAGGCGTGGTGGCTCACGCCTGTAATTCTAACATTTTGAGAGGCTGAGGCAGCGGGTCACTTGAGCCCAGGAGTTTGAGACCAGCCTGGACAGCATAGCAAGACCCAGTCTCTACAAATCTACAAAAATTAGCTGGGTGTGGTGGTGCACGCCTGTAGTCCTAGCTACTCAGGAGGCTGAAGTGGGAGGATCACCTGAGCCTGGGAGGTCGAGCCTACAGTGAGCTATGATCATGCCACTGCACTCTAGCCTGGTGACAGAGTGAGATCCCATTAAAAAAAAAAAAAATCTGACTCGGGGCAGGAGGAAAGACTGATTCAACACAAAATTGTAAGAGAAGAGACTAATAGCCGATTGTGATTGAAAATATAGTAAAACATAAGAGCTAAATCATGAATTTTTAATCAGAAAAACCTGGATTTTCATCCTGGATCTACAACTTAGCCATGGGGGTTGCTGATAAACAAAAGAGGAGAGGAGACTATGACCAGTGAATTGAGTCACAGCCTCACTTTGTATATTTGAGAATATTAATTCTCTTACCTGGTGTGGCAAAGACATGAAGGTGAAAGAAGTCTCAATGGGCATAGGATCATGAAGTCAAGGTGCTCAGGGGATGAAGACTAGGTTCAGAAAAGTCCCTGGGAATGAGAAAAACAATATGCATGTGTTCAAGTCTTCAGGGAAAGGCCGTATAGGAGGATGTTAAATGAGGGCAGATGACATCAGTGCTAATTTGAAGATGGTGGTTTTAAAAGAGGATGAACCTCTAGCATGGAAATGGATAATAATACTAATATCCAACATATAATTAGCATTTGAAACCTGCCAGAAACGAAGTGCTTTATATGTATCATCATGTTTAAGCTTCGCAGTCCTGTAAGGCATATACTCTCCTTACACTCACTGTGCTGATGCAGAAAGGGAGATCCTGAGAATGGAAGTATTTTGCCCAATGGCACCGAGTTTGTAAATGGTCAGACCAGGATTCACACCCAGGCTGACTCCAGAGCCTTTGCTTTCACCCACAGCCATACTGATGCCTCCACATAATAAATCCAGGGAAGAATGAGAGAGGCATACTCTAGTCATTGAGGAAGGGGCTTTCTCTCTAATGACAGTAATGAGCTGCCAAGCTTTAGGAAGGATAGGAAGAGATGGGAAGATAAAAATGTAGAGGATAAAAGGAATGTGAGAAGATAAAGTCATGAATTTGTGGGGGTTCACAGCTTTCCTCCTTTTCTTTTCTCTGATCTCTGAGGAAAGCAAGGACAAGTCATCAGAGAAGAATTATACTCACTTGAGGGACTTTAATGTGAGCAAAGAAAATGTGTGGCCATCATACAAGAAGAGAGCTTAGATTATATGTTTACTTTTGGGGAAGGTTGATGGAAATTGGGATCAGGAGAGAGGAGAGGGGGAGTAAGCGAGAGTGACCACAAAGTTTACAGCCCAAGCTAAGGCACTTTTGTAAGTGGAAAGAGGTGGCATTAATTATTATGATGAACCAACAGGTACAAAGCCCTGGACATTTGATCATTTTAGCCAAAGTCCCCACTAGTCACCTCTTGGTGCTGCCACTGGCTGTTGAAATTAAGACAGTGAGACCCATCCTGAGGTTAGACATGCTAGAGAATCCAATAGGGAAGAAAGTTTGATAGAAGCTGGTGTGGACAAAGTGCTTCAACCCCACTAAAGTGAAAAAATTGATATTCCTTTTCAGACCATTTTTTTTTTAGTGAGGAAGAACATCTTTATTTATTTTTTATTTGTATGGGCTATAATTGCAATTTTGTTACATTCATAGATTGCATAGTAGTCAAGTCAGAGTTCTTAGAGTATCCATCATCCAAATAAGGCATGTTGTATCCATTAGTAATTTCTCATCATCCAGCCCCATCCCACTCCCTCACACTTCTGAGGCTCCATTTCAGTACTATTTCACTCTCTAAGTTTATGTCAGACCATGATTTTTTTTTAATGCAAAACCACTTCAGAGCTGCATTAGTGGGTAATGGTTTATGGGTTTTACAGGAGTTTGTACTTAAAAAGAGTCCACATAATACGTGAGGATGTAATCAAAGTGAAGCTGATAGAGGGCGAGGGGATAAAGTTCATGTGAGAACAAGAATCAAAAATAAAAGTGCATGGGAGGACCTGAAGAAGGAGGGTGAGGGAACAGTTTAAATTGTAAGAAACAGATTTAGATTCCCCTGCAGTAAGTTTTCTTGTAAAATACATGTGGAAATAAAAATAATGAGATGGATCACTAAGTAGCTTCTGCTTACAAAAACTTATAAATAGCCATGCAGTTTGGCTTTGCATGGAGTGAAATATAATTCAGATACCAGAAGCTTGTTTACAACTCAGCATAACTCTAGACACTGGGTTGTCTGCTCCCCCTGGGCAGCATGGACTCCTCCTTTCATACTCTGCCATGATTGTAACACAGCTACCCTCTGCCTCTGCTCCTTTCTGTAAGTCATTGGCTTCTACTCTTCCTATCAGGGATGCCCTCCTTTTGTGGGGCTGGCATTCAACATCTCCAAGGCAGAGGATCTAATTTGTTCATTCACCCACTATCCAGTAGACAGCCCTGCTGGGAAGATTATCTGTGTTGGAAAGCCTCATGTGCTTCTGGTTAGCCTGCAGACTAGCTGTACTTAGTTCAAATGCCTGCCCTTCATCCAGTATCTATGATCAAGGTCATGCGATCACAGCAAATAGAATGTGGTTACCCATGATACGGGGACATCACACTCTCCTAGATGTCCTACCACCTCTCCAGATACTCCTCTATGTAATCAAATGTTGGATATCCGTGAGGTTGAGGCTTAGGACTTTTTCTCTTTTCCCACTGTCTTTCTCCTTACATAATCTCTACCACGCCCATCACATCAGTTCACACACATGGGTCAATGATTTCCAAATGCATATCACTTGCCTCAATCTCTCATTTGAATTCCAGAGATGATATCTAATTGCCAGCTAGACATTTCCACCTTTATGTCTCCACGGCATCTCGAATGCAATATATTCTGGACTTAACTTATGTTATTCTGCCTCTGCCCTATCTGTCCATCACTGTCTATTTAGTTACAAAAGCCTCAAGGAGCCATCCTTGACATATCCTTCTGCCTCAAACCTATTTTCAATCTACCTCCTGGCTCCATCGATCTCACTTTCTCAATGCCTCTAAAATCCATCCACATCTCATGTTCTTTGCAGCCACCACCATAGTTCGCAGTACCACCATCGCTCTCTTGGGCCACTCCAGGGACCCTCACATTGTTCCCCATCATCTATTCTGGCCCCCTTTCAGTTAATTCCCAATACCACAGTCACAGTGAGCTTTACAAAAGATAGCTCCTATCAGGTCACCTCCCTACCTTCCCACTTAAAACCCTTCCATGATTTCCTATCACTCTTGGAATTGTGAATGGCATCTTTAATGTGGCTCTGCATGTCTAGTCTAGCCTCTGTCTACCTCCCTACCTTCGTTTTGCATATTGTTTCTTTGTTCCAATCACATTGGCCTCATTTCAGACCTTTGAGTATACCAAGAACTTTCCTGCTACAAGTCCTTTCAATCAAATAATCTCTTGCATGAACAGCTGGATGGTGTCTCTTCATCTGAATAACTTCTATCCAATCTTCAGGACTCTGCTTTTTCTGATTCCTGTCCATGTCAGGATCCTTTGCTATACAGTCTCACAGGTCCATATTTCTGTCTTTGAAAGGCTACATTAATGATGTGATTGTTACATTTTTTATGTTTTCTCACATATCCCCACACTCTAATATTCGTATTAACTAAGATCATATCTATTGTTATTTACCATCATATCTCCAGAGCCTGGCACCTAGTAAGTGCTGAAGAATATATTTTGAATGGATAGATGAGTGAACAAATCCTTGAGAAACTACCCAGGGCCATTTCCTTTAATACAGGACTATAAGAATGACACACTTTCTCTTTGAAGAGTGTCTTAGCCCACTTGGGCTGCTATAACAAAATATCATAGACTGGGTGACTTTAAAACAATAGATGTTTGTTTCTCATTGTTCTGGAGGCTGGGAAATCCTAGTTTAAGGTGCTAGCAGATGTGGTACCTGGTTCACAGATGGTTATGTTCTCGTTGTGTCCTCACATGGTGGAAGAGGCAAGTGAACTCTCTGGGGTCTCTTTTTTGAAATCAGTAATCCCATTCATAAAGGCTCCACCTCTCATGACCTAATCACCTCCTAAAATTCCCAGCTCCAAATATCACCACATTTGGAATTAAGTTTCAACATATGAATTTGGAGGAAGGGGGACACAGATATTCAATTCATAGCAAAAGGTTTTTCAACATGTTTCTCACTCAAATTAGTCTAGATTTCTTTTAAGATAAGGTAAAAACAAAAACAAAAAACCTTTAGGTCTTACCCACTAGAACATTACTGTGGTATCAACAAAGTTTGATTCTTATATTCAAAAATGTTATTAACCTGAGGGGGAGTGAATGGCAGCCTAGGCTTCAACTTGGACAGAAATTTATTTTAAAAAGCATGAGGGAAGCAATGTAAACAAAAAGGAAGTCAATAATTAGAGACTTTGGTTAGAGGTAGACCTTTTAGTTGTAATTTTAAGGGCTTCTGTGTAGGGAAGACAATAGCAGAGAAGAGATTTTAAAATTTTCAATCCTAACTGGAGGTTGGAAGTACAATATGTTGTGAACAGCATTTTCCAATACCAAAGACAATAAACCAAAGACAATAAACCAAAGACAATAAACTAAGCAGGTTATATAGTGAAAATATAAGTGAATTTAGGATGATTTAAATATGTTAATATATGACAAATTCATAATTGGCTGACAAAAATAAACGTATTATAACTATAACTTTTGTTATAGTATTTTACTCTATAAAGAACACATATGCCTCCTACTCAGAGCCAAATTCTTTTACAGTCTTGATGTGGTATGTAAGCACAGCATCAAAAACAAAAAGCACCAAAGAAAAGATTAATAGCGTTGATGCTGTAAAAATGTCAAACTTCTGCAAGTCACACACAAATGCACACAAGCATAACAACAGAAATATTATTAGCAAGTAAAAGAAAACTACAAACTGATCAAAAATTGGCAACACATAAAACATGAAGAGTCAGTGTCTCAAATGTAAAATAACCTTTTAACAATCTATTGAAAAAGACAAACATCCTAAAGGAGTAGTCACCAGATCGTACAAGCATATGTTTCAACAAGAAAGAAATATAAATGGTAAAAGAAAAAAAATGTGTAACCTCACTAATAATTTTTTAGCCTGCAAAATAAAACAATGCAATATTAATTGTTCAAGCCTCATACTGAAAAACACTCAAAAAAATAAAAATACCCAATATTGGCAAAACTGTTGAGAAAAAGGGATTCTCAAGTACTTTAGGCAGTAATAGAAATAAATTGATTTAATAATTTTGGTGGACAATCTGACAATAGAGGTCAGATGGCCATCTTCACATTGTGTCCTTGCATGGTGTAAATGGCAAGTGAACTCTTTGGGGTCACTTTTATAAGATAAGATAAGTCAAATCTAAATATGTGTAACACTTTACCTAGAAATTTAATCTGAGGAAATAATTGGAAAAGTATAAAGAGTATTAAGAATAAGGATGCTAATTTCAGCAATGTTATAATAGCAAAAATTCTAAAACAACCTGAAGTTACAATGATAAATTGGCTAAATAAATAATTATGATATATATATATATATATATATATATTTTTTTTTTTTGACACAGGGTCTCATTCTGTTACCCAGGCTGGGGCTCGAGTGCAGTGGCACAATCATAGCTCAACTGCAGCCTTGACCTCCCAGGCTCAAGTGATCCTCCCATGTCAGCCTCCTGAGTAATTGGGACTATGATTTTGTAGAGACAGGGTCTTGCATTTTCTTGCTATTACAAATGTGAGCCACTGCTCCTGGCCATGATAAACATATTCTATGTAAAACACTGCAACTGTGACTATTTTTATGATAATTTATATATAGTGACGTGAAAAATGTCTTTCATTTATTTGATAGAATGCATTTTACAAAATGGCATTTTCCAAATATCTATCTATATCTCTCTATAAATATGTGTATTATAAAATGGCATTTTCCAAACATCTTTCTATATCTATCTATAAATGTTTACATATGCATCAAGAAGTCTCGAAATCTCAAGAAAATTTATCAAAAGGTTAACAGTGGATATTTCTGGGTAATGAGATTATAAGTCATTTTCCACCTTTATTTCTTTCTATATTTAAGGTTTTTTTGACAAGCATTATTACTCTTATAATTTAGAAAAGGGAAGTGTAATATATACTCAGTTAATAGCTTTTAAAAGCGTGAAGATAAGTCATGCTTTTTCCTATAGCAAGCTATATTTTGTTACTTCAGTTGTTTATTTTTCCCAAGGCAGAAAATTTCCATGCTTTAGAGTGGACTTTCTTTTCCAAGAATAGTATGATAACTCTACCATGCCATCTAGTGTTCAGAACTTGGGATGTCTTGAGAAAGGTTTGCAACCAAAAAGATTAAGTACCATTCCAATTCACAATTCTATGGGCAATTTGAGCAAAACAAATACATCTTTTTAAAAAAGTCACAGAGATTCATTATAAGTGTATATCTAGATCAAAGCCCAGGTTGCAAACTCTAACAGCAACTATGTCCTTTCAATTCAGCAGTAATTGAAGAAATCACAAAAATATCCAAAGCCTAAGTGATTAGATACTAATTTAAACTGATAAGTGGGAAAGGGAAATCTCTGCCCACATCCTCATCATACACAACACCCACACAGACACACACCCACCCACCTCTGCCACTACTACCATCACCGTCATCACCTACAAAAGTTGAGAATCAACCAATTTTTTAAAAAAGATTACAAAACCAAAGATTCCATTTGAAGACATATCCAGAGCCTACTTTTGCTGAAGGGTTGAAAAACACAAAAGATAGATAGCAGATTTATTTCCTCCCGTCTTATCTTCACAGTTTGGTACACAAACAAAGTTGATGTTTTGTTGATAGCTTGGCTCTAGGTTCATCTGGGAATAACTTAATCAGTACAACTAAAGTAGAGTCATAAATCAGCCAGGCAAAAATATTTATTTTTACCAATATGCCAGGGTTTTTTAGGTGTTAGGAAACTACTTGAGGTGTCAGGAAAAGGATAGTTTAAAAAGATAAAATCTCTGCTGTCAGGAAACTTATAGAGTAATGTTAATTTTATAAACTTAAGGAAAATTTTCCAATTTGAAACCGTGTATTAAGTTCCTTACAAATTTCCTACCATGTGAGTGATAATTTGATTTCTGTGATTTTATCCTAAATAAATAACACAAGAAACTTATTTCAGCAATATATTATAGTTGTAAATTGTAAACAACCTAAATGACCAAGATTAGAAGGTTGATTAAGAAATGAAAAAATATTCAAGAAATTGAATAATATGTAGTTATCTAAAATGATTTATCAAAGATGTTGAATAGATTTTACAAATATCCATAATCCCAAATGAAAGAAGAATAAGTTCTTCTGCAGACAAGGTAATAATGAATGATTCAACCTGTCAGAATTTCAGTGACTGTCATCAACACTGGGCATGGCAAAGTCCCAAGGCAAGGATAAATAGTGGAGCTATTCATGATTCACAAGATTCTCTAAAGCAAGTCACTAATGCTGTGACAGACACATAGACAAACAAGTTCCTTCATATTCTTTAGAGTGAAAGTTGGTACAGACTAGGTGTAACTGCACCTTATCAAACCTTCATCACTCAGAATGAGGCAGAACTAGACAAGTTTGAAGAATGTGAGAGTACTTCATGTTAATAGCTGCCTGGAAACCAAATACTGGGGCAACAATAGACCTCCCTCCCAATACCATTTTTCTGAATATTTTAATATACTGGGCTACTGGTATGGTTTGGTAAGAGAACACTTATACACTGCTGGTGGGAATGTAAATTAGTTCAGCCATTATGGAAATCAGTTTGGTGATTTCTCAAAGAACTTAAAACAGAATTACCATTTGATCCAGCAATCCCATTATTGGATATACACCCAAAGGAATATAAATCAGTAGACTGGATAAGGAAAATGTGATACTCACACACACACACACACACACACACAATACACACCATGGTATATACCCAAAAAATATAAATCGGTAGACAGGATAAGGAAAATGTGATACAGACACACACACACACACACAATACACACCATGGAATACTATACAGCCATAAAAAGAATGAGATCATGTCCTTTGCAGCAACATGGATGGAGTCGGAGGCCATTATCCTAAGCAAACGAACACAGGAACAGAAGAAAAAAGTCACATGTTTTCACTTGTAAGTGGGAGCAAAACATTGAGTACATGTGAACACAAAGAAGGTAAGAACAGACATTGGGGGCTACTTGAAGGTGGAAGGTGAGAGGAGGGCAAGGATTGAAAAACTACCTATCAGGTGTCTATTAACTGCATGATGAAAAAATCTGTACACCAAAACCCTGTGATACACAATTTACCTGTATGATAAACCTGCACATGTACCCCTGAACCTAAAATAAAAGTTAAAAATAAAAAAAAATGGAGCATTTAACCAGGAGTTTTATAATGCCTCTTTCAGCTTCAATAGTCTATTGTATTGGCCCTTTTGTGCCTATGTTGGTTAAAGTTATACGTGTCCTTATAAAAGAACTGGGGAATGATCCATCTGTGATGGAACCAATTATCACAGAATTTAAACTGGTAATCAGTAGGAACATTGAGCTCAACCAGGAAATAGAAAAAGTTTGTCTTCCTAGTAAAAATCCTTTTGTTTGTTCTTTCTGCATCCTCTTAGTAACTCAGCTTATCCACAACTTCAGCCTCACCAAACCCACCTCAGTGGAAATAATATATCCATCCACAGCATTCATTCACTTAAAATACATATTGAATATGTTCTGTATATCAGTCACTATGCTGGCGACAGAATGGGAATGAAAAATGCTCATACGTAATACCCTTCTTGAGAGGACAGTCCACAGGGGGCATGGTGAATATTAATTTAGTAAACAAATAAAACTAAGTACGAAAACATGATGAGAAGGCAAGAGACAAGAAAACATGCTGGAGGAGGTGATAAAGCATTAGTAAAAGCTGATGGTTGAGTAGGTATTAACTAGGGGAAATCTGTGGGAAAAGTAGCCCAGCCAGAGACAGCAGCAGTTTGGAAATCCCTGACATAGGAAGAGGCTAGTGCATTTGAGGAACTGGAAAGGGCCAGAGAAGAGTGAAAGGAGCCTCTGATGAGAGACAGAGGGGGTCAGAACATAGGGCCAGGCTCAAAGTTGTGTCATTATCCCAAGAGTCAGAAGCTCCAGTGTCCACAGGGAGTTTTGCTTCTGCTTCTGGCTTCTCCCTCACTTTATGACAAACATACTGTTCTAACACTCACAGTCTGGATTGTCTTTTCCTCCCTTGTAAAAGGAAAAGGTTGAATTAAATGAGCACTGAGGTTTATTCAAGTCATGAATGTGTACCTTTTACACACTCTGCATTTTGCTTATACTTAAGTTGCGAGAATATGATGAAGATTCCCAAGGATTTATTGTGATCATGAAGCCATTTGCCCTGGTAAAAACTGTCTTTTGAGGGGCTTGAAATATTTGTGAGCTGCAAAGTAAGTGTTCATGATCATCTTACAAAAGCAAACTGATCCGCAATAGTGTGTATCAATCACTTTAGTTATTATTGTTTGTTTCCTTAGTATGGAACACAACGTAGTCAAATGCAGGACACGTTTCAGCCACATCACCAATAAACTCTGAGGTCCCTTACAGTAAAGCCAATTTGGAATGATGTTAAGGCTATTCAAGTATTTTCTATTCCTTTTTTTCTAGTCACAGCCTCTACCTTAGCAAAATAGGCTCTAAGAAACAGAGATCATTCTTTAGAATCCTATGCTATTTAGTGTTATGTACCCTGAAACTTAGATGTTTAATCTTGCTTTGGTTCTAACTCCAATCTAACACAGTCTTTTTGTATGGGTTTGAAGAGGGCTCAGTCTTGTTTTCCTCTCAGTGTATTTCTGAATTCACATTCTAGTGTTTTACTATTGTCATGAGTGTCAGGAATGGGAAAGCCTGAGTATTAAATGACAGCTAAGAAGAAAGTAATTAAACATCTTTACAAAGCCAATTGAACATACATAATAATACTTATCATCTGCTTAGTTTTAAGACATTCTTGCCACCAAATTCAACTGTATCCTTTCTGAATGTTACAAGTGACAGAAACGTGTTATATGTAGACAATGGATTGGCTTCGGTAAAATAACACTAAATTTCTTTCTTCCTGCACAGCGAGCTTTTTATATTTCAAACAAGAAGTTATGATTTAAGACTTGAAATTGAGGCAAAACAATTTTCTCAGATTTTTCAATTTTTTCTAAGTGGTTGCTTCAACTCTTACCTACTGCTTTTATTTGGCAGAGGAGAAGGGCTGTTTCCTCTGTGTAAAGAATCTGGAATTTAAAGTTCAGAAAGTGGTGACTTTTTCAGATGTCATAAAAGGCAGATATATGTTGAGCGGAATGAAAATGTCCTTTCAGAAAAAAGACTGAATGATGTTGCAAATACGTGAGAAAGGCTTTAAACATGAAGAGGAGACAATAGAACATTTTGGCTGTTGTGCTCTAAACTTATAATTCTTTACCTCTAGTGTGTGCGTGCGTGCGTGCGTTTATGTTTGATATCTGTGGCCTTACAGGAGAGGGTGGAAAAAAGCAGCAGGTGGCAGACTAGTGGGATAGCAAACACCAGCAGGCTGGCCATGATGGTGTTTCTGCAGGAAGGAACTACATAGTGAAGGTTATGGATTCTCGAGTTAGCCAGCCAGCTCTATCATCCACTTGTCTGAGTTACTCAGGCTATAGCCATTTTAAATAAATATCTCTGTGCCTCAGACTCTTCCCCTAGGAATTAGATTTAACAGTACTTGCCTTCTAGGATTGTTGTGAGGTTGAAATGAGATAATTCATGTGGAATGCTCAGAAGAGTGTCTGCACATTATCTTATATTATAGCAATGCCACATATGACCCCAGCTATTGCATGTCATGAATAAATTTTAACAGTGATCACCACCACATCTGAGAGATTAAATTAGGCTGTTCATCACCAAGTTTATCAGTATATAAGTGAAATAAGCGGTGTCAAATAGAAATCACAGATCAATGAGAAACTCTTTGGATAATCTTTATGCTTCCAGGGAGATAACATCTTACATTTTAATGTAGAATAATGACTGTGTAGTCAAAAATTCAATATTTCATGGTGAAAGTTTCTAATAATCAAAAGATATATTACTCTGCTGTAATAACTTGTAACCTACTGAGATATTAGCTTTATAAACACTTTCGTTTAACTTTCATGACTTAAACATATTGTGAGTCTGACTGATCCTATAAAGTTGGCCTCTTTTCTGGAATACTTATCTCAGAAAATTTCACCTAAGTAAATTGCTACCATATTAAGAAAATATTTTCAAAACATCAGCATTTCAACAATGTGGTCACTCCTTTAAGAGAAAAGTCCAATATGTATTATTCCTTTAAATTATCTCTTAACTATGTGAGAAGAAAAATAAAGTTCTTATTTTAGAGTTGGGTGATTGATGTGAGCATTAAAGTCTAGCAATTTAATAGTTCCTGGTCTAAGCTGAAGAGTCCATAATATATAATTCATTAACCTAGGTCTGCCATACAGATTTATAGATAGTGAAAACAACCTAAGATAGGAAGTTGGTAAGTATTCAAATCATTTCTGGTGTCATAGCATGTTGGAGATTTTGGAGATTAATTGTCTCTTTAAAATCCAGGAACTTCCTTGGATACCTAGTTCCAGGGTAAAAAAAAAAAAAAAAAAAAAAATCTAAATTGAAACATGAGAAGGAAAGTGTAGAGATAATGTAAGTACTACTTTTTAAAAAGCTCAGTAGTCTAAAAGTAAGTTAAAGAGTGTTAAATGAATTGAAATAGTTTTGAAAAATTTGTAACAAAAATGGTTTTAACTCCTTTTAATATTAATCTTATTTCTTCAACAATATGAAATTAAGGATACATTTTGATATTTCTTACTACTAAGACTAAATGTTGGTATTTCTTACTACTAAGACTGACAAATATTTACCCATATTTATGACTCTGCCCATCAACTATCATCTGATTTTGAACTTTATAAAAGTTACTATAATGAAACTGAAAAATAACTAATTTCCAGAAGAAAGAGGGACCTGAATTGTAGAGTATTTTCTGTTGCTGCTGCTGCCGCTACTACTTTTTGAGAATAAAGTTTTTAAAAAGTACTCATTCCCCTATGTTTTTAGAGGGATTGATTTTAAAAAATCACTTGCTATACCCATCAAAAAGAAAACACTAAATAGAAAAATAGTAGATGAAAAATATGAACAGGAAATTCACAAGAAAATAAATACAATCAACATGTTAACCAATTTTAGCCTCATTCACAATTACGGAGACATAATTCTAAAACTCTCTTGGTATACAGACGTGTAGATATTTCACTTGTATCATATTCAGGATACGGAGAACCAGGTACTGTGATACACTACAGGTAAGAATCTAAGATTAGTGAAGGCACATTGGAGGACAAATTCTTGGATCTGGTCATTCCACTGCTAGAAATTTCCTTTTAGAGATTTCTACAAAATTATGCCAAGCTATCTATGTATAAGAATATTTACTGAAGCATTGCATTGCTAGGAAAAAAAAAACTAAATCCAACTTGAAAGCTCTTTAAGAAGGAGCTGGTTATATGAATAACAGTTCATCCCATCCAGCGTATTATGACGCAGCCTTGCATTGAGTGTCCCTGGGAAAAACGGTCTTTTGTGGAATCTGAGCCACATTAAACAAATGCCTAGTTTATAACAAGACTATCTGCTTTTGAGCAATAGGCCACTCCCTAAATTAGTTAAAACCTGCAAGTCTTTAGAAAGATGAAATTCAGTTGAAATTAAATTATAATGTAGTCTTTAAATACTGATGCAAATGAAGTGTCTTCTTATGAAATGATACATGCATTAAAAGATTGATAAGATAGTTGGTTAGGGAAAGCTTAGCTTCTGAATTCCTGGCTGCTCAATAATAGGGGCTCTGATAACCCATAATGATCTCTGTAAAAGAGCAGGCTCCCAGGTTCTCTAGAATGGCCACAGGTAATAGGCTGTATTTGTAGTTGGGGACACTGCTCTAACAATGGCTGAAACTGTGGTCTGCTTCCCCTCCCCTATTTCGGAAGTGACTCAGCCCCACTGGCTGCTGAGACAATGTGGTTCTCTCCAGGTCTCCTCAGCAGCCACCAAACCCCGTCATTATTTACTTTCCCCTGCTTTGGAGTCCTCTGTTTTCTTTCCTAATGAGACTAGGGAGAATATAAAACTATATTAAAAGTTTGGTTTCATACATGGAGAGTCTGTAGACTTTGTTTGAAGACCCCCTTGCTTATAGAAGAAAATTAAGTTGCTCCTAATTCCACCATTGAACAAGAAATTAGCCTTTAACCTAACTTTAAAAGTCACTAAAAACAAGGTTCCTTTGTATGGAATTAATTATCAATTATTTCAATCATTTAATGAACAAATATTTATTAAATACCTATGACCTGTCAGGCAATGTCTTGTGTGCTGGGGATACAGCCCAACCTAGCAAAATCTTTGTACTATTAGAGCTAACATTCTCACAGGGGAGGACAAATAAATATACTATATATATATACACACACACATATAAATATATATATATATTTATATACACACAATATATTTAATGAAAGAGAGTAGTGGAACAAATGAGAGTAAAGAAATAGAGTGACAGGGGTTGGTATTAGATAGGGAAAGTCTCTCTGCAGAGGTGATGTTTGAGCAGAGACTTGAGGGTGAGGGAGTGAACCATGCAGTTCTCCAGGAGATGAGCCTTCTTGGCAAATATGAAAGGACAGCCAAGCAGAGTGCATCATGTGTGCAGAAGATGATCCTTTCAGGTCAAATAGAAAGAATATACCAATCATATACTGCTATATAGATAAGTTTTGTTTCTGGATGGATACTCAGGCAGCTCTTGATAGTACAGTACTTATCTCTGGAAGAGAAAGAAATGGGACCAGGGATGGGGGGACAAAAATTTTATTTATTATTTTTTACTTTTAATACTTTTTTGATTGCTTCTACCATATGCATTTTAAAACGGTTTACCTAGGTGTTGGGATTATGGGTTATTTTCATTTTATTTTGTATATTTATATGTATTTTTAAAAGACAATCATCCAATAACAACTTTTTGAAGGAATAAGTAATAACTTCTACAAGTATCCATTTATGGAATATTATGGCATATGTACTATATAACAGACCCGTAACAGGCTTTTTTTTTTGAGAGAGAGAGAGAGAGTCTTGCTCTGTTGCTCAGGCTGGAGTTCAGTGGTGTGATCTCAGCTCACTGCAACCTCTGCCTCCTGGGTTCAAGCATTTCTCTTGCCTTAGGCTCCCAAGTAACTGGAGCTACAGGCTCAAGCCACCACATTTGGCTATTTTTTTCATTTTGGTAGAGATAGCGTTTTGCCATGTTGGCCAAGCTAGTCTTGAACTCCTGACCTCAAGTGATCTGCCTGCCTAGGCCTCCCAAAGGGCCCCACCTACAGCCCACCTGAACTTTACCTACGGCTGTATCGGATACTTTCCTGCATGCTGAGCATCCTGCCCCAAGTGTCAGACTCTGTTTCTAAGGACTTTCTCTGGCACCATAGGAACAGGTACTTCCAGGAAGGGAGGGGGTCCCACATTCCTGGGGACAACCCTCAGCCAAAACCATTGGATTCATGCCACAGCCTCCTTGTCATCCAGTGGGGAAATTTTGAGGCATGTTGAACAGATGTGTTCTCAGAGGGTCCCCAGGGGGACTGAGCCCCTGGTGCCAGCAGTAGTAATCTAGTAATTAATGCACTTTTCCTAACTGACTTTCTTTACTTGTGCTTCTTGGGATCAACTCAGATAAATTTTCTGTACCCAAGTCTTTGTTTCACCATCTGGTTTGGGAAGACTCCAGAAAGATAAGGCCACAGAACAGTGTGTGGCAGAGTGGGTGCTCTGTAAATGTTACTGAATTTATTTTCCAAGCCCTGCTGTGTACCCCATCACCAGCCAAAATGGAAGCCTAACATGTAAACTCATATAAGGGTATGATTATTTACCCTGTTGGTGCATAGTTTGTTCTAGAAGCCAAGATGAGAAAACCATGTTATCTTTGAAATTCAAAAAAGAGAAAAACTACTCAAGGAAAGTGACATTTTAGATATGTATCGAAAGATGAGGAGGAGTTTTCCAAGGAAAATCTAAGTGAAAAGCATTCCAGAGAGAGAATAACATGCAGAGGCATGCAGTTATGGGAAGCTCATGATGTTACTCAGAGAATGACAATGAGCTGCCCAACAAAGCCTAGAGCCAAGATTTTAAAACTTTGTAAATGAGATAAATCAAATTAAATGTAATAATAGATGTACAATTGCCTAAGACTTAATGCATAACATGTACAAGTATTCACACTGTCCAATTAACTTAAACATACATTTGAAAAACAGTGGTACCTTCTGTACTACTGTGAGACCTATCATTTATTCAGCCTAGAGATAATGATTAGATTGTAAATTTAAGGACTTTTGCAATGACGTGCAGCTTGCCATGGCTTTGATCAAATAGAAGAAGGTGTGGCATGCTCAATCTATGCCTTCAGATGGGTGGTGTAGAGGACAGACCAAAGGAAGACCTTGATCAATATAAGGTTTTGTCTTTCAGGGTATTTCCTGATGTTGTACAAGCCAATGTAGGAAACAAGCAAGAGGGTAATGTCTCATCAGTCCCTATGGTTATGGGGTCTCATAAAAATAACTTCCAGCTCTATCATCTGGAAAAGCTCACAGAATTTCAATTTATAACACTAAGAGTGAAAAGAAGGAGAGCCTTATGACAGTAAGCATGAGAGGATAGTCTGTGGCCACAAGAAGCTGTAGATCTAGGAAGTCAGAGACCAAGAGCCATCTGGTCTCATCTTTCTCCTTTTCCACTTGACAATAAGGTAACTGAGGTTGATAATAGTTAGATTATTTGCTCTAAGATCATGAAGGAGGAAAGAGGATGAGGAATCACTAATCATTGTACAGGGTTTACCCTTTGCATTACATCTGAACAGAGAGGAACTGAGACAAAAATCAAATAGTGCTGTGGAAGATTTGCCATTACTAAAGTGTAAGAAATATTAGTTGTCTTGGTCCAAAATTAGTTCCCTCTTGTTTGGTGGGGCCCTATACCTGTTGCAGTGCAGATGACATAACAATGGTGAAAATATGTCCAGAATAGCTGTCTTTTAGAAGATATAGGTTATGTCTATATGTTTCTAACATCACTGGCTAAATTATCTTGAATTCAAACTAGACAAAGCTGCAAGAACAGCTGTGAAGTATTTTTTTAGACCAAATTTGGGTCTTTTCTGGTCTCACTTCCTTTGAACTGGAAGCTGCACCCCCAACATCCGCATTATGCCCCCTCCACAGACAATACTGCATCATGTAGGATGGCCAACCTTCCCAGTCACCCAGGATGCAGGACTTCCATTACTAAAGCAGGACAATCCCAGGCAAATGGGACCATTGATCATGCAAAGTACTTATTTCTCATGGAGGGAAAGGCTGTAGTAATGTGGCCACAGACAAAGCCCTGCTCTCCCAGAAGCCTGATCCACTTAGCTTGATCCCATTGCTGAGAACTTGGCAGACCTTCAGCGAAAAAGGCTTGATGAGAAAACGAGAGGGAAAAACTTCCTGAGTTCCCAATGGTTTTCTAATTCCTGATTCCAGTGGTACCCAACAACCACCAGCAACTTGATCCTCTTAGTTACATAAAACACTTGTACAACAAATTGCATATTTTGTTGTTATTGTTGTCGTTTAGATTAGTGCAGGTTGGTTTCTGTAACTGAGAACAAAAATAACTTTGATTTTTTTATCAAACAATTGTCCAAACAATTTTTAAAAGTTTTTAAATCTCATGCCTTATTGATGGAAGGTCAGTAGTATAGTATTTGGGGAGGTTTATAGGAGTAGTATTTTCAAGGGGAGAATTATTAATAGTTTCTAGAGCAGTAGCAAAGTTCATTAATGCATCAGAAAGCAAAGCACTAATGGAAAAATGCCGCCCAGTTTCCAATTTTCTTTGTTAATGAGCACATTTCATTCTCAGGCCAACAATGACTAGTTCAGATTCCCTGGTGCCGAGAAAGTTCTAATCTCAGTACTATCTTGGTCTATTTTGAAATCACAGTGCAAATAAAAACTGATATGTCTAGGTCTTAAAACATTTTTGGAAGCTAAAATTATATAAACAACACATGCTTAAAAAATATTATTACATAAAGTCTCAAGTCAAGGGTGCAGCAATTAACAATCCAATGAAGGATAACAAAAAGACAATTTATGAAAACACCATGATCTGTTTGAGCCCTGAATTGCCTCCTCCTCACAAGGGATAAAGTCCCTATTCCCTGCCTGGGACTGGTTGGTCATCTACTTTGATCTCTTCCACTAGGTCTGAGGATAGAGAAGTATAAGCCACAAAAAGAGAAAGTCCAAAGTGGATTGAAAAAGCTCTCCCCTGCCTAAAAGAAAATAATAAAAGAAGCACAATCTTGAAGAGATGATCTATTACGAATCTCACCACTTCTTACCACTTCCTCAGCACCAACCTAGTCCATGCTACTGTCATCTTTCACTTTCATGGCAGTTGCCTTCCAACAACTTCCCCTGCTCGTCTTTTGTCTCCCAAGAGTCAACCACTCACAAAACAGGTAGAGGGTATCTTTTGAAAATGGAAGCCAGACGGTAGCTGTCTTTGCTGAAAACATTCTGATTTCCCATCATACTCAGAACAAAATGCAAACTCCTTACATTAGCTTATAAGGTCTTACATAACCTGACTGTGAAGACAACATCTGTGAAGACTGATATTGTCTGTCCTCCTCACTACAATGTAAAGTTCATAAGGGCAAAATCTTGCTTTCTCATGCACTGCCGTATCCCCACTTTGTGGCACATAGTAAGTCAGTGAGGAATGATGGAGCAAATGAACAAACGAAGATATAAAACACATCTAGTTTCCAGTCTCAGCTCTTTCACCTCCAGGCTCTGTTAATTTAACAAGTTACTTTACTTCCCTAAACCCCAATTTTTTTCATCTGTAAAGCAAGCAAAGCTACCTCCTCCCACCAAAAGCTGCCATGAATAATAATTGAGATAAATTATGTAAATCTCCTAGACCAATGCTAGAACTTAGTAAGCGATATGGTTTGGCTGTGGCCCCACCCAAATCTCAGGTTGAACTGTAGCTCCTATAATCTCCACATGTTGTGGGAGGGACCCAGTGGGAGGTAACTGAATCATGAGGAGGAATTTTCCTGTGCTGTTCTCATGGTAGTAAGTCTCACAAGAGCTGATAGTTTTATAAAAGGCAGTTTTCCTGCACATGTGCTCTTGCCTGCCACCATATAAGACATGTCTTTCCTCCTCCTTTGCCTTCCACCATGATTGTGAGGCCTCCCCAGCCATGTGGAACTGTGAGTTCATTAAACCTCTTTCCTTTCTAAATTACCTAGTCTTGGGTATTTCTTCATAGCAGTATGAAAATGGACTAATACAGTAAATTGGTACCAATAGAATGAGGTGCTGCTGTAAAGATACCCAAAAATGAGGAAGCAACTTTGGAACTGGGTAACAGGCAGAGGTTGGAACACTTTGGAGGGCTCAGAAGAAGATAGGAAAATGTGGGAAAGTTGTGAACTTCCTAGAGACATGGAGAGCTCAGAAGACAAGATGTGGGAAAGTTTGGAACTTCCTAGAGACTTGTTGAATGGCTTTGACCAAAATGCTGATAGTGATATGGACAATAAAGTTCAGGCTGAGGTGGTCTCAGATGAAAATGAGGAACTTGTTGGGAATTGGAGTAAAGGTCATTCTTGCTATGCAAAGAGACTGCTGGCATTTTTCCCCTGCCCTAGGATCTGTGGAACTTTGAACTTGAGAGAGAGGATTTAGGGTATCTGGTGGAAAAAATTTCTAAGCAGCAAATCATTCAAGAGGTGACTTGGGTGCTCTCAAAAGCATTTAATTTCATTCATTCATGAAGATATGGCTTGGAAATGAAACTTATATTCAAAAGGGAAGCAGAACATAAAAGCTCAGAGAATTTGCAGCCTGATGAGGTGATAGAAAAGAAAAACCCATTTTCTGGGGAGAAATTCAAGTCTGATGCAGAAATTTGCATAAATAATGAGGAGCCAAATATTAATGCCAAGACAATGGGGAAAATGTCTCCAGGGCATGTCAGAGGTCTTCAAGTCAGCCCCTCCCATCACAGGCCCAGAGGCCTAGGAGGAAAAAACGGTGTCATGGGCTGGGCCCAGGGCCTTGCTGTTTGTGCAGTCTTGGGACTTGGTGTCCTGTGTCTCAGCTGTGGCTAAAAGTGGCCAACATATGGCTCAGACCGTTGCTTCAGAGGGTGCAAGCCCCAAGCCTTGGCAGCTTACACATGGTGTTGGGTCTGTGGGAGCACAGAATTCAAGAACTGAGGTTTGGGAACCTCCATCTAGATTTCAGAGGCTTTATGGAAATGCCGGAATGTCCAGGCAGAGGTGTGCTGCAGGGGTGGAGCCTTCATGGAGAGACTCTGTTAGGGCAGTGTGGAAGGGAAATATGGGGTGGGAGCCCCCACACTGTGTACCCACTGGGGCAGTGCCTAGTGGAGCTGTGAGGAGAAGGCCACTGTCCTCCAGACCCAAGAATGCTAGATCCATCAACGGCTTGTGCTATGTGCCTGTAAAAGCTGCAGGTACTCAACGCCAGCCCATGAAAGCAGCCAGGAAGGGGGCTGTATCCTGCAAAATCACAGGGGCAGAGTTGCCCAAGACCATGGGAACCTACCACTTGCATCAGTGTGACCTGGACTTCAGATATGGAGTCAAAGGGGATCATTTTGGAGTTTTAAAATTTGACTGCACCACTAAATTTCAGGCTTGCATGGGGCCTGTAGCCTCTTCATTTTGGCCAATTTGACCCATTTGGAACAGGTGTATTTACCCAATGTGTGTACCCCCATTGTATCTAGGAAGTAACTAACTTGCTTTTGATTTTACATGCTCATAGGCAGAAGGGACTTGCCTTGTCTCAGATAAGACTTTTGGACTGTGGACTTTTGAGAAAATGTTGAAATGAATTAAGACTTTGGGGGACTGTTGGGAAAGCATGATTGGTCTTGAAATGTGAGGACATGAGATTTGGGAGGGGCCAAGGGAGGAATGATATGGTTTGGCTGTGTCCCCATCCAAATCTCATGTCGAAATGTAGCTCCCATAATCCCCACGTGTTGTGAGAGGGACCCAGTGGGAGGTAATTGAACTATGGCAGTGAGTTTTCCTGTGCTGTTCTCATGATAGTAAATAAGTATCATGAAATCTGGTGGTTTTATAAAGGGCAGTTCCCCTGCACATGACTCTTGCCTGCCACCACGTAAGATGTGCCTTTTCTCCTCCTTTGCCTTCTACCATGACTGTGAGGCCTCCTCAGCCATGTGAAACTAAGTCCATTAAACCTCTTTCCTTTATCAATTACCCAGTCTTGGATATGTCTTTAGTAGCAGCATGACAACAGACTAATATAGTAAGTGTTTAACTAATTTTCTTTCTCCTTAGTAATTCCTCCACCCTTCCAAGAAAACCAACAGCAACATAAAGTGAGCTTCACAGGTTATCAGAGCAGCTGTTGGGTTATATATGCCATGAACTTATGAACTTGCATGAGTTTGAAATTCTATTTATTCAATTAGATTTCTTTGTCCCTGTACATTTATTAAAGATTCAAATATTCCCAGAAGAAAACATTCATAAAGTCTTCCTTCATCTTGGTAAAAGTAGTTTTTCAAGTGAATTCTTTTTGTGACTAAAAGTCCTATAGAAGACATCAAAAGCAAAAACCGAAGATGCCAAAGAAAAGCTTCATAGATGTCTAGATAGTTTTTTTAATCTAAAATCAAAACTTGACATCAGAGTCACAACCAAATCATGAGATGAAACAGCTGGTTCTAGAACAAGAGTAACTGAAGATACATGACTTTAGTGTGGACATCACTCAGTGTCAGCAGGTTTGTTGCTACCTGACCAATGTGTACACATGCTGAGAAATTCCCCAGTGGCTAAGCCAAAAACAAACTGTGAATGTTTTTCATTAGCTACAGAAATGATTGTATTAAAAATTAAGCTTGTGATATGATAATTCCAACAAGCTTTAAGATTTCTGTATAGTTTAGCTAAGATGGCCAGATGGCCAAATCCTGCTACAATTCAGCCTAATATATCTATGTCTTCCATTCTCCTTTCACTCTTGGGGTAGAAAAGGGAGAAACTAGCCATGATCAGCTACCTTTCTTTTCTTTCCAACATCCTTCCACAAAGAATAGATGTCCTGAAACAACTCACCTAAGCTGCTCACACTACCATCCTAGCCTTTGAAGTAGTCTGAACCTCTGATGTTGCTACCCTATCATCTCACATCTCTTTAGTGGCCCTGAACTACCTCACCAATCCTGTCTCTTCTGTCCCCATAAAGAGTGTAGCCTAAAAATGCCTGGGCTCCCTGGATCACAGAGAATTTGGAATCAGGAAAAAGTCTCTGGAAGCTGAAGAGCTTGAGGGCCTGTAACACTGAGGGATTTCAAAGACTATCCTTTTGTTCATTTTATCTTCCTCAATGGCATGCTTCCTTTCCCCATACCTCCATCACCATCCCCAATCTAGATATATTTTTGAAGTTGAAATCCTCTTTGAAAATCAATAAAATTATATCATTTATAAAATATATTATCTTTTTTTGGCCCAGATATGTTTTTAATAGTATATCACATCCAAACTTCTGCAGTCATGTGTGTCATCACGGGGTAGATTGTTAATAATCAACCTGGTTTGGCTGAGGTATTGTAGTTTTCTTTTATTTCCTCACATATTCCTTCATATAATTTTGAGCTCACATTCTCAAAACGAATGGCTCTGGTTCAGTAAGCAGACATAAATAAGACTGATCTTTGGACAGATATAAACGTTATTTTTATAGAAAGTAGAGTTCATTTCTTGCACACCCATGCCTGAAGTTCAGCCAAAAATGTCTTCTCTCTTCAGAAATCTATGCTGCTGGTATTTCTTAAAGAAAGAATTCTAAATCAGGGAGGGAAGAATGACCTGAAATCTCATCAGTGTCCTAAATTCTCTACTAGTAATTTTAGAATCATAATTTTAGAACATGAGATTGCGCTGAGGAGCTAATAATACTACTAAAACTTGTTGCTATCTTTTCTCAGCCTAGATCAAAGGTTTTATAAGCAAAGAACACCATAGCTCTAAAAAAAATTGTAATTATTACTATGTCATTTGCAGGGCAACCTAGATTAATTCTTTGTTCTGAGAGGCCACCTTGTCTTCTCTGTATGCTAAACGTAGAGGAAATAGAAGAAAAAAGCAAATTCTTTTAAAATATCAGCTTACTTAAATGGTTAAAAAATATTTTTCAGGTAGAAAGTCCTTGGTCTGTGATTTAACATTTTGTAGAGTTTTCCCTTGCTATTCAAACTTTGCTCGTTATAAAAAGGAGGTAAATAAAACATGAGATAGCCCCTGGGTTCTTGTTTTATTTAAAAGTCCTCCAGGGATCTCATATGATGCATCAGTGTTGACTATATCCCCCTTCACTGTTTTCTCCATTTTCAATTATTTTTTGATAATTGTTGACTGTTACTAGAGGCCAAGCACTGTGCTAGGGTCTGAAGGTATTAGGTTGACTCCATTCCTGTTTTCAAGACAGTAACTCGGTCTTTTTTAACTTTTATTTTAAGTTCAGAGGTACAAGTACAGGTTGTGTTACATTGCTAAACTTGTGTCATGGGGGTTTGTTGTGCAGATTATTGTATCTACCAGGTATTCAGCTTAGTGCCCATTAGAATAATTCAGTCTTAAAGATTGCTGGTTCTAATCAGTGCCTCTACTTACAAGTTATGGTTCTCCATCCCTCTCTTTCTCTCTCAAGGTTTCTAACTTCTACTTCTCTCTGAGCTTGGTGCATCTGCCTTTCTCAATGAGCTGATTCTTCTCATTCACCTTGCACATGGCTCAATGTAGCCAGCAATCCTGACTCCATATCATAAAGTTCTAGCCCTTCTACCCCTCACTAACAAGTATCAACCTTGGTCCCTCAATTCAAATCTGAAGAAGGGAGAGAAACTGGGGGAAAGTATGTGAGTCAGAGTCTAATTAATCCAGCTCATCTCTTCAAGCCAGGCTACAAAATTTGCAGATTAATGCATAGGCAAATATTGTGTAAGGCATTCCTCTTAGCCCAATCATCTGAGCCCAGAAAGTATCAAGGTGGCAAAGTAGATAGGGCTGTCTAAGCAGGATCTAGATAGGGCAGAAGTTTTAAAAACTGTGTGTATAAGAACAGGCAATGACATATCTTTAACGGACTCAGACTCTGTATCCTACCATAATATATCTGTAGGTTTTCACATGTTCAGCCGTTCCTCTCTTCCTCCTTTCCAATTATTATTATTATTATTATTATTATTTAATTTGAAATTCATTGTAAATTTGTTTGCTTGCTCTCCACATCTTTTGTATTCTCCTTCATTTTAGGTCCTCAACCTTCAGAACCTAGTTAGCACTGAAACAAAATAAAATCTACATAGATGCTCTAGTGGCTATAATTGCGCACTTCTAAAGCAATCATGATAAGAGGGTACTCAAACCATCTCCATCTGCCATGGAGCACTGTGGCTGGAACACTGTGTATCATAGAGACAAGTGGGCGAAAAGGATGAGATGTTCTAAATGCCCTTCAAAAACATAGCCAGAAAGGAGCCCAGGGGCCTCTGGATTGCCCACTCTTCAACTGACAAGATTGGACTGGCCCTGCCTCAAAATATAATTTGATATATTTTCTATACTTACCTGATCTTTTTACAGCTGTCTCTCTTTTTGTTTTTCTCTTTCTCTTCCTCCTCCCAATATGTTATCCCTAATCTTAGCTGCTCAGAGAAAACAAAACATTTTACTACAGATGGGCAAATTGCTCACTTGCACACAATACATAGTGGTCCAAGAAACTGTGCCATGGAAGATATAAAATAAAATCTGCCCTGATAAAAACTCCCTTATGAAATGCTCCAACATTCCATAAATTCAACTAGCCAATGGGGTTATATTACACACCTCATTTCATAAAGATGACTTTGATGACACAACAACTTGAAAAGTAAATTCTAATTTTTGTCCTTCAGAAACAACTTTTTGGATGAATACGAATGAACTGAATGTTAGAAGAATGGTAAACAAAATAGAAGGAGTGCTCAATTAAGTTTACCAACTCCATTACTGGATCTATCATTGACTAATCTTGTGAGTTTGGGCAATTGCCTAACTCTTATGGGGCTCATTTCTCAAAAGTCAAGCACTGGGTTAGATGCTAAAACAAACACTGTTGGTTCCAGGAGTTATTCTCTCCCCTTGTTTCTTGCTGTTATAGCTCATCTCCTACTATAGAAAATAAACATAATTATTTTCATTTCTTTAGCTTCCCCTGCAGCTAGGACATGGGCACCTAACCAGTCTTATGCAATGAAACTGATCATTCTGCCTGGGGCACTCTGGGAAAGGTTTTCATTGCTATTGAAAATAAATTTCCTTCCTAACTACATGCCTTTGGGAGTTTTCATGCCTGCAACTGTGAAAGCCATCATGCAAACCATGACATAGCTAAGAAGATTATACAGAATCTGACCCAGAGCCCTGCCAAATTTTTTAGCTGCTGAATCATCAGCCCTAGAAGTGAATAAACAATGTCTCATTATATAAGTTATTTTTTATTTGGGTATTCCATTACTTATAGCCAAAAACATATCCTTATTGAATTGATACCATTATCTCTAAGACCCCTATCAGCTTTAAGAATATATGATCCTATACAAAAAAAGGAAAGCAATGAAAATTGTCCCATTGTTAAGTAAATTATTTTAAGGATCAATAGAAGACAGACTTCAAAAAGGGATACTCCAAGAAGGCAGACGTATAGCCAAAGTAGATAGCTGCTTATATGGTGTGGCTTCCAAAGCCCAGAGGTGAACCTACCCTAAACATCTGCTGCCTTTATACCACAATTGATGGAAGGGACATCTATGGTGTACACCTGCAATACTTAAACTGACCATTATTGTTAACACTCTTTCTACATTAGGAATCTGCCTCCCACCATAAAAGCCAAAGACAGATTCTCCCCCTTGCTATCCTTAGCAGCCAGAGTAAGAGAAAATGACTAAGAACTGGCCAGTTGAATGTTCCTGGACAAGATTTTGGGTCTTAGGGGAAGGAAAATAGGGATGCCAATGCAGTTATAAAGTTATTAATGGGAGACTCCTTAGCCTTGATGGAGAAGTGAAGGTACCACTAATTGTGGCTTCTTAACCAGACTGTTTTTATGGTGTGAACTTGGATAAGAATTCTTGATGGGCAGTCTCCCTTGGTCCTGCCTATGTTTTGAACCTGGTTCTTCAATTTTCCAAAACCTTTGGGTGCTATCCCAATATATTCCAGGTAAATTTTTTTTTGGTTTTGTTTAACCAGGACTCGTTTTTGTTTATCATAACCAAGAAAGCTGACTGAATCTCAAAATCTTCAATGTAAAGAAGTGTATCTTCAGAAGCCTAGATTTCATAAAGACTTAGGCAACTAAAATCTAGAAGAACAACTTCAGCTTTCAAAGAACATCTGGAACTTTCCAATAACTTCTGGCCCTATCAAAGAAAATAATTTTTGTCCTGGAAGGTATCGAGGGAACCAAGTCAGTCCTCCATGAGGCAGCCGTGAGTATACTGGCTGCCCACCCCCTGCAAGTGCACACCTTTCCCAAGAACTTTAGAATAAGTGGTGATCATTCATGACATGAGAAAACACTTTCATTTCTCACTGCCATTTTTCAAGGAGAGCTATGACTGTCCTTCAAAAGCGTCTCCAACATATACTCAGAAAGGTGTGTGTGTTTGAAAATCAATATTGAGTAGAATATGACCTTTATTAAGAACAAGACTTGCAGAGTTGGCTGGAGAGAAAGAGGCCCACAATTGTTCCATTTATAGTGGACTTGCTCTCCTATCCACCAAAGACCAGACTTCCTGCTACAATTATAAAAACAAGTTACAAAATTATAAATAAAATAAAAGGAAAATATAAACGAGAGCTATATCAACACAAAGATAATAAGTTAATTGTAGGCTAAAGTGGTTGGTAGAAAAATACACTGAACAAAATAAGTGCAAAAAAGATTATCATTAAAAAGAAAACAGGAATTGGGACAAAATTCAATATACAGAAAGAAAAATAAAAAATTTAAACAAATAAAAGGTAATGCAAAATCTCAGATTAAAATGAATAGTGAAAAGGAAAATAAGTTATAAATAGAGATCAAAAAGATAATATAAATCAATAAGAAAACACTATTTTTAAAAGCTCTTTTTCAAAATAATGTGTACCAAACAATGCAAAGCTCTAAATGGGGTGTGTGTGTGTTAAATAATAGCAATACCATTCTCAGTAAAGATAAGGAAAACATAAAGAACTGAAGGATGTAGCTGGAAGCCCTCAAGAATCAAACCAATTCCTTTGTAGGAAGGTGTAGAGAGAACAAAAGAAGGACCATCTGTAACATTCCAGGACAGTTATCTTTGTCAATTTTACCTAATTAAGATAATACACTGTCTCAGAAAATGTAACGCCGGAAATTAGGCAAGTATGTAGTTTTCTTAATTTTGCCTTTGTTGTTTTTGGTAGCCAAATACCTTTTCTTGAGCCCCCACTATATATACGTTAATATGAGTCTCATCATTTTCATATTGGCTGTCTTATGTAATTTCCTCAACAAAACTGGCCAGGCTCAGTGGTCCTCAAACACTATCCATACACTGTGTATTAGTTTCCTTCTGTTTCTATAAAAATGATTTAGTGGCTTAAAACAATACACATTTATTCTCTTACCATTTAGGAGGCCAGAAATCTACAATGATTCTCCCATAGCTAAAGTCAAGGCATTGAGATAGGGCTGGCTCCTTCTTGAAGCTATGAGAAATAAACTCTTCACTTGACTTTTCCGGCTTTTTGAGGCTATCCTCATTTCTTGGCTTATAGGCTATATCACAATGCCTTTTCTCCTTCCACTTCCATTATCACATTGCTTCTTCTCTGATCCTAACTCTTCCTGTGTCCCTTACGATTATAAGGACCGTTGTGATTACACCCAGTCACCTGGATGATCCATGCAATGTTCCCATCTCATGATTCCTAATTTAGTCATATCCACAAAGTCTACTTTGCTGTACAAGTTGACATACACAGGTTCTGAGGATCAGGATGTGGAAATCTTCAGGGGCTGTTATTCAGTCTGCCAAAGACTAGTCATGTCAGAATTTCCTGAGGAGTGAATAGTTAACAATACTGTACCAATGTTAATTTTCCAGTTTTTATTATTGTATTGGGATGATATAAATGGTTAACATCAGGGGAAGGTGGATGAGGTGATACATAAACTCTCTACAATTTTGGAAACATTTCTGCAAGTCTAAAATTATTTTTAAAAAACAATATAATTGAGGATATAAACAACAACAAATAATTTCTTGGGGGTTTTAAAAGATTTCCTGGCTCCTCCCAAGATTATAGAATCACATTCACCAGAAACGGAGCCTAAGATTATGCATTATAGACAAGCACATGATCCTGTTTCACAGCCAGGTACAAGAACTGCTAACTTGTTATCATGCTAGTATTATTCAAAGTGTGATCCACTATCAGCATCATCTGAGGTCTTATTAGAAATGCAAATTTTCTCAGGCACTACCCAGACCTACCAATCAGAATCTGTCCTAGCCACAGGGCCCAGGAATCTTGGGTTTTAACATATTGTCCAGATGTGTCTTCACACTAAACTTTGATAAGCACTGGATTACGCATATTTTAAATCGCAGAACACAGCTATTGCTATCTCGTGTTTGTAATCCGAGGCAACTGAGGCTGTTAAATTAGATACTCAAGGAAACATGGCTAGTAAATGCCAAAACTGGGACAAAATTTCAAGTTTGATTGAAATCTTCATCAAATTGTCATTTAATTCTGATATTTCACCTTTAGGCTTTATATTAAAGTATCAAAGTCTTTCCTCAAATGAAAATATATTAGTCTGCTTGGATAAATCAGTAAGATATTAAGAATTAATAAAATGACATCCATTCATTAAACATAAATAAGGTGATCTGTTACCAGCAGAGACTTGAGAGAATGAGACCCAGACCAGTCAGCTTGACAGCCAAAGCAAAATCTTATATCATAGCCCATGAATAAATTGACCCAATCATATATTACAAAAATTTCAGATCTAGTCCTTTCTTTAGTTATTTTAGTCTATGATCTCTATATTCATATTCTCAGATATAACTTCCAAAGAATGAGACTCAGAAAATATATATCTTACATATGGAGGAATAGCCAAGGAGACAGGTCCACATGTGTACTGGGAGAAGGAACCTATCCTCACTCCAAACCCACTCCCTGCATCTTGAGGACCAGTACATCCAAAGGCCTAGAGAGCAAAAAGAGGCATTTGGTAAGGAAACTCGAAGCAAAGAAAGAATAGGACACAAGGAAGCAACTCTAAGATGCTGGCCATCATAGCAGAGTGCCAGGTCTGATTGTCATGCTACACCTGGAATCTGAGGATCTTCCTCAGTACATCCTTCACCCGGGTCCACACTGCATAGAAAAGATGAAACTGAATGATTGACAGTTGACACCAGAAAAGAGGCAGGGCAAGAGAAGAGGAGGTAGAAATTTAAAAGCATGAGAAAAAAGAAAAAAGCAAGAATTTTCCCCTAGTGACATTGGCAAAAGTAGTTAACTGAAAGCGCCCTGTGGGATAGGGATTGTGAATGGCCCACACTCACTGTGGGTTGGAAAAACTAGCAAAGAAAGAAGCAGAGCCACTTCTACCCCACCTGTGGATTCCATAGAAGTGAAAAGATAATAACTGAACCTGAACGAATTTTCAGTTCATTTTTCTGGACTTGGGTGTGCTTATCCAGTTGATTGTAAGGATGCTTGATGAGTGGAACTACTAATCTATTTGCAAGCAGTGATGAGCTCTGAGAGAACAGTAGAGCAGGCACAAGATTGAGGGTTTGAAGACCTGAGGGAGGTTTGGTGAGAAGAAAATAAACTTGTCCCTTTAAACAAAATTGACAGACCGCTAGCAAGACTAATAAAGAAGAAAAGAGAGAAGAATCAAATAGATGCAATAAAAAATGATAAAGGGGATATCACCACCGATCCCACAGAAATACAAACTACCATCAGAGAATACTATAAAAACCTCTACGCAAATAAACTAGAAAATCTAGAAGAAATGGATAAATTCCTTGACACATACACCCTCCCAAGACTAAACCAGGTAAGTTGAATTTCTGAATAGATCAATAACAGGCTCTGAAATTGAGGCAATAATTAATAGCTTACCAACCAAAAAAAGTCCAGGATCAGACGGATTCAGAGTCGAATTCTACCAGAGGTACAAAGAGGAGCTTGTACCATTCCTTCTGAAACTATTCCAATCAATAGAAAAAGACGGAATCCTCTCTAACTCATTTTATGAGGCCAGCATCATCCTGATACCAAAGCCTGGCAGAGACACAACAAAAAAAGAGAATTTTAGACCAATATCCCTGATTAACATCGATGCAAAAATCCTCAATAAAATACTGGCAAACCGAATCCAGCAGCACATCAAAAATCTTATCCACCATGATCAAGTGGGCTTCATCCCTGGGATGCAAGGCTGGTTCAACATACGCAAAAATCAATAAACATAATCCAGCATATAAACAGGACCAAAGACAAAAGCCACATGATTATCTTAATAGATGCAGAAAAGGCCTTTGACAAAATTCAACAACCTTCATGCTAAAAACTCTCAATAAATTAGGTATTGATGGGACGTATCTCAAAATAATAAGAGCTATCTATGACAAACCCACAACCAATATCATACTGAATGGACAAAAACTGGAAGCATTCCCTTTGAAAACTGGCACAAGACAGGGATGCCCTCTCTCACCACTCCTATTCAACATAGTGTTGGAAGTTCTGGCCAGGGCAATTAGGCAGGAGAAGGAAATCAAGGGTATTCAATTAGGAAAAGAGGAAGTCAAATTGCCCCTGTTTGCAGATGATATGATTGTATATCTAGAAAACCCCATCGTCTCAGCCCAAAATCTCCTTAAGCTGATAGGCAACTTCAGCAAAGTCTCAGGATACAAAATCAATGTGCAAAAATCACAAGCATTCTTATACACCAATAACAGACAGACAGAGAGCCAAATCAGGAATGAACTCCTATTCACAATTGCTTCAAAGAGAATAAAATACCTAGGAAACCAACTTACAAGGGATGTGAAGGACCTCTTCAAGGAGAACTACAAACCACTGCTCAACGAAATAAAAGAGGATACAAACAAATGGAAGAACATTCCATGCCCATGGGTAGGAAGAATCAATATCGTGAAAATGTCCATACTGTCCAAGGTAATTTATAGATTCAATGCCATCCCCATCAAGCTACCAATGACTTTCTTCACAGAATTGGAAAAAACTACTTTAAAGTTCATATGGAACCAGAAAAGAGCACACATCGCAAAGTCAATCCTAAGCCAAAAGAACAAAGCTGGAGGCATCTCGCTACCTGACTTTAAACTATACTACAAAGCTACAGTAACAAAAACAGCATGGTACTGGTACCAAAACAGAGATATACACCAATGGAACAGAATAGAGCCCTCAGAAATAATGCCGCATATCTACAACTATCTGATCTTTGACAAACCTGACAAAAACAAGAAATGGGGAAAGGATTCCCTATTTAATAAATGGTGCTGGGAAAACTGGCTAGCCATATGGAGAGAGCTGAAACTGGATCCCTTCCTTACACCTTATACAAAAATTAATTCAAGATGGATTAAAGACTTAAATGTTAGACCTAAAACCATAAAAAGCCTAGAAGAAAACCTAGGCAATATCATTCAGGACATAGGCATGGGCAAGGACTTCATGTCTAAAACACCAAAAGCAATGGCAACAAAAGCCAAAATTGACAAATGAGATCTAATTAAACTAAAGAGCTTCTGCACAGCAAAAGAAACTACCATCAGAGTGAACAGGCAACCTACAGAATGGGAGAAAATTTTTGCAATCTACTAATCTGACAAAGGGCTAATATCCAGAATCTACAATGAACTCAAACACATTTACAAGAAAAAAACAAACAACCCCATCAAAAGGTGGGTGAAGGATATGAACAGACATTTCTCAAAAGAAGACATTTATGCAGCCAAAAGACACATGAAAAAATTCTCATCATCACTGGCTATCAGAGAAATGCAAATCAAAACCACGGTGAGATACCATCTCACACCAGTTAGAATGGCAATCATTAAAAAGTCAGGAAACAACAGGTGCTGTAGAAGATGTGGAGAAATAGGAACACTTTTACACTGTTGGTGGGACTGTAAACTAGTTCAATCATCGTGGAAGTCAGTGTGGTGATTCCTCAGGGATCTAGAACTAGAAACACCATTTGACCCAGCGATCCCATTACTGGGTGTATACCCAAAGGATTATAAGTCATGCTGCTATAAAGACACATGCACAGGTATGTTTATTGTGGCACTAATCACAATAGCAAAGACTTGGAACCAACCCAAATGTCCAACAATGATAGACTGGATTAAGAAAATGTGGCACATATACACCATGGAATACTATGCAGCCATAAAAAATGATGAGTTCATGTGCTTTGTAGGGACATGGATGAAGCTGGAAACCATCATTCTCAGCAAACTATAGCAAGAACCAAAAACCAAACACCGCATGTTCTTACTCATAGGTGGGAATTGAACAGTGAGAACACATGGACACAGGAAGGGGAACATCACACACTGGGGCCTGTTGTGGGGTGGGGGGAGCGGGGAGGGAGAGCATTAGGAGATATACCTAATGTTAAATGAGGAGTTAATGGGTGCAGCACACCAACATGGCACATGTATACATATGTAACAAACCTGCACATCATGCACATGTACCCTAAAACTTAAAGTATAATAATAAAAAAAAAATCAACTTGCCCTAAGCCTAAGGGAACTCAGTGAGTGAGCCTACACCCACACTGTGGGCCTCAAGGCCAGGCCATCCTCTTTCTGTGGACTCCAGAACTTTGCTCTCTATATTGTCTGGGAAGGTGCCTACTTCCTGCTCAGAACATTTCCAAATGCTAAGGACCTTTCAGAAGCTCATTTATTTCAGATCCTCACTTTTTCAGCCCATAAAAGCTTGTGGTATGGAGAATCCCAGTTGACTTTTGAAGGGACAAAGGTGAAGAAAGTAAATCCTAGAAATGATTCTGAGCCCTGTTTGACATTGGTTCAACGATTTCCATAGTTAGCATCTGAAGCTTGATTAGAATGAATTTTGAAGTGCTTTGTAAAGCACTCAAGTACTTAGTGGCTCTTGCTTAGGAATGAAGTCTAAATGCCTCCAAGCAGATTGGGAGGGAAAAACATGCACTACCCTCTCTGAGCCATCCTGACATGCTGGCTGCCTTCCAGACTACCTGATTAAATCAGGACCTAAATTTGTCACTGGCCTGTTTTTGCATCTCTGGTATAGGCAGTTAATGTAAGCCCAGTGCTCTGTGAATAATTTTTGTGTGAAACTTAGGGTTAGCCCATTCTATTTTCATATCTGAGTCTTGCAAATGGTGGCCCATGATTCTAATTATTGTCAGAAGTGGGTCATGACCTAATTGTGCGGGCAAAAGAAAACTGGGAGAGGGCCAAGCAAAGAAAACAAGATTCACCTCCACGAATGACCTCTACAAAGGGCCTCACACACTTGCTACTACCAGATGCCTGCTGAAGACACAAAAGGCCAAGGAGAAATCAGAAAATAATTGAACTTATTTCTCCTCAACTGATTTCAATTCAACACTTTTGAGATGTCAGAGCTCTGCACTGATATTGAGATTTCTCACCCCAGTATCATTCTAGCCACTTGAGGCTGAGAAGCTCATTGGTGCTCAATGCCTACAGCACTAGAGCAGGTTATATAAAAATAAAACACTCAGCTCCTGGCCTCAAGGAATATATAGTCTAGTGGAGGAAAGACAAGTAAACATATCTGTGAAACAGTGTGGTAAGTGCTATGATGGAAGTGAGCCCTGCATTGTAGGAGTGAGAAAACGGCAGCCAACCCACAATGGCATGGCCAAAGAGCAGAGAAGGAGGAAGAGAGGGAGCTGGTAGGGGAAGAACAATGAACCTCTTTATTATTTTGTGTGTGCGTTATCCAATGAGTCATCTTTTTGTTTGTTTGTTTGTGTCATTCCATATTTTCAGAAGACAGGATCAGGGAATAACTCTGTTAATGCCTCCTGGATTTCCCATCAAAGACTAGGCCCTAAAGAAGACTTGTCTTTCCCTAAGGCATCAAGAAGAGGAAGAAGCTTGAATGAGCTGATGGCAACAGGAGTCGTTCCAAATGAGAAAAATTGTGTAAGACAGTTTATACATGTCACAAACCACCAGAGAAAAACAACGTAGAACACACAACCGACACTACTTTCTCTAACTAAATTAACCTTATTTCGTCAAAATTTCCTGTAACCATTTTCTACATAGCTTCTCTCCATACCCAGTGAAGTCCCTGACTTTGTGTCCATCTTCACAATCTCCCACCCACTCCCATCATTTTGCCTCTGCTCTTGCTTGCATAACACAGTCCAGATCCTGTTTATGTCTCTCCTGGTGGCCAATAGTAACAGGCTCAGCAACTGCTCACTCCACTGCAAACCACCAGTGCTGCCAAATGAGTATTTGCAAACTATGGCTACTGCCAAATAAGTCCTCTGCTTGGTGTTTCTGCAATACCTCCATGAAAGAGCTTCTTCGACATTTGAATCCAACATCACCCTATGCAACAGCCAAACAGACATCCATGCTATTTTTCTCTCAGGGCCTGACTCAAATGCTCTTCATTTTGCTTGTTGTTGCTGCTTTTAAAATTTATTTTCTAAAATTCTATAGGTGCACATGGTAAATATTCAAACCGAACAAAGGATATGAAGTTAGAAAATGTGTCTTCTTTCACCATTGAAACTCACTCATACCTCCCTGAATTTCCCAGAGGCAACAATGTATTTGGTTTCAGGGTCATTCATTGCATGTATAAGCATGAAAATATATATACACACACACACACACACACACACACACACACACACATACACACACAATATGAATGCATAGATCTATCTATATATGTATATATACACACACCATATATACACATATATATATATGTGTGTGTGTCTATATCAGTACATATACATAGAATTCCCTCATCCTTCTTAGCAGCTGCATAATACTCCATGATAAAATATGTCATAATTTAATCAATACTCTACTAACAAGTTGATTAGTTCACTCTTTTGCCACTAAAAATGGTGCAAATTATACATTCTAGCTCTAGTCAGAGAAAACAGAGAACGATTTTTATAATAAAGCTAATGGTGCTCAAGCTTCAGGGTCCCTCATTTATATAGGCTCATTGATTTTTTTTTCTCATAACAAGGGAACTGCAAAATTATATATGCGTCAAGATACACAGAACTTAGATCAGCACCTGGATATAGTATAAATGTTCTATGACAGCAGAGTCGAAGTATATGTGTATTTTACATTTTGAATGATGTTGCTGAATTCCAGAATCATGTCTGTAATCCACGCTGATGAAAACTCCCTTCCCTTCTTTAGAACTTCCATGGCCTTCCGTTGCCATTTCTACTAGAATATACCTCTTTAGGCCTTGTATGTTATTCAGGTACTCATCTTATCTTCTTCACGCAGCTGTAAGCACCTTGAAGTCAGCACTCAATTGTTCTGTCTCTGTATTCTACCCCGTGCCTACCAAGGTGCCTTTCTCATAGTAGACATGTAAATATTTGTTGAGTCTGCTTGAAGTTGTTTTTGGATATGATGCATATATAGCATAATAAATCAGTTAATAAAATACTTATATGGAGTGAAAAAATAGACCACTTCTACACTGCCTTAAGTACAATTAGAATTTGGATTTATCCATAAGATACCAACTGTGCCTCCTTTGCAAGTTTAATCGCTGTTCTTTCCTTCCATCATTAAAATCATGTAAAAATAGTATACAGCAGTGGCCTAAGGCCAAAGGCCTACAAAATAGTACCTAATTTGTTCTCTTCCCAAAATTACCAGTTAATATTAAGCAACTGATAATAGCCTAAAGATAACTTTGTACCCAAATTTGTAAATATTAAAAATAATCAAAATCTTATTGAAGCCTAAATACACGCTGGCCACTGCTTTCTCCAGTAGAGGCAAATTTTACTTGTTAGACATAGTTAGTTCTTTACAAAGGCAGTGCCAGGTACTAAAAAGTTTTCCAATTTGTGTGCAGTGTTTACCAATCAGTTCAGAGCATTCAGCTTAAACTCATCAGAATACATAAATGTTAAAATGAATGGGATATGTAATTTCTCATTTTAAGCAATACAAAGTATAGCAATGTTGGAATCACTGCTAAAGACATAGTTTTTCCTTGATCTAAATAAAAATTTAGAGTCTCTCAGAACTCCAATTCAGCCTTATCATATATTAATCTTAGCCTTTTTGATAGTCAACTGATATTAACTTGATTCTAACTCTGCCATCCTCTCTATGCTTCCTAAAATCTCTATTTTTTTCTTTCTTATTATTCCTAGTAGTCCTCTCACTTTGATATACATCATGATCACCTGAGAAGTTAGCTAAAAACACAATTTCCCAGTCCCATCCCTACTACAGTGTCTGATTCAGTAATTTCTCAAGAATATGCTACTAAATGTATGGTCCCTGTGACATGGCCTTGACATCACCTGGAGGCTTGTTAGACACTCAGGATCACAAGCCCCACCCCAGCCCTACTAAATTATAATCTGCAATTTTAACAACAACCTAGTAGAGTCATACACACATTAAAGTTGGAGAAGTGCTGAACTATCGCCCTCTTCCTTCCCATCTTTTTTCAGTTTGTCTCCTTGACTCCATCCCCTCTTATCTACTTAAAGACATTAGTCTTCCAATCACCTTCTCGTTTTCTTATATCTTCACTGTACCCAGTGCTTAAAATATACCAGTGAATGAATCCAACAAAGCTCCTACCATCATGGAGTTTATGTTGTCTTTGGGAAGACAGACAACAAATAAAATCAACAAATGAAATAAAAACAGGCAATCACTGGACTAGGTTAAGAAAGAAAGAAACACGGCCGGGCACGATGGCTCACGCCTGTAATCTCAGCACTTTGGAAGGCGAAGGTGGGCGGATCACGAGGTCAGGAGTTTGAGAGACCTGACTATGCAGCCTGGCCAGCATGGTAAAACCCCATCTCTACTAAAAATACAAAAAAAAAAAAAAAAAAGCCGGGCATGGTGGCACACTCCTGTAATCCCAGCTACACGGGAGGCTGAGGCAGGAGAATTGCTTGAACCCGGGAGGCAGAGGTTGCAGCGAGCAGAGATCGTGCCACTGCACTCCAGCTTGGGCAACAGTGTGAGACTCTGTCTCCAAATAAATAAATAAATACATAAATAAACACAATAGAATAAGGTAGGTACTATTATTCGTATTTTACAGATAGGGAAACCGATAAATAAATACATAAACACAGTAGAATGAGGTAGGTACTATTATTCTTATTTTACAGATAGGGAAACCAAAGTTGGAGGTCCCACAATTAGTTGAGGGTCACATAGCTAGTACGTGGCAGAGATCCAAGTCTCTCTAATGCCAGGTCCTATGGTCTTAGTCACTCTGCTGAAAGGCCTTCATTGGAAATCCAGTTGGGATTTATCCACAGCCCCTCTCTGGTCATCTGTGAGACCTTTTCTCTTATATTCCCAGGATTTTTGAATTCTTTGCTCCCAGTTCCAGACTTTTTTGCTCTAATAAGTTTGAACACATTTCTGAAGCTCTGATCCTTGCACCACTAATACATTAGCCCATCCTGAGGCTCATCACAGTGATAGGGAAAACAACAGTGCAAACTTTCTTTGCCACCCTAGAAGCTCCAACTACCCCTCTCTTGGTTAATGAAATTAGACACTCGTGGCCATTTTGTCCATAATTTAAGAATTTCATCATCTTCTCTCTTAAAAAAGAAGAACATACTTCTCTGTATCTACAAATTACCAGTAGTTAGTGTCTTCTCGTATCTTTTCCAAAAGTAAAGCAGATAATAAAACATAAGCCCAGGGTATAGAATAGATCTCATCTTTTCTCCCAAATCCAGAAAATGGTAACTATTCTTTTTCCAAGGTCCTAGGTTACAAAGACACTCAGTTGATACCAGTTAACATTAAACAAATATATTCCCAGAGAGCAGTGTTTAATTTTCTTATGTACTATGCTAAAATATCCACACCCAACTTTGATTCCCTGAAATGTTGATACCATTTATGTTAAAATAGAAATATTCAAGTACTAGAGTATTTTAACAAATAAGTCTGATACGCTTTGTACATATTTGCTTCAAAAAATATTTTATAGTTTGCCTATATGCATTTCATTTTACTATTTTATCTTTTAATTTTTGTGACTACATAGTAGGTGTATATATTTATTATGCACATGAGATATTTTGATACAGGTATACAATGTATAATAATCACATCAGGGTAAATGGGATATCCATCACATCAAGCATTTATCCTTTGTGTTACAAATAATTTAATTATATTCCTTTAGTTACTTAAAATGTGTAGTTAAATTATTTTTTATTATAGTCATCCTGTTGTGCTATCAAATACTAGATTATATTCATTCTTTTAAACTATTTTTTTGTACCCATTAACCATTCCCACTCCCTCTCACCCCCATTCCAGCCTCTTGTAACCATCATTGTATGCTACATCTTATGAGTTTGTTTACTTTTGGCTCCCACAAATAAGTGAGAACATGCGAAGTTTGTCTTTTTATGTGTGGCTTATTTCACGTAATGTAATGACCTCCAGTTCCATCCATGTTGTTGCAAATGACTGGATCTCATTCTTTTTCATAGCTGCATAGTACTCAGAATATTGTTATGTACTACATTTATTTTATTCATTCCCCCATTGATGGACACTTAGGTTGCTTCCAAATCTTGCCTATTGTGCATAGTGCAGCAGTATATATGGAAGTGCAGATATCGCTTTAATATACTGAATTCCTTTATTTGGAATATATACCTAGCAGTGGGATTGCCGGATCACATAGTAGCTCTATTTTTAGTTTTTTGAAGAACCTCCAAACTGGTATTTTATAGTGGTTGAACTAATTTACATTCCTACCGACAGTGTACAAGGATTCCCTTTTCTCCACATCTCCGCCAACATTTGTTATGGTCTGTCTTCTGCTTTCCACAGTGGCTGAAAAATTTATATTCCCACCAAAAGCATAGCATTTCCTTTTCTCTGCAACCTCAACAACACCTGTTATGTTTTGACTTTTAATAATAGTCACTCTTACTAGTGTCAGATGATATGTCATTATGGTTTTGATTTGGATTTCTCTGATTAGTGACATTGAGTATTTTTCATGTATTTACTGGCTGCATTTATGTCTTCTTTTGAGAAGTATCTGTTCAAGTCTTTTGCCCATTTTCTGATGGAACTATTTGTCATTTGCTTGTTCAATTGTTTGAGTTCCTTACAAATTCTGGATATTAGACCTTTGGTGGATGCGTAATGTATGAGTATTTTCTCCCTTTGTCTTTGTGTTGCCTGTTTACTCTGTTAATAGTTTCTTTTGCCATGCAGAAGCTTTTTAGTTTAATTAGATCTCACCTAATTAGATCTATTTGTTTTGTTACAATTACTTTTGGGGAATTAGTAATAAATTCTTTGCTACAGCTGATTACCAGCAGGGTATTTCCTGGTTTTCTTCTAGAATTTTTATAGTTTTAGGTCTTATATTTAAGTCTTTAAGTATTCTTGAGTTAATTTTTGTGTATGGTGAAAGGTACAGATCCAGTTTTATTCTTCTGAATATGGCTAGCCAGTTTTCTCAGCATCATTTATTGAATAGGGAGTCATTTCCCTATTGCTTGTTATTGTCAACTTTGTTGCAGATCAGAGATTTATAGGTGTGCAGCTTTATTTCTGAGTTTTCTATCCTATTCCATTGGTCTATGTGTCTGTTTTTGTACCAATACCATGCTGTTTTGTAAATAAACCTATTTTCTTTATAAATTACCCAGCCTCTGATATTCCTTTATAGCCATACAAGTGAACAAATCCATTTCCACATCTTGGCTATTGTGAATAATTCTGCAATTGAAGTGCAGAATTTCCACTTTAATTTCTTTTGATATATACACAGAAGTGGGATTGCTGGATTACATGATAGTTCTACTTTTAATTTTTTGAGGAACCTCCATACTGTGGCTGTACCATTGGACATCTCACCACCAGTGTACAAGGATTCCTATTTCTCCACATCCTCATAAATACCTGTTTTCCTTTCTATTTTTGATAATGGTCATCTAAACAGGTGTGAAATGTTATTTCACTGTATTTTTTACTTACATATCTCTGATGATTAATGATACTGAACAAGTTTTTATATATCTGTTGGCTATTTGTATGTCTTCTTTGGAAAAATGTCTATTCAAGTTCTTTGCTCACTTTTAAATCATGTTTTGTTTTGCAGTTTTTTTCTATTGAATTATAGAAGTTTCTTACATTTTGCATATTAACATGTTACCAGACAAATTGTTTGCAGAGATTTTCTTCCATTCTTTAGGTTGCCTTTTCACTCTAATTGTTCCTTTGTTGTACAGAAGCTTTTGGATTTGATGTAGTCTCACTTGTCTATTTTTGCTTTAGTTGCCAGTGCTTTGCTATCATATCCAAGAAATCACTGCCAAGACCAATGTCAAGAAAATTTTCCATTATTTTTTTCTTCTAAGAGTTTTATAGTTTCAGGTATTAAGTCTTCAATCCAGTTTGAGTTGATTTTTGTATGGTAAAAGATATAAGACCTATTTCATTCTTTTGCATATAGATACTCAGTTTTTCCCACAGCATTTATTGAAGAAACTATCCTTTCCCCATCACATATTCATGGCACTCTTGTCAAAGATCAGTGGATCATATACACATGAATTTACTTCTGGGCTCTCTATTCTGTTTCATTTCGCTGTATGTCTTTATGCTAGTACTATACTGTTTTAATTACCATAGACTTTGTAACATAGTTTGAAATCAGGAAGTGTGATGTCTCCAGCTTTGTTCTTCAAGACAGATAGGTGAATATTTTTTATTTCTTGTTAAATAAGGGGTAGAAATGCAGTTCTATTACATGAATATATTGCATAGTGTTAAGTCTGGGCTTTTAGTGTAACCATGACCCAAAAAGTGTACATTGTACCCATTAAGTAATATTAAGTAATATCTCACCACTCATCCCCCTCCTATCTCCCCACCCTTCCAAATCTAGGTAAATATTTAACATGAATCTGTCATTGGACTAAGCACTTGCCAACAAGTCTTTCCTCTGAGTCTCAGGGGAACTCTATGAGGTGGGTGCTATTATTATTCCCATTCGTAGATGGGAAAATAGATGCTTTGAGAGTGAGATAACTTACTTGAAAGCAGGTAATCAGTGAGTAGTTGATTTGGGATATTAACCCAAGTAACTGGGCTGCAAAACCCATGCTTTTTAACATTGTACTCTACCAGCTTCTAATACTGACATGATTGTTGTTAAGATCCACTGAAAGTATAATGGAAACTGCAAAGCACATTTGAAAGGTTATTTTCCATTTTGCATAAGCTACAAATAACACAAATTGAGAATTCAGCTCCTCAAACATAACCTCAGTTTTGTTTGAAAGGTTAATATTCTTTTCACAAAAATCTTGCCATTAGTTTCAGATTTCTTTTTTTTCCATTTGAAAATGTATGAATGCATACAATTAGCATTTCATTATTCTACTTTTGTTACTCTTAACTCTCAAGTTTTTCTAGTATTTATTAAGAAAATCAGGAAAAAATGCCCTTTTTATTTTATTGATAAATGTTTTCTACTTGGATATAGAAAGTATGGATTTGATGAATTAGTCCTGATTTAAATTCTGGCAATTATAGTGGCCTGATCTAGTTTTTATTGTGAAAAAAAAATGAAAAAATACTGACTAAATTGCCATAGTTAGCTTCTCAGAGTCATTCGTTAGTCATCTGTCAAATGTTTGTGTGCTGCACACACAAACACATGTGTATACTTATTTTAACTTTGCTTCCTCCAGTGTCCCCTACCTTTTGAAAAGAATATATCTCTTTTTATCAAAACTTAGTAAAATTAACTGAAAGAAATAGGTAATGGCATGATCATTAAAAGGGAGGTTATGTGATAACTTTTTCTCAGGTCATTATATAAAAGCTAGTGCAGATTTTTCTATGAGAATTTGTTTCTTTACAATAAATTCTCTTTACAGTAAAGAGAATGGAGCAGATTCTAGTACAGATTAAAGACCCGATGATCTGTATTTTCTAACATGACTAAAGGAATACACCAGATTTGGTAACTGGATTTCTTTTTCTAAAGTTGCTCTTTTACACAAAATCAGTGTTTGCTTTTATATTGGTTGAGCTAAATAATATTTCTTTTTAAAAAAATAACAAGACCACATTTAAAAATTCTAATTTCAAGAACATTCATTAAACAAAGGAGTAAGGATGAAAAGGAACAAGGAAAGGTGGGAAGTACTTAACTCAGGGTGAAAAGTCAGGGGCAGGCTAGCATCCCACTGTTATGGTTTTTAGATGTAGCCAGGGCTTTACATTAATTCTTAAGTTCTCATCAGATCCTACAATTATGTTATACTAAAACACCATTCTAACATGACAGGAGAACAAGATGCAATTTCCTAAAGCACAAAATAAAGGAGAGAGAGAGAGCGAGAGAGAGAGAGAGAGAGAGAGTGTGTGTGTGTGTGTGTGTGTGTGTACCTGTGTGTGTGTTTAATCAACTCAACACTAGATGGCTCCAGTTGCAAAACCAATACATTTTCAAAAATCTAAAACTCTGGGATATGACATTATACAAACAGACGAATTCTAACCCACTGAATCAAATTCTGCTGTCTTCCAAAGTCTTGCAAGCATTAAGAATAGCATTGAGCATTTAGGTTTGAAATGCTATGAATCTCCAAAGGAACAGGCATAAATCCTAAAAGTTCTTATTTCACAGATCAAAACAAGAAGTTGCACTGACATCACCTCAAAGGCTACAGATCTAATCTGCTTTGCAATCATCCCACTCTGTAAATACATGGTACTCTATTATTTTCAAGTCATTTTTGCATATATCAATTCCCTTGACCCTCTCAACAATCAGTGAGGTAGATAAGGGATGTAGTTATTTTCCCCATGAAAGGCAAGGACTCAGACTCAGAAAAGGGGCAGAAACTTCCTCAAGGCTAAGTAGCTTATAAGTCATAGTGTCTTGGGATTGAAGTGCTAAGGTCCCAACTCCTGGATCAGAGTACTTTCTAGTCAATAGGCAAGGAAAGAGAAGGAGGCTTTTGCACTACTCAGTTTGTCTGATGTGGCCCTTCAATCCTTTGAAATGCTCCCTTCCAGTGAATTAAATAACCCCACCCACCCACCCACCAAACACTCAAAAATGGAATGTTGAATTCCGAGGAGACTGAAATCAATGAAGAGATTATTTTTTTGAGATGGAGTCTTGCTCTGTTGTCCAGGCTAGGGTGCAGTGGCGCGATCTTGACTCACTGCAACCTCCACCTCCCAGGTTCAAGTGATTCTCCTGCCTCAGCCTCCCAAGTAGCTGGTATTATAGGCACCAGCCACCATGCCTGGTTAATTTTTGTATTTTTAGTAGAGACAGGTTTCACTATCTTGGCCAGGCTGGTCTCGAACTCCTGACCTCGTGATCCAACCACAAGAGATATTTTTATTGAGCCAGGGCAGGGAGGATGGTGGCAGGGAAGGAAGCTTCTTATTCTTGGTAATCTTTGACTTTTAGTCATATTTTGTTTTTTTTTAAGCTTTACGTTTTGCCTTCACCAGCAAAAATTAATGATTTTTACCTAAATGTAGTCTGATAGCAACAGCAAGATTCGTTAAAATCCATAAGCCAAATATTTCATGTATGAATGATTGATCATTGCAACCACCAAATGAGTACTTACTATGGACCTGGTATAGCCTATTTTTGTAAGTCTCTTCTTTTTTGAGCTTCTCACTTCATCAAATAGTATCACCATCCAGCCAATGGCTGCATTCAGTAATTTGAGACTTGTCCTTTAGATGTCATGCCCCCCTCAGTTCCCATATCCTCTTGATGATTTACCTCCTACACATTTCATGGACCATGTCTACTTTTCTCTCTTCCCAGAGCCACCACCCTAATCTTAACTACCATCACCTGCCACCTCCCCTCTTACCAGTCTCTTTTAGATGCTTTGCCTCCTTCAACTTCAAATCACCAACTTACTTGAATATGTACATGAGTAAAATTATTCTAAGACAACCAAAAAAAAAAAAAAAAAAAGGAGAGAAGCAGGTAATGTTATCCCATGGCAATTTATTCTCCACTCTACACCCAGAATCTATACAAACAGTCCATGTGGCTCCCCTTCTTCAGATGCTTCAGTGACTTCCTTCCCATTGGCCCTGGATAATGCTGGGAATCTCATGATGGCCCTTTATGAATCGTCTGACTTGGCTACCTACTCCAATCACTCTCCCCATCATTTTCCCTCTTGCCCTTCACAACCGACCTTCTACCAGTTTTTTGAATGTGCCAAACTCATGCGAACTCAGGACATCCACATGAGCTATTTCCACTCACTAGAATGCCCACCTCCCATCCACACATCCTTCAGGTCTCAGCTTAAATGTCTTGTGTTCTGGAAGGCTTTCCTCAAGTACCTCCCAACCCACCCAGCCGTATACAAGGTTAGGTGTCCCTATGTTTTATGTTCTGTTTAGCATTCTGTACTTCTCCTTCATAACACTTATTACAACTATAATTAGTTAATCATTGGGGTATATGCTTAATGTGTGTACCTTCTATCTGGTCTGTTAACCACTGAATCCCTTAAGACTAGCACAGTATTTTCCAAATGCTTAAAATTGTGATCCACAATAAAAAATAAAGTTTACTTCATAACCAATACACACAGATAGATACATAATTAGAAAAAAAGTTTCATAAATAGTATTACCCCTTTCTTTTTTTTTTTTCTTTTTTTTTTTTTTTTTGTTTTTTTGAGACAGTGTATCACTCTGTCACCCAGGTTGGAGTGCAGTGGCCCGATCTCTGCTCACTGCAAGTTCCGCCTCCCAGGTTCACGCCATTCTCCTGCCTCAGCCTCCCGAGTAGCTGGGATTACAGGCGCCCATCACCACGCCCAGCTAATTTTTTGTATTTTTAGTAGAGACAAGGTTTCACCATGTTAGCCAGGATGGTCTTGATCTCCTGACATGGTGATCCGCCTGCCTCAGCCTCCCAAAGTGCTGGGATTACAGGCGTGAGCCACCACGCCCGGCCAGTATTACCCTTTCTAGATGCAACTCACTTGATATTTTCTGTTCTATTTTAATATGTTAGATACAACCCACTTTATTGATTTTATAGCCTACTAACAGACTCAAATCTCATTTTAAGTAATCACCTTTCTAATGCAACACTTAGCAGAGAGAAGTTTCTCAGTAATTGTTTGTAGAATAAAGTAATAGAAAATTCACATTTATCAGCCACTATCTAAACCGGTTTATTTTTACAAAGTAAAGGCAAGCCCTGCCATCCTGGGTACAGTTAGCTCTCTTGATTAGACTGATGAGATCAAGGTCATAAATTTGATCTCATTCTGATGGATTGGTTTCTCTGTCCCAGGGCCACAGACTTTCTCTCTAAGTAGCCCTCAGAAAAAGAAAGGCTGATTTGTTGTTTTTATTTTTATTCCTGATCAGTGTATTTCTATCCTTGTAACAAAATGGTATAAAAAACAAAAGCAATAAAAATAGAAAACAATAACCTAATAATTCATTATTAACAAATTCATTACTACCACTGGCTGTTAGGAGTAATATATGAATTGTCCTACGGAAATCATCAGATTTTGGGTTAATGCAATTGTAGTCCTGCCCTGTTGAATGCCTGGATCCATCAAATAAGCAACTGACATATTTTTAATAACTGGTTACAATAGACTGAATGTTTGTGTTCCTCCTAAAATTAGTATGTTGAAACCCTAACCCCCAGTGTGATGATATTTGGAAATGGGTCCTTTTGGAAGTAATTATGGTTAGAGTAGGTCATGAGGCTAGGTCCCTCATGATAGGATTAATGCCCTTATTTTTAAAAAGGAGAAGACATGAGATCTCTCTTTCTGCATGCATGCACCAACGAAGGCCATGTAAGGACATAACCAAAAAGAGGGTCCTGCTGGCACCCTGATTTTGGATTTCCAGCCTCCAGAACTATGAAAAACAAGTGTTGTTGTTGAAGCTGCCCATTGTATGGTTTTCTTTTGTTTTATTTTTAGATGAAGTCTCGCTCTGTTGCCCAGGCTGGAGTGCAGCGGCACGATCTCGGCTCACTGCGATCTCCACCTCCCGGGTTCAAGTGATTCCCCTGCCTCTGCCTCCCAAGTAGCTGAGACCACAGGTGCGCACCACCATGCCCAGCTAATTTTTTTGTATTTTAGTAGGGATGGGGTTTCGCCATGTTGGCCAGGATGGTCTCAATCTCCTTACCTTGTGATTCACTCACCTCAGCCTCCCAAAGTGCTGGGATTACAGGCATGAGCCACCACACCCAGCCTTGTATGGTATTTTATTATAGTAACCTGAATGGACTGAGACACTAGTTAATATCGTTCCTTTTACCTGTTCTGTTTTGGTGTTTCCATCAGATACCTAAAAATCCTAGCTTTCCTTTCTTCATCTCCATTTATCACCATATAAGCACCTATCACAAAAAACGATAAAGGAAACCCTCCCAAAACTGTCCATCTTACAATATCAACAATTCTTTATTGGACCAGGCAAACTCAAAGAATTCCCCACTCAATTGGGAACCATGCAACCCCAGACTGAGCTTTCACTAGGAGACTATCAGGGCTACTTTGTGAGGGAATCCCTTCCCAAGAAGGAAATAGAGGGATGTGTCCCTCATTCAGCTATCTAGCTGGGTGGGGCATAAATGATTTCTCTAGGTCTAACATCAGGGGAGCAATTCTGGGGTAAAACAATTGTTCCTGGGGTGTTTTTGTTAAACCCTATCATCCATTGCTATGGGAAAATGGTAAATCATTTCATGTTTGAGAACTGAAATAATTCCATGTTTGAGAACTAAAAACTGTAAGTAGAACTAGCATTCCAACAGTATCTTTTATCTATTCTCTTACGTATTCATAGAACTGCTTAATTGATGGATCTTCCTTTGCATCTATATTATAGAAGGATTGCTTGTTTTGTGCTTTTCTACAGACAAAAATGCTCTCTTAATAGTTGGTTCCTAGAAAATTAGACTCCTTTTACTAGAACTAAAGGCAAGTAGGGGTATCCTCTAATTCTAGTTTTGGAATGTGTGGTTTCCAAGCTCTTAAACCAAAATTTACTCAAAAGTAGGAAGGTTTTGGTTCTTCTTCCTTTTTTAAAAGTGGGCTTTATTACCCTTAGGGATTTCTTCTGTAGACTAGAGCTCTTACCAGAGAACTCAGAGTATAAAGTTTGTATTTCTGAAAGTACCATTTATCTATTTTTCAAGAAACTCAGTTACCACTGAGATTTCAGGCAATGAACAATAGCATCAGCTATCATATAACCCCAGTATGTAGCTGATTATTGTGCTTCTCACACAGTGGCCCCCTCTTAAAATCTAAATGAGCAGCTTGTATACAAAGAAGTATGCTTTCCCCAACCTGATCTGGCCTAAATCTATCACTTTGTTATATAAATGCTTTGTGTATTTTCTGTTTGTAAGCCAGCATTTATCTACATACTTGACCTAAAACTCTACACTTTACTCCATGTAATATAGTGATATAAAAAGTGTAAAACAAAGAAATATTCTCCTAAATTACCTTAGCCATAATATCATTTTGGCATAGTAAAAAACAAAGGAACTAACATAAAGAAAAGCTTAGGTACCCAATTGCAGTGAGTTTTTACTTTTTAAATATATCATATAAGTCAATAAAATATCTTCAAAATAATATTTACCCCAATATTTTTACAACATTTATTTTAATTTTGTAAACAAATAACAAAGATAGTTTTAGTAGATTATATCTGGGCTGTAGTGACCCAATTATCTGGTCAAAGGGCTGCATGGATGCAAGAGACAGGGTGAGTTAAAGTTTAACTCCCAGGAATTGTAAACCAAACCTAAACCCACTGAACCTTTGGAGTTTGATATGACGATTAGAGCATAACCCGAGTGACACGTTGAATTCGCCATAATCAAGGAAACCTTTTCCGGGTGGGGATCTCTGAAATTACTCAGGTATGATCCATGTGTTTTGCTTTTTTCTATTTCAACTCTGTGAAACTGTGTATTGTGGTATCAGTGGGAATGCAGTGAAAACAGCTTTTACTCTCTTCTATTATTGAGCCTAATTCAAGGAATTATCTAGCTTGTTTTTAGACTAGTGAAACAACCAGAAAACAAAAGAATATATTGGAATTATTATATAATCTCAAAATGAGATAGCTGCCAGGATTTAATAAATTTTTGTAAACTTACCACGGAGGGTTCAAGAGTGGAGCCAATGTTGTGAGAAACTTATATAGCTCTAACCAGACAGCAGGGAGAGTTGTGGTTGAGTGCTTGTCCCAATCCTAGGACCCTGAGAAACAAAAATGTAATTAACAAAAGAAATAGTATTAACATCACCGGCAGATTTTGAGTTCTGTGTGTGGGTCATAATTCCTATCATGACTTCATATATTCAATTATCTCCAGAGCTACTACCACCATAAAAAAGCAAGCCTTGGTACAACTCTTGCGATTCCCCCTGCCATTATCTTGCTAACCAAAGGAATGTTTAAACTATTCACTTTTGATTATGACCAAAAAGATATTATGGAAAATGACTGGTTTTCAGCGTGTTAAATCTCAACCTTGGAATGGCTAATTATTATATTGTTTCCACAAATTGGGCAACTGTGCTGAGGTGGATATATTTTCACATATTTTTTGTGTACTCCAAAAACATTATAATGGTGTTTTATCTAAAGAAAGAAATCAATCTGGACATTTACCAAAAATATCCCATTTCTACCAGAAATCCCCTAAACTCTCTGACTTTTTGTCATTACCTATGTAAGTTCCAAGAAGAAAGGATTCCAAACTAAACGATTTTATTTACTATAGGACTTTTCAGATATGTATTGTATATCTCCAAGAAGATGAAGAACACAGCATTATTTGCACATTGTGCAGGATTAGTGTTTTGTAGATCGTATTTTGGCAAATTCAGCTCTAGTTATAATTTAGGAGCATCAAAAAATGTGTTGGTCTGCTCTGAAACTTTCTTTATAATGTGTGCTATGGAGCATGCAATGGAAGCACAGGTCTGGAAATGACAGTGATATCACTTATTTGTCAAAGCAGTAAGGTTTTGCCCTGCTAAATACAGAGAAAGAGACAAATGACTTATAAGGTTCATACTTTCTGGAATAACATTGACTCTGCCCATTTCAGACAACTCTTAACATTTTACTGTTCTATTTTACTATTTATCAATTTTAAGGGAAAAAAGAAGACAGCTGGCAAGGAAAAGAAATATTGTTGTGGGCAAACATTATAAAATGACATAATGGATATTAAAACACTATAAATACTTTGTTCTAATTTTCTACTGCACTAATGCCAAGGTGGTTTTATGTCATTTCAAATATCAACATTTCCTACACTATATTCAGTGGATGTTAATAAACGTGGCTCAAAGGAAAAGCGACTCCACTGTCAAGTAAGTTGAGGAAACAGTGTTAGAGAAGTTATAGCAGGTCTTGTTACCACATGAGTGTTTTGAGTAATAATGATAACAAGCATCTGTGAAGCACTATATTATCAGGTCTACTTCTAAGTTCTCTCCATGCATTATCTCATGTTATTCTTAGAACAACTCTATGGTGTGATACTATTATAACAGTTTATAAATGGGAAAATGGAGGCACAGACAAGTTACCTAACAGGCTCAGCTACTCAGTTATCAAGTGGCAGAGCCAGGCTCCTTTGTCTGGTAGTCTGATCCAGAGCCCAAGCATGTAACCATTATATCATACCCTCAAGCACTGGGGACTCATGACACATGCAAATATTGTCGTCTATCACAACTATCTAAGACAGTAGGCAATGTTTTGTTTCCTGGGCTTAATTTACAACAGAACATCTTCTTTCAGGAACATCTATCAATATCTCTCAAAATTGGCATTTCTCAGAATACAGAACAAGAAAGACCAAATTGCTTTTATAGCCCATGTCCAGCATTCAGAACAATCAGAATCAATTGAAATCATCACAATTGAAAAATCTAAAGGACTTTAGAGTCTAGTCTTCTTCCACCAAATAGGACTATGCCTATCTGAGAAACTTTTAAAATTAATTACAGAAAGAACACTAGGCTTTTTGCCTCGACACAGCTAAGTGGAAACGCCTATGGTAAAACTCCCTAGGTTTGTGATCTTGGGCATATTGTTTGACTCTGCCGAATCTCAGATTCCTCAAATGTGAAATGGGGGTAAGATCTGACCCACAGTATTTTGTGAAGGTTAAATTAGATGATAAAGCAAAGGAGTGAAATATGGTCCCCGGTACTTGGTACCTAAGAATTCAGCAAAAACCCCACTTCCCTTTTCATTTTCCTATTTGTAACAACCTCCAGAAAAATTTTCTAAAATTGCCCAAGTATACCTATTAGGCCTTGTTTTTCAAAACAATACTAATAAAGTTGGAATCATAAACTGTACATAAAAAATTTTGATTAATCACAAATAGTAGCACTATTCCATTTATTCAGAGAAAGACAGTCTGTAAATTTTTTTAGTATTAAAGCACACACACAGGGTATATTTTTATTTTAGAGATTATTGCTGAAGAAAACTCTTAGTTATAAAACCCCAACACCTTTTCACCCAAACCCATGGGACACCCTGACACAGTGCATGCTCATTTCATCATGGAGGCAGTCGATGTTAAAAATCTGTTTCAGTAACTGTCTTTTAAAAATTGTCATCCCTTAGAAAGCTGAGTAGTACTGTGGGTACTATTGCACAATGGTTTTCATTACCTTATGTGTCTCTAAAATGACTCAATAAGTTCAAACAAGACAGTATTGATCGACAGAGGATAAACACCATTTTATCTTATTCACAGAAACAGTAACCAGGCTCCTGCAAAGTGCAGCTCTCACAATCCAACTGCCCCCAGGAAAAGCATCTGGAAAAGGAGCAGCACCCTTGCGGTGACATTCTGTATTAGAAATCTGTATCCCATCTGCTCCTTGGCCTGATCCTGTAAAATCTGGAGAGTTATTAACAAATGTTTGCTGCTGATTCAACCAGGAAAGCTAGTTCATCATTTCATTTCATCAAATCTACTCCAACTAGGTTATCAGTTTTTTGTTGTTGTTGATGGTTTGTTTGTATGAGATGGAGTATCGTTCTGTTGCCTAGGCTGGAGTGGTGGTGCAATCTCAGCTCATCACAACCTCCACCTCCTGGGTTCAAGTGATTCTTGTGCCTCAGCCTCCCGAGTAGCTGGGATTACAGGCGCGCGCCACCATGTCAGGCTAACTTTTGTATTTTTAGTAGAGACGGGGTTTCATTGTGTTGGCTAGGCTGGTCTCGAACTCCTGACTTCATGATCTGCCTGCCTCGGCCTGACAAAGTGCCGGGATTACAGGGATGAGCCACCGTGCCCGGTCTAGGTTATCAGTTTTAATGACCACTTAGAATTTTTAATTTAATAAACTAAAATTTTGTATTGAATATTTTTGATTGATGCAATCCAAAAATTAAAACATGTCCTTTTGTAAAAAATTATTGTCCTGACTAAAATATGCTGGTATCTTGAGAGCTCTAATTTGATTTCTTTTAAACATATGTAAGCTAAGATTTTTATCCTATATAGATTTGTATGTGGAGTTTTATGCATATATGTATTAACAATCACATGGAGAACATTTTCCAAGTTTGTTTATTCAATGGGAATTGGTCCCTGGTAATATTAAGAGAGAAATACTAATAAGGATGTAAGATAAATCCTTCTGACTTGTGCAGTTAGGTGCAATGCTCTGCTCCAGATGTAATATGACTAAAGAGAATTAGCACATGACAATTTAGGCAGACAGAATGTCTAAGTGAGCAGATCGGTTTGTAATTCTATAAAATCCCACCTGCAGTAGTGATGTAGTGATGCCTCCCCTTCCTCCAGCAATTAAAAAATAATCATTGTTTTAGGATGCCCAATTGATTTAAAAATCACTAGGTTTAAGTAGTAGAACTAACTGCAATATCTTATTTCCATAGGATATTCTAGTTTATAAAGCTTTTCATATACAAGAACTTATGTAGATTTTTAATGGCAAATTTCTTATAGTTGATGTCAGTTCAGTATGCCTAGTTTCTTCAAGGTAACTGTGTCAATATTCACCATTCCAATTGATTAACTGAAAGATGCTCCCACCTATCGTTTATAAGCCCAACTCTGTTTATGTAACACAATGATGTCCAACTTCACTGGACATTAACTAATGTATCTATCAATTAAGAGGCTAGATGAGGCTGGGCGCAGTGGCTCACGCCTGTAATTCGAACACTATGGGAGGCCGAGGCGGGCGGATCACCTGAGGTCAGGAGTTCAAGACCAGTCTGGTTAACATGGCGAAACCCCATCTCCAGAAAAATACAAAAATTAGCCAGGCATGGTGGTGGGTACCTGTAATCCCAGCTACCCAGGAGGCTGAGGCGGGAGAATCACTTGAACCCAGGAGGCGGAGGTGGCAGTAAGCTGAGATCGCACCATTGCACTCCAGCCTAGGCGACAGAGTGAGACTCCACCTAAAAAAAAAAAAAAAAAAAAAAAAGAGTCTAAATGCAAACAGTGAAGAGAGCACATAAAGGTCCATGTGGAAGGTGAGAGAAGAACCACCCCCATATGGGACCTAGAAGAAAACAGCCCTAAAAAGATGTAATTATAACTCAGTCCAGATGCTGTGACTAACACAGTGAAAGATATAAAGGAACAGAGGTTTATAAAATCTCCTACCTGCCTGGCAGGGGACTGGCAAAGCATTGTGCACAAACGAAATTTTTTATTTCTATTGATTTTAGTATTCTTCTATCCAGCTCTTCTATTGGAATTCTGCTTAGTGCTTATCTTTTCATCTGGGGCCTTCAGCATGAACTAAATTTTACTTTAAATTATTAGATGTAATTAAACTCTAATGCCTCTGATTATTTGCAATGGAAGTCAGAAATCAAAGTCGGGTTCCATGGGGGGAAAACTGCGTTGGCACATATAGATGTTCATCTCAGGAATCCTCTTTCTAACCTTCTTTTCTGAAGATCCCTAACAGTTCCTTGCCATTCATGTACTTACTACCAACTAATTATAATTGGCACCCTATGATGATGATAACAATGATGTTAATAAAAGCTCTTACATCCTCTTACATCCTGCCACATGCCAGGCACATAGGTTAACTCATTTAATCCTCCATCACTCTATGGAATGGGCACTATTGCTAAGCCATTTTTCCAATAAAGCAGCTACAGCTTAGGGACACAGAGAAACTTGCCCCAGGTCACACCACTAGTAAGTGGTGCAGGAGTGAGTCCAGGCAGTCTGGCACAGGCCACCCTGTGAACAAAGGACAAATGGAACACTGGGAAGCATCAAGGCTTAGAACTGAAGAAAACTTTTGAGATTCTTTATTTGACAGAGAAAAGCAAGTTGGGTTCCCCAACTTGGGTTTTTGTTAGAATGAGAACCCAAGAGCAGAACCTGAACCCTCAGTGGATACTTTTCCATTATACCACTTCCCACTGTACAGCATTTCTAATTCAGCCTGATTCTCTGTGAAAATTCTGAGAGATGAATTAATAGAATCCCTATAGTTAAAGAGGAATACTCCCTTCCCTCCAAGTCTCACCTTCCTTGCTGTGCCCAGACTCATGGACTGACGTAGCCAGAGACTCAGTTAAAGGAGACCCATTTTGTGACTTGGAGAGACTGACAGGCCCACATCACAGAGAAAATACATGCAGACACAGACATGGATATGGTTTAGCTTTTTGTCCCCACCCAAATCTCATCTTGAATTGTAATCCTTAGGCCTGAAGGAAAGAATCTGGTGGGAAGTGATAGGATTATGGGGGTGGTTTCCCCCATGCTGTTTTCATGATAATGAGGGAATTCTCATGATATCTGGTGGTTTTATAAGTGTTTGACTTTTCCTTCTGTACACACTACTTCTCTCTCCTGCTGTCACGTAAGAAGGCCCAAACTTGCTTCCCCTTTGCCTTCTGCCATGATTGTGAGTTTCCTGAGGCCTCCCCAGCCATGCAGAACTGTGAGTCAATTAAACCTCTTTCTTTATAAATTACCCAGTCTCAGGTATTTCTTTATAGCAGTATGAGAACAGACTAATACAGGCACCATGAACATGGTGACAGGATAAACCATGGAGGCATTGATAAAAATACAAAGTAATTGTCGTGAATGACTTGGTTGCAATTACACTGAAATTCTGTTAGTGTCTGAAGAGGACATAGCACCTCCTACCTGGAGGACATACCCTTTTCCCCATGGAAAAAATAATTGGGCTGCTAGGTCTGTGTCTGCTAAGGGAGTCCCATATTTAAACTGACCTAATTCAGAACTTTAAATTGAGACTCAGATGCTCCCAAATAGCAGCTCCACCAACCTGAATAGAGTTACTCATTTAGAATAAGAGTTTGTTTCCACAAGTTTTGTTAAAATACAAATTAGTTGGGATGAGGGGTGTGAGTGATAGGGACTAAAATCGCTTAACAGACTAGCCTGGCAAAGCCTTGTGGGAAGCAAGTTTTGATGATAGGGAAGAGAAGATGTCAAGAGCAGATGGTACAGGGAGGAAGTGTCACAAGTAACTTGGGGGTGATATAAGGGACTTGAGTAGCAGGTATTTGTCTGATCTTTAAGGAATAATTAACTTATTAAAGAATTTTGTTAGTAAAGTCATTTGAGTATCACACTTGCAAGATACTAATTCATCCATGTCTAGTTTTCTCATTATATCACAGATATTTAACACGTGCATTAACTTGAATTGACATCATGCAGGAAATGCCATTATATGGACCCTTAAGATATTTTAAGAGAAAAACCTATAATGCCTGGAAACTCTTAGTTTTCTCTGACATTTAAAAACAAGCCGTAAAATCAAATCCTTTCTATAATAATTTAGTAACTCAGAATTGCAAAGGATTTCCTAAAGCCCAATGATCCAAAGCTCTGACCTGTGGTGTTGGCATAGCAGAGTGGGAGACAAATTATATGTTAAAGCAGAAGGCTCTGGATCTGGAATGCTTAGATACAAATTCTGGCTCTACCACTTGCTACAATTTAACTCTAGGCAAATTACTGAACTCTGTGACTATTTCGTCTTCTGTAAAGTCAGGGTTGTTTCAATAATTAGATCAGAAATTATAAAGTGCTTAGAATAATACCAAGCAAGTGTGCATAAACTTAGGCAATTTAGCAATAACTCTCATCATATTTCTGTGTTGATTACAAAATGCTTTACTAGAGGAAAATAGATGAGAAAGAGGCCACCAGGTAAAAATGTACAGTACTTTTTAGAGTAGAATGAGGTGGCTTAGAAATTAACTCTATCCCCATCACTAGCTTGCAGTGGAAATTTGAAACAGTCTCTCCCTGATTTTCTTGCAGTTTTTTTTTCTTTTTTTCTTTTTGAGACGGAGTCTCACTCTGTCACCCAGGCTGGAGCGTAGTAGCACAATCTCGGCTCACTGCAACCTCTGCTTCCCGGGTTCAAACGATTCTCCTGCCTCAGCCTCCTGAGTAACTGGGACTACAAGCGTGTGCCACCACGCCTGGCTAATTTTTTGCATTTTTAGTAGAGACAGGGTTTCACCTTGTTAGCCAGGATGGTCTCGATCTCCTGACCTCATGATCCTCCTGCCTCAGCCTCCCAAAGTGCTGGGATTACAGGCGTGAGCCATGGCGCCCAGCCCTCTTTCAGTTTTTTCTAAGACAGAGACACTACCTATCACAGACAGGATCTTCTAAATCAGTACAGAATGATTTGAAGGAACCTGGGTAATTATCAGAGGAAGCAAAAGAGAAATAGAGATCCTCACACCAGAATGCAAATCTCTAAGACTTTATTATTTTCATCATTATGAAAGAAAAGATCAGTACTCAAAGCCACTTATGATGATGCATGTAAATTAGCATAAAATCAAATATAATATGGCTTTTAAAATAGAAACATAAGGCTATCTTTCCTTACAAGTGTCAGATTGCTTCTGTGCCACTGTAACACAGAGCTTTAGATGGATTTTTTAAAGCTTCACTCAGAGATCAAATATACTCCATTAGTCAGTGATTGGCAGACTTGGTGAAAATCGAGTTTTCAACTTAAATTTCTCCAAATTGGTCTGAGGAAACCAGATGCAGCAACTAAGTTCAGAAGGTCAGAGTCTCAATGAGGTTAAAAAGAGAGGGAGAAACATAACACTAGAAGTATGAATGAATGAAATAGAGCACACACGGCTCATCAGGTCTCTATAATATGCCACGCAAATAATTGGTACCAGGACTATTGAATAATCAACTGCTTTTAAGCTGAAGAATATCTACATTGTATGCCATGATTACCACTTTACCAATTCAAAAGACAACTTAAAAATTAAACATATATACAAAGACATTCTGCTTTTCTCATTAGGCCATGTCATTCCATAATTTCTATAATCTGCCAACTCTCTTTCCCAGGAATCTTCTAGAAGTCAGGCATTTTGGGAATAGTTGAGTATCATAACTGAATAAAGATAGCACAACAGTCACCTGTAGTAGTCTGATCTTACAGGTACTAGAACAATAACAGCACAAAAACAGAGTTATGTGTATGTATTAGTGTTCTCTAGAAAAAACATAGTATATGTATATATAGGCAATACATTTATAAATGCATAAAACATACAAATATAAATTTATGTAAATATGCATATAAATATGTAAGTCTACACATATAAATACAAATAAAGAGATTTATACTATGGGATTGGCTCATGCAATTACAGAAGCAGAAGTCCCAAGATTTGCAGTAAGCAAGCTGGAGATTTGGGGGCGCCCATGCATAGTTCCAGCCCAAGTCCATAGACTTGAGACCCAGAAAAGCCAATGGTATAAGTTCCAGTCCAGAAGCCATCAGGTTAGAGATGAAAGAAGAGCCAATATTTTAAATCCGAAGATCAGGAAAGGCCAATGTCCCTGCTCTGTCATGCAGGCCGAGCTCCGTCTTATTCAGCTTTTATGTTTTATTCAGGTCTTCAATTGATTGGATGAGGCCCACTCAAATTGCATCTGCTGTTAAAATTTTCCAAGATCTTTTTGGGGTTAAAAACCTATCATTCATCTCTCAATCTTCAGTGTTGACAAGGACAGGGCGCTTATGAGTATTCCTGTTTCTGAGTTTCTGATAAGCTTGTCCAAGTTGAGCACAGGCTGGAAAATTTGTAAGACAGTATTGTAGTGAGAGCAATTGCAAAGGAAAGGGGTAGATACAAAGGTCTCTTGTGTGATGTTGTGCTGCAAACATTGACCTCTCAGAGTTTATTCACCCCTGTGTGTATATACATATTCATGTCTGCACATATGTGCTAGTACATTTATACGTCTATACATACACACAATCACATATACCCAAGATCTAATGGAATAGACATGAATTTGGCTTAGCCAGGGAAATTATAGAAAGAATAATGGGAATTCTAGGCATGTGGGAAATGGGAAACAAGGACAAAGGCGCCTAGGTAAAATAAAAAGCAACTGGTGTGCCTAGGAGACCTGATGGACTTGAGCACGGAATAGCTCCAGACTTATATTGAAAGAAAATCAGGAAAGTCAAGTTAGGCCAGGTCATGGCAGGCACTGAATGTCAGGTTAAGGGGCAGAACTGTTTCTTTCTAGTTAGTGATGGGTCCAGTGAAGGATTTGGGGCAGGAGAATACTAGAAGGAATATTTTAGGGAGATTGATCTTCCAGTGGTGTGCAGAACAGATATGCCATGCCTAGAGGGTAGTAAGCAGTGACATTTCTTTCACTCTACACTTTAGCTGAGCTCAGGTTAAGTCCAGTAATGGAAGATGGGGTGGGAAATAGAGCTAGGAGTGTAGAGAGGGCAACAGGTAAGGATACATATGTACCAAAAGCAGAAAACAAGTTAAGATCCAGGCTTCATGAGGTGCCTATATTGAAGATTGCTCTGGATAAAGAGACTGTTAGGACTTCAGAGTTAGAATTCATAGCAATTCACAGAACTGCTCAGGCTCTTCATTATTCACCTGACTCAACTTTCCTACATCTGCTCCTTTCTCCTAAGAGATTTCCTTGCTCTCTGTCCTTTCTCTACCCCACAGCTTTTGCTTCCTTTCCATAGATAGAACCACACAACAAGTACCAGCTTTATGCATGCAGTGGTCATATAAATATCTTATTGGTGAGTCCTCATCAAAACTGAGTTGAAACAAACCATTTGAGCCAGAATCTAGTAAGAGTCAGATTTTTAAAGGTACTTCAAGGATTTTATTTTTAAAACTAACAACTAGGAAAACATTTACTCGTTAGAAATGATGAAACCGTAGACAAAACAATTATTAGAGAAAATTTTGAATTATTCTTTTCTCCTGCTATCTAATGTCTACCTTTCTCATGTAGTCTTTTTCTTTTTAATTAGATTTTTTATGTGAGTATATGGCCCATGTATTTGGCAGGTGGAATAAATTCAATTATTCTCAATTGTTTCGTTTGACCTGTAACATGTGTAAGTTAGAGCTTCAGTCAGCTGTTCTAGATGCAACTGCATATGGTTATCACCTGAGAAGCTTTAAAATCTATCATTTCCTGGGCCTCATTCCAAATCAGCTGAATCAGGATCCTTCCGGCGGGGTAGGATGATGCCTAAGCACAGGTGATTCTACCATGAGTCCAGGCAGGGAGTCTGGTTTTTGTGCACAGCTTCTGTATGTCATGGCTATTGGCACCTGGCTCTGCTACGGCGGTTCTTAAGTGATCTTTTAATGCCAATTAGGAGTATGTTTTAATAGTGGCACAATATTTTAAGAATAAGGCTTTAAAGAAAGTTATTGCAAGTAACAGTTAAGGGATTTACTCAAACTGGACACAACCTCTGTTGGAGCAGATTACAGTGAAGTTTTGAGGGCATGGGATGAAAAAGAGGAAGGAGAGATTTAATGGAGCGAATATTATTTGCTAAAATTTAAGAACGTTTGCAGTTAAATCTCATACTATTTCGACAAGATGTGCACAGGTGCATAGGTGAATGCTTCCTCTTCTGGTATTTCCTTGTGTAATTTATAGTTCAAGCTAAATCCTAGGGATTTAAAGTGCTTCTCATTGGTATATAAAGGGCTTTTTTAACAAATGGAGAAATGTCTTTCGAAACAGATAAAGTGTACTTTTATAAAATCCACTTAATGAGAATATGCTAAAAAGGAAGATGTGTTTCTATTGGATCATAAATTATACAATTTTAAACAGATTTTTATATGAAAGTAAGTTGTTCCAACTATTTGAAATTACTTTTTCCTCAAACAAGACAAAAAAGATTTCTAGATGTCAGGATTGTTTTGCAAAAATGATGATCTGATGATCTGTGGGCCAGATGAATATGCTTAACTTTCCTAAGAGTTAAGGTAACATTTTTCCTTTAATGAGCTTGTATCTGATTTCTGATTTGATGTAGTTTTTTAAAAATTGAGAAAATATGCCTCCTCTACCCCTTGCATGTCTTAATGCCCTGATTTAATACCGATGTGTGTACGTATGTGCATATACACAGATATATACATATATACACAAATATATTAAAATTATAATAAAATAATCATTTGTTCATTATATATCTGCTTGTTCTTTTTCTCTGATAAACTCTAAGACAGTGGTTCCTATGGTATTTTTTCTCTGATATAGTTTTTCTTTTCTCTATAGATATTTTCATTACAGTGCAATTTTTCCAGTGTCTTCGGTTTTGCTATTTTAAGTTACTCTACTTAGGACTTAGAATGATTCCAAATAGGATGGTATATAGATTTTAAACCTCAACAAACAGTAATCAAACATCAGCTAGCCCTACACATCCTTGCAAAAATAACTATTTAGAAAGTTGTATCAGCATTACTCCTCTACAACATTTAATATCTTGCCTTAAAATTTCAATATACATGTCAGATGGATTCAGAAACTTCTTTAGCCATGGGTGTCACCAAAAGTGCAGGAAAGAGAACAAAAAATTAAAGAATAAAACAGAAAAAGGGAAGAAAGAAAAATGAATTATATGGTCATTTGAGGATGGAGAGTGAGAAGACCCTACTCATTCCCTGTGTGTAGCTGTGTGTAACACAACTGCACATAGTTGTGTTGGTTGTCTTGAGAAGCACTTGGGGCTTTGATTACCTCCATTGCAACCTCATGAGATATTTGGTCTATAGATAATTTCTTCTTCTCTTGCTATCTACAATCCAGAAGAACTAAAGATCAGTGGAAAGAAGAATCAACACTTTAAAGAATTTAAATGGCTGGGCGAGGTGGCTCACACCTATAATCCCAGCATTTTGGGAGGCCAAGGTGAGTGGATCACTGGAGGTCAGGAGTTCGAGACCAGCCTGGCCAAAATGGCAAAACCCTGTCTCTACTAAAAACACAAAAATTAGCCAGGCATAGTGGCACGCATCTGTAATCCCAGCTACTCGGGAGGCTGAGGCAGGAGAATTTCTTGAACCCAGGAGGAGAAAGTTGCAGTGAGCTGAGATCACCCCACCACACTCCAGCCTGGGTGATAGAACAAGATTCTGTCTCAAAAAAAAAAAAGGAACTTAAATATAAGAATAAAAGTAAGCATGAAAGCTGAGGCTGATCTTGCCAAATGATACATCACTTGGTAAACCATGAAGGTGCCACACTTGCCAAGGAGTAACATTTCAATGAGATATGACTCTGCATAGCAGACAGCTGGGTCCATTTGGACCATATCCACAGGGGATCAATCCTTGATGTGTCCGAGTGAAGCATCAGACAATCCACCCACACCACTCCTCAAAGGAGCTATTACAAATAGCTCACTTTCATTCCAGCAAAGAGGCTAAGTTACCATAATGCTTCAGATGCTCCCGACCATGTGTCCCTATGGAAGAGAATGGGGACCACAGCATCGCCCTCATCGGCTCATTATGGTGTCCTGTGTTCTTCACAGCAACACTTTAAGGAAGGCAGGGTAGATATAATCTCCACACCCCCTGCCTAATTTTTTTTAAGATGAGGAAACTGGAAAGAAGGAAAATTAGTAATTAGGAACACAATCTCAACCTCCAGGCTACCTAAATTCAAATCATCTGTCTGCCATTTATTACCAGTGTAACCTTCAGCACTTTAGACTCTCTCTACCTTGATTTATTACCTGTATCATAGGAATAATAATAGCTACACCACTGAGCTTTTATGAGGATTAAATGAATTATGTTTAAATTTTCAGAACATAGCATGTGTGTTCAGTAAATGTTAGTTATGTTTATTATTCTTATTTAAAATATTTTTAAATATTGCCACATAATAGGCAAAAAAATGTTATCTTGGTTTTTTGTTTGAATTTGCCTTTTCCTGATCACTAAAGATTACCATTTTTAAATCATAAGTTTATAAGCTATTTTGATTTCTTTTCTTTAAATTGACTGTTCATTTCCTTTGCTCATTTGTCCACTGATTTGTGTCTATTATTTAAAAGTAATCTGTATATTACAGATAATATTTCTCTATCTATTATATAAATAACAATTATTCTCTTCCAGTCTGTGGACTCTTTTTAACTTCATTTATTTTGCCATTACAGAAGTTTATAATATTTTTGTAGTCAAATCTGCTAGTCTTTTCATTTATGGTTCTTAATATGCTTGGTTTAGAAGACCTTCTGTACCATGAGATTATAAAAACATTCTACTATATTTTCTTCTGGAAGTTACACAATGTTTTTAAAGGTTATTTCTTTATTCCATTTAGAATGCTGGCATGTTATGAGGTGATATGCCCACTTTATTTTTTTTCTCAAATTGTTTATGATCCCCCTATGAATTTGAAATAGCACCTATTGGTGAATTCCAGTATAAACAAAACTATGGGTCCAGAGTGTTTATTTTACTCCATTAATCTGGTTCTCTATTTCTACGCTTGTTTTAATCTTAACTGTTAATTAGGGTAGTTCCAAATCATTATACACTTTCAATATATGTTGTGGCATTTATTGCACATTGTTCCTGCCAGGTGAACTGTGAAATCAATTTGTCAAATTTCAGAATAATTTCATTGGACTTTAAATTAGAATTGCATTAAAGTAATAATTTGGGAAAAACTGATATTTTTACATCAGCAAAACTTCCATTTACTAAGGCCTTTAAATCTTTCAGTCAAATTTTATCATTTTTTTATATAGGTTTTAAACTTTTCTCATTAAGTTTATTCATATTTTATGTTTTCATTCTATTGTTTAGACCTTGTTATACTTCACTTGTTATTTCTATTAAATACAGAACATTTATTTTATAATTTTCCTTGTAGTAATCTTTCATTAGTTTCAATAGTATTATATAGTTGATTTACTTGTTTTTAATGAGAATAAATGATTGTGGTGTTTCATACTAAGTATAATGTTTGTTTCATGTTTCTGAGAGATGCTTTTTATCAATTTAAGGATGTTTTGTTCTATTGCTAACTTATGAAGATTTTTTTTAAACCAATAGTGGGTATTAACTTTCATTAAGTGCCATTTTTAGATTTACTGTGATGATCACGTGTTTTCTCTTTATCAATGAAATGAATTAAACTTCGAGAATCCCTAATGTTTAATAAACTTTATATTTTTGTAGTGATCCCATCTTGTTCATTGTATATTATTATTTTGGATGCTTTTCCATATATAGTCCATATCTATACTCCTATGATACTGGTCTAGTGTTCTACTTTGTAGTATATTTTTCTCTATCAGATATGATGAGTTTGTAGATAATTTAAGAAGTTTTCTATTGTTTTCTACTCTTCAAAAGGCTTTATATGGCAAAGGAATAATTTGCTTTTAAAGTGATTTATAAAACTTACCTAATAAAACAATCTGGATCTGGTGTTATTTGGGAGGAAAACATTGAATGTTTTCAATATAGATTATGATTACTAGTTTATTCAAATTTTTAACTTATCCTTGAGATTAAAAATTCACACTTTTCTAAGGTTTTGTCCACTGCATGTATATTTTTCAAATTACTGATAAAAGTATTCTCTTTTTTAAAAGTCTATGAATCTTTGGTTATATCCAATTTTTCTCTTGTTTTGAAAATTTATTTTCTCCTTTTTACCTTGTCAGGATTGCCAGCTGGAGGCTAATTTACTACAATCAGCTGTTATATACATTTATCAAGTCTACAGATTTGTTTTATTAATTCTACTTTTATCTTTGATTCCTTCCAATTTCTTTTTGTCCATTTCATTCTGTTCCTAGCTTCTTTAGTTGAATGCTTATTTTCAGTGTTTATTGTGTTGTAATTAATAATAAACAGACTATAGTTTACAAAAATCTACTGTACATTTCAAAATAGCTAGAGAGAATGATCTGAATGTTTTTAGCATAAAGAAGAGACAAATGTTTAAAGTGACAGATATCCCAATTATACTTCTTTAAGCTTTACAAATTATATAAATGGATTAAATTATCACATGTACCCTCAAAATATGTTAAATCCATTATGTATTAATTAAAAAGGAAAAACAAGAATAGAAACTTGACCGCATCTTCATGAAAAATATGACATTTTCATTAACATCCATTTATTAACATAATTTTAACTTTTGTATTTTATATTATGAGCAAGAGCTATATATCATAGGAAGCTAAAAATAGTTAAATAAGCAAGAACGAAGAAAACAAAAATAATTTGTTAATCCACTCACCCAGAGATAACCAATTAGCCTTGTGTAATCAAAGCATTTTTGAATATAAAAATTAATACAAATGAAATCAGACCATACATTCTGTTTTGTAACCTGCCTTTTCTACTTTATTATATTTCACAAATATCTGTCCAAATTATTATATATTCTTCTAGAACATTGATTTGATTAGCTGTTCTGTATCACTGCTTATTCAAATATTTCTTTATCATTAGATATCTCAGTTGTGCCTAGCTTCCATAACAATACTAATATATTCTATGAGAGGTGACAAACATAAACAGTCTTAGGACCTTAACGACTTTTCTACTGGGTAGCAAAAACAAAGATAAATGAAATAACTGGATCCATTATTAAGGCAATATAAAACAGCTCAAGATAATGCATTCGAAATTGAATTTTTCTCTGCATTGGAGAAACAGGAGGAGAATAACCAATGAGAAAATCACAGGTCATGGCTAAGATGAGTTAAACAAAGCAGCAAATAAAGAATAAGAATAGAATATTTCTACAGCACCTTCTATATGCCAGGTACTATGTTAGGCACTCTCACATTCATTACCTTATTTATTTCATGCTTAAAAAAACCTTCAAGTTAGGTATCAGTATTCTTATCCTTTTTTAGACTAGAAAACTAGACCTCATTTAGCATTAGGTATATCTCCTAAAGCTATCCCTCCCCCCTCCGCCACCCCACAACAGTCCCCAGAGTGTGATGTTCCCCTTCCTGTGTCCATGTGTTCTCATTGTTCAATTCCCACCTACCTAATGCTAAATGACGAGTTAATGGGTGCAGCACACCAGCATGGCACATGTATACATATGTAACTAACCTGCACATTGTGCACATGTACCCTAAAACTTAAAGTATAATAATAATAAAATAAAATAAAATAAAATAAAATAAAATAAAAAGAAAACTAGACCTCAGAAAAGTTAAAATCATGGTGGCAGAACCAAATTTTTTTTAATTTTTTTTTTAAGTTCGGGGTACAAGTGCAGATTTATTACATAGCTAAACTTGTGTCATGGGGGTTTGTTGTGCAGATTATTTCATCACCCAGGTGTTAAGCCTAGTACCCACTAGTTATTTTTCCTGTTCTTCTCCTTCCTCCCACCCTCCATCCTCTGAAAGGTGCCAGTGTGTGTTGTTTCCCTCTATGTGTCCATGTGTTCCCATCATTTAGCTCCCACTTATAAGTGAGAACATATGGTATTTGGTTTTCTGTTAACCTCCTCTGCAGCAGGTTCCACAATTTTAAAGATGCTTACATTTACGTTTCAGTTCTGTCCCTGTGTAAGTTTGCTACAGACAATTCAAGAACGGAACTGAAATTTCAGTGTAAGCTTGTTCTTCTTTAAAAATGTGGAAACCTACTACAGAGGAAAATTTTTGTCAATACTTATAAGTAAAATTAACATGTCCACTATGAACAACTCTTACATTTCTTTTCTTTCTTTAATTTAAGCCTTGTATTGGCTTAAATTGACAAGTTCCAAATTAATATATGATCTATTGCTAATGCCTGAAAAACATAGAGGAGGTTCTGATTAGTTTTTTTTCTAGTATTGTTTTAAAAAACTAAGATGTTGCATACTGGGACTTTGTGTGATATCTTCATGGCTATATTTTGAAATTTTATGTATACATATTCTCTATTAATTTTGCTATGGCTCATGATGCATGACCAAAATGCATGTTACCACATGAATTAACTTCCAAAATAGACTTAAGATCAATTGTAAATATTTTTCCAAGGTGGATATTAGAGCTTTGTATCAAGCAATGCAAAGCAATATTTACTTAACATCATCAGGCAAATATATAGACTTCAGTCATAAATCTTTCACCAACCATTTCAGTACTATCTAGAATTTCTTTCATGTAAAATTCCCAGGAGATACTCAAGGGCTGAAATTCATGCTAAAACCACTTGTACAACTTGCATGTTACATAAAAGTTATGTCCAGCCTACATCATGTAATGTCAAGGCACAAGTAAACATTGAGGAAAGACTGGGTTCAGTTTGGAGAGGTCCCAGAGGCAAGTGAAGCCATCATGGATTTGAAATGCACATGGAGCACCTCACTGTACAGGCCCCAGTGGCTTCTCACTCAATTACAAAAGAACACTTCTCTGCTTACCAAGTCAGAAACAGTCTTTGTCCCCATTCAGTTTCCTTATCCAATTTCTTCTGAAAAACCAAATCAAGATAGTAAACATACTATTAACAGGATGCCTTCATTTCCTAACTCTAAATTGTCTACCACGGTGCAGATATTAAATTAATATTTGCTGACCCTTTTGTTAAAGTCGAGGATAATTACTTTAATTTGTAACCAAAAAATCTTCTAACTTTAATTCTGTCTTTATCTTTTGTCTCCTTTCTGTTCTTCTCTGCCTGTGATTCACAATGACCATTTCTTTTGTTTGTATAAACTTAAGGGGTACAAGTGTAATTTTGTTATATGCCTAGATTGCAGAGTGGTCAAGACTTTTAGGGTATCCATCATCCAAATAATGTACATTGTAACCATTAAGGAATCCCTCATCATCTACCACCTTTTCACTTCATTACCCTTCCAAATGTCCATTGACTATCATTTCCCTCTCTACCTCCATGTGTACACATTATGTAGCTCCCATTTATGAATGAGAACAGATTTGTTTTTCTGTGTCTGACTTGTTTCACTTAAGAAAATAGCCTCCAGTTCCAACCAGGTTGCTGCAAAATATAAAATAAAAGAATTTCATTCTTTTTTATGGCTGAATAAAATTCTACTATATATATAATATTATATATAATTTTCTTTATCCAATTGTTGATGGATACTTAGGTTGATTCCATATCTTTGCCATTATGAATATTGCTGCTATAAACATATGAGTGCAGGTATGTTTTTGATATATTGATTTCTTTTCCTTTGGATAGATACCCAGTAGTGCACAACTACTATTTCTAGTTCTGTTTTTGCCAAGCTACGCTTTCATGACTCGTTAAATGTGTTTTTCTAGTATGCACTCCTCTTACCTTTGTCTTGTATCTTTCCCAATTTACCATTTGAAAGACTTTAAGGAAAAAAAACCAGGCCAGGCATGTTGGATCACGCCTGTAATCCCAGCACTCTAGGAGGCCGAGATGGGAAGACTACTTGAGCCCAGGAGTTCGAGACCAACCTGGGCAACATAGCTAGCCCCATCTCTATTTTCTTTTAAAAAATTATATATAACTCATTTTCCCTCTTTGTCTGTTTCCCTAGCTGCCAACTTATGGTCCACTAGGGCAGTAAGACCTTCTACCATTCTCATAACTTCAGACAAATCTAGATAACAAATCTCACTTAAAATCCTTGCTTAGTTTTCTTTCCGTGACTTGGTTCTTCATGTGGGATCAGTTTTTAGGTACAAGATAAATGTGTTTCCTCTTTCTAGCTCAGGGTTATAATCAAAGAGCAGGACATACTATCCAGCTAACAGGTCTAGATTTAGAAAAGTCAGAATGTACTACCCTGCCTGTGTCTCTCTTCCAACTTCCTTCTCATCTGTTTCCCTGCCAACTTCTCTGAAACTGGACCCACTGGCACCTGAGGCCAACAGGGTCAGGAACTGCAGCTCTAACTTTGCCCAATAGTGAACTATGGCAATTTCCATTGAGCAGCTGCAGCCAAGTGATGAGGTGAGCTATTCATTCCAATCCCTCTCTGCCTCTCAGGAAGGCAGAAGTCTTGAAACCCCAATAATTTCTAGATCTTTGTTTTCCTGGTCAAATAGGCACTGATGTTGCAAATATAAAACCAGAAAGAGATAGAAAAGTGTGTACAAATATCAACTTTATATTTTAATCACTCTGCACTCTGAATTTTTTTACTTGTCTCTCTCACAAGTATGATGACATATTCATAAATGCAGAGAAATCACAAAAATCAATTTCTTATATAAAACAAATTCATTCCAGGATAGAACTTTCAGGAAGTAACTGGAAAAAGAGAAATAATAAGTATTAGGACTTTCAATTCAGATTAAATTCAATTCTGATTGACTGCAAGTCTCTGTAATTTATAAAATTGCTGATCCAAAGTTTTGCATTTCTTCTATAAGTATCAATTAAGCACTTAGCATAATGTCAAGCTAAGCCTTCTGGGCAAACAAAGATGAGGTACAAGATAGTCCCTGTGCTCAGAAAGCTCACAGTTTAGTGAGAAAGCTAGACATGTAAGCCAATAAATACAGTCATGTGTGAAACAGTACAAGGATGTACAGGTTTTTTTGAGAGCACTGAGGAGCTGACACTTGAAGGTTACCTACAGAGGTTGTCAAAGAAAGAAAGCATCACAGAGCAAAGAAGATGTTAATCAAGTCTAGAAGGATCAGTAAGGCCAATGTGGCAAAGTTAGGAGGCATGGGAAGGAAAAGACATTCCAAGCAGAGAAACTGGAGGTGTAAGAAAGTATGGGAAGGCCAAGTGGCAGGGCATGTGAATGACACCGGAAGGGGAGTCTAGGATCTAGTCCTGAAGGGACAATGTGTTGTGCTAAGAACCTGGGACTTTATCCTTCCCACAGTTGGTTTTGAAATTCTGCCTCTTGGAGTTAGAGATTGGTAATTATAATAATTAAAATGATATAATAGCTAATATTTATTGGATGGTTATTAAATGCCATAAACCATTTTAAGTATTTTAAAGGTATATTCATTATTTAGCTCCCAATATTAATATTGAATCCTCAAAGAACCCTATGACGGAATTATTATCATCCTAATTGTATTTATTTTAGTAGTAGTAGTAGTAATAGCAGCAGCAGCAGCAGCAGCAGCAGTAGTAGTACTTTTGAGACACGGTCTCATTCTGTCACCCAGGCTGGAGTGCAGTGGCCTAATCGCAGCTCACTGTAGGCTCAACCTCCCAGGCTCAGGTGATCCACCTCCCAGGTAGTATGACTACAGGTGCATGCCACTACACCTGGCTAAATTTTTGTATTTTTTGTTGAGATGAGTTTTTGCCATGTCACCCAGGCTGGTCTGGAACTCCTGGGCCTCCCAAATTGCTGAGATTACAGGGATGAGCCACCGCACTCGGCCCCGTCGTAATTTTGTATGTAAAGAAACAGGCTCAGATAGCTTCCTCTAGGATGAAAGTGGAAGAAGAAAAGAGGGGACCTGCCGGGAGGATTGGCCAGGCACGGTGGCTCACTCTTGTAATCCCAGCACTTTCGGAGGCCGAGGCTGGCAGATCACCTGAGGTCAGGAGTTCGAGACCAGCCTGACCAACATGGAGAAACCCTATCTCTACTAAAAATACAAAATTAGCCAGGCGTGGTGGCGCATGCCTGTAATCCCAGCTTCTCAGGAGACTGAGGCAGGAGAATCGCTTGAACCTGGGATGCCGAGGTTGCGGTAAGCCGAGATCATGCCATTGCACTCCAGCCTGGGCAACAAGAGCAAAACTCCATCTCAAAAAAAAGTAGAGAAAAGAGGGGACCATTTTTACATAGCAGGTTTGGTGGTGAGGATACATTTGAACCAAGTGTTCCATTGCTAATAAAAACATAGTGTCTGAGAGGACAAGAAGACACTGATCACCAGTTAATGGAAGCTGTGAGAACTAGAGGAAGCCCTGGCTTTCAATACTTTGTGTCCTTTCCTCATCCCATCGTCAGAAGGGATATAAAGAAGAAGGGAAGGGAAAGGGGAGGAAATTATACAAGGAGGAGTTGACATTTCATCAGGCCCTTTCTGGAGTCCTTTTGCTGTTCCTCTACTCTGCTTCTCTCCTCCAACATGAGATATTAGCAAACCTAGGGCAATGCTTCACAGCTGTTTTCTCATTTCATCTTCACAACAATATGGTGCACAGCCTGCTCATCACCCCAATTCACAAATGAGGAAATTGATGCTTAGAGACAGTATGTGAATATATGATTCTTTCCTGTAATACTGACTGTAGCCTTCCCCTCCATCCAATCTCCATCTTTTTTGACCCTTTCTGCTCTCAGCCATCCTCAACTAGGTAACAGTGCTGTGCCAAAAACCTGTGGATTTTCTCCACAGAAATTATATAAGTATACTATATTTTACTTACTGTGTATTGACATATATTAGTTGTACATATTTTGAGGGTATATGTGATATTGTGATACCTCTATACAATGTGTAATGATCAAATCAGGGTAATTGGAATATCACATCAAACACTTATTTTCTCTTTATGTTTGGAACATTATAAATCTTCTAGTTATTTTAAAATATATAATTATTGTTAATTATAATTCCCCTACTATACTATCAAATAGTAGAACTTCTGTCTCACTGTATTTTGTACCCCTTAACCAACTTCTATTCATCTCCTTCTCCCCACCACCTTTCTCAGCCTCTGGTAACCACCTTTCTACTTTTAACCTCCATGAGATCCACTTTTTATATTCTACTTATTGATCTTATTTATTACCTCTCTCATCCCCTATAAAACTCCATGATATTTTGGGGGATGAGAGGTTTGGTTTTATTTTTTCTCATCTATATCCCTATGTCTTGAAAATTCTTAGAAGACAGTAGATACTCAATAAATAATTTCTGAATTAATAGGTGATAAATACTCATGAAAGCTTTTCTCTATCTTTCCAAAGTCTTAATGCCTGCTCTATTTGTTTTAAATTCTATTGCTTCAATAAGATACTTTGAGAACTATTCTTTCATAATTCTGATCTGAAGAACTTACAAGGTGCTAAATTAGAAGATGTATTGCAAAGGCTTTATTTCAATTTGGCCAAGCATTTTAATAAAAGTTTGACTTGCTTAAAAGAAATATTTATCTGGGATTCAAGTTCACTCCTTAGACTAGGTCACCACTTTGAGAGGGGGTTGTTTTTGCAAAATAAAAATTAAAGATTAAGTGTTTCTTATGACAAATTTATTTCCATGCCCTGATTCCCAATGACTTGACACTATAATTGATATATTATACAGATTTTCTCAATAACTTCAGAGTGAAATTATATGTGATCAAAAGACCTTTCTGATTTCAAGATACCTTTAATAACCTTTACTAATTATTAACCAAAACTAAAGGCAGATTTTGCAAATACAAACTTGTCATTTCACCATGACTGTTATCTTTTTGATGGAAAAGATGAAGTTCAGCAAAGAACAAATCTACAACTTGGCCAGAAGACTGTAGACTTTGCCTTCAAAGAGGTGCAACACACACATAAATAATCCCATCAGACCCCATCCACAGCCTCCCTGCTCTTGCAATTTAATTAAGCACAGTGAGAGGGTTTGAGAGTATCCTCACGAAAAGACAATTTTGGTAGCATTTGGGAAAAGAGCAAGAGTTAAATTTTATCTGAAAGACTAGCTTCCTTTGTTAAGTCTTCAAAATGTTTTGCCTTTTGCAAAGTACAGACAGTGAAGCTGGCATGTTAACTTACTAAGTTAGCAGATTCCCCCTAAAATGCAATGCCCTAAAGCCAGACAAGGTAGAACTAGCAAACAGAGAGCATTAACTATATGCTTCTTCAAACAATCAGTGAATGCAAACTGAATTGCCCTGGGTCAGCAGCAGGCAAGAACTATCAGAAAGGTGAAGGCAAGAATGTCCATGTTTATATAAAGAGGATGACATTGTTCTGGCCCTAAAAACAGCTAACTGTCAATAATCTCATTTTTTCCTTTGATGTTCTAAATTATACTGAAAATATACTTCCTTTTTTTTTTTGAAACAGAGTCTCACTCTGTTGCCCAGGCTGCAGTGCAATGGCATGATCTCAGCTTACTGCCACCTTCACCTCCCAGGTTCAAGCAATTCTCATGCTTCAGCTTCCCAAGTAGCTGGGATTACAGGCATGCACCACCACTCCTGGCTAATTTTTGCATTTTTAATAGAGACAGGGTTTCACCATGTTGGCCAGGCTGGTCTCGAACTCCTGACCTCAGGTGATCTGCCTGCCTTGGCCTCCCAAAATGCTGGGATTACAGGCCAGAGCCACTGCACCTGGCCAAAATATTACTTTCTAAATGATGCTTATCTATTAGCTTGGGGACATTTATTTAATTCTGCTACTTCAGTAGTAGAACACCCTTTGCTATTACTAATAGTAGTACTATTAGTATTACTGTAGTATTACTATTATTATGATTAGTATTACTAATCATAATATACATAGTATTAGCATACTATATACAATACTATAGTAATACTATACTAGTATACTAATAGTAGTATTACTAATACTATTAATATTACTGTTGCTACTATCATTATAGTATTATTATAATTACTATTACTATTATTATGATTAGTATTACTATAATCATAATAATAGTAGTAATAGTAATAACTACTAGTAATTATAATACTATAATATATTACTATTGCTACTACTATTACTATATTGGTATTATTACTACTATTAGTAATACTAGCACTGTCATTACTAATAGTGCTACAATTAGTAATACTAGTGTTATTAGTAATATTGATACTAATATTGATGCTATTAGTAATAGTAGTACTATTAATACTAATATTAGTAGGTAGTCCTAATAATATTGTTATTGTTACTAATAGTAATATTCGATTACTATTCTGTTATTCAAGTAATAGTAATTTTAGTAATAGAATACCTTTACTTTAGTAATAGAATACCTATTACTATATTGGTATTATTACTACTATTAGTAATACTAGCACTGTCATTACTAATAGTGCTACAATTAGTAATACTAGTTTTATTAGTAATATTGATACTAATATTAGTGCCATTAGTAACAGTTCTATTAATACCAATATTAGTAGGTAGTCTTAATAATATTGCTATTGTTACTAATAGTAATATTCTATTACTATTCTGTTATTCAAGTAATAGTAATTTTAGTAATAAAATACCTTAAAGCTGCATTTTTCAGAAATGATCACTTCAGCTTCACTTTTTTCTTTCACCCAATTTTTCACCCAGTTTCTTATATTATTAATGGTGTCTTCATTCTGAGTCTTTAAAGGACAATGTGAAGCAGTACAGGAATTCTCAATGCATATAACAGAAAATTTTCAAAAGTACCTATATTCAAATACATTCTAGTTGCATTTGATTCAGATCATTGTAAAACATATTCCTCTGTCCGGATTGGCAGAGCACCCTGCTTAATGTTAAGCAGGGTGAAAACCCAGCATAGAACCTTCCCTGAGCCACTAATAACTAGAACCCAGTGTGGCAGCCTTCACCTCTGTGTATGTGGGAACCTCCAGGGCCTCACACTCCTATAGCCTAGAACCTTCAAAATGGATATTATCTTGTTCTGGGAACTTGTGGATGTGAGCAACCATCACATTTGGAATGTGATTCAAATCATGTCCCCAAAATAGAAAAATGTAGACAATGAAATGCTGAAATTATATATTTATATCTGTACACACAAACATGAACATATGTAAACTTTCATCATTTTTTAAAATTTACAAAAGTTTTCATGTACTCTACTGAACATGTCTGTGGTATGTGATCTGGATGTTGGCAAACCTTTCCCACGTCAACTCAAAAGCATCCATTGCTCTTGTTTTGTTAAAATTAATGTCACATTTTTATTACATAGAGTACTTTGCATGATGACTTCTGTGTATATGATACTGGCACATTTTGTTCTAAAAATTTATCTTTGGAGAATAAGTAGATAAATATCTTAGCTGACACACAGACTAAAACTCAATCTCTGAGAATTCTGATGCCTTATATTAGTGGTTAGAATTAGCGACAGTGCCCTCTTCTCACATCTGTAAGGAATACTCTTCATATTATTTTAATAGATGTGAGCTGATCTGTTTTTGAGTATTTAGTGACATCCTGAGATAAGTGGATTCAGAATTACTAATCTGCATTATAATTGGAGAATAGGTATTGTTCATTTTTTCTGTTTCTAAATTTCAACTAATATTGTGCATTTTTAAAAGTTTTTTGTAAGAGTACATTTACACAGCCTTGTTTGTATGTAACTCTTAGTTGCTCTAACTTTAATGACACATTTACAGAGAATATTTCCTAAAGATGTCCTTCATGAACAGGAGAAGTTTGGACTTGACAACAGTAATTTACTTAATTTATCTTAAATTTGGTTTCAGTGAGCAACCCTAATTAACCTGATTTTTTGCTGATAATCACTCTCAATGGAATCAAATCACAAATCCGGGGATGGATTGAGCGGCACTCAGAAGGAAGCAGCCCTCCGCGCACTGATCCAGCGCACAGGATATAGCTTGGTCCAGGTAGGAACTTCTTGTGAAATCTGCTGAGACTCACCACTGAATTTGCACAGTGGTGGGAATATTAGCGGTCCTAAGATGCAAAATGGGAATGGTCAGTTACATAGCTCTTTAGAGAAATGTCCCTTTCTAAAAGAGAAGGAAATTGGAACATTTCTGTTTTGTAGATGACCCTGAATGTAACCTTTTTTCTACTCTAGGTTATCAATTCAACCTTAACTTGTCACAGAATCAGTGTCCACAGTTATAGAGACTATCACAAAAATGCAGCTAGAATTTGCCACCCAAGGCTGTGAAGTAGAACCACATTGGTGTTTCAGGAATCAGCAGAAAATAAACTACAGCAGGAACCAGGCTTAGTTTCCAGAGAGATCAGTGCACACGTAACACTTCTAGATGTGGGATCCAAGGAATGAACGTTTTGCGTCTAGCTGCTGCAGTTTGTTTTCTCAGAACACTTGCTCATCCAGTCTAGGATATGTAATACTATCTTCTCTCCATGCTCAGCATTTTGTAAAAGGAAAAAAGAAAACACCACAATCTTAAAACTGTCTGTTTATAGACACTGTCTTTTAGAAAGTATCTGTATATTATTATTATCTTTATGATATCTTCTTTTAGAGAACTTATGCTGCATTTAAAAAAATGTAGTGTTAGATACATATATTATCTTATTTAAAGAAAAAAATGTTGCTGTTTTTACAGTAGGACAAAGTATTTTAATTGCTCTGCTATTTTCTTTCACTCACATACTTTCCCAACTTAACCAAATCTTGAATTCAAACTACTATGAATTCAAATGTCATGTGTGATTAGCAATAAAATATGCAATAGTGTCCTTCCATTAGATGCTCCTTTGTCAGTTGCAAAATGTACGTTTATTTTTTAATTAATTTTATAAATCATGACATGCTTTGTTAGACATAATATAATAATAAAGTTATTTTCTTCATCCTAATGAAGAGTGTTAGTCTTTTTTAAGATTTCAAAAAGTTTCTATTATTTCATAGTTGACTTTTTGAAGTTTCATTTAAGTCCATGGAGATACTGACATATTAGTTTTTTTAATACTTAAAAGTCAAATTATTTTAGACTCATTAAACTTTTGAAAAGAGGATTTTCTTTCTTTTTGCAATCAACACTTCCATAAATGTTATAAAATCAAGAGTGTTTTTGAATCTTTTTAAAATTTTGAACTTCTTGATATTAGAAACATTTGGGCAAAGACAGTAGAAATAGAAAGCATTTCAACCCTTTCAAACAGCAATCTGTTAATATTTATATGAGTGTTCCCTTTCTGGAACTGTATTTCTAATGGCCCATAAGATAGAAATATGTATAAATCTGTCAAGGGTGACATTAGCTGTAATGCATAATGTCACAAACTTAAATGTATAAATACAAGAAAATTATTAAGTAAATTATGAATGTATAATTATTATACTCAACAAGCAGAATTTATGAAAAATAATTCAAAACAATATAAATTGTCAATTACATTTCATTCAATTCTGCGTACTGTTTCTTCCTTTTCCCCCAGATGAAATTCAAGTTAAGTCTCATAACTTTTCTGGTAACGTTTGGGTAATAAAAGATCCTTGATTTAAAAAAAATTGATATTTTTTCATATTGATGTTATTCCAAACTAGATTGTTTGGAATAATAGTAAAGACATAAAATCATTCAAAGTTACAGTTATTTCCCTTTCTCAAGTATGTCAGGGTGGAGGATAATTTCTTTTCTGGTTTTTTGCACTATGTTTTCCTCTTTCAACACCAGTTTGGTAACAACAATTTCTGACTCCTGATGGAAGCAGAAGGGAGAAATAAAAGCAAAGGAAATGGTAAAGGAAAGTTTTTACTGAGCTACCTTCATTGGGCTCTCAGGCCTGACAGGTATCAAAGCTTGTGAGATTCTTTGTAGGATCCTCAGACACCCAGTCTCCTGCTGGGTTCTCTTTGATATTTGAAGCAGCCCTCATGGAGAGGATGGAAGATAATCATTAATTTCTACAAGTGGCCAAACTCTGGTCCCCGGAAACACACATTCCCTGACCCAACAAAATCTGGAAGTTGAGGTGACACAAAGCAACCACTTCTCCTTGCCAACAACAAAGCTGCAGACCAACCCATTGTTCACAGTGAGAGATTTCAGGAGTGAGTTAGACCCACCAGTTTAGTGTGTTCCCCAAACACAAAGGCAGGGAATACACATCAAGCTGTCTAAGTGGTTTCTCGTGCTTTAGGCAAAATGACAGGCGCCTCCCAATTCCTCCCACTTAAGGGGAACTAAGACTCACAACACAACAGCAGTTGTCTCCAAATATCTTTGTGTAAATTCCAAAAACTTCTCTCAAACTCTCCAATCTCTTTTCTAAGCTTAGGGTGTTGGGTGACAGTTAACAATGGAAAAATAGTTTCCTGCTACCTTCTCATCCTGCTTGGTGCTCTAGTCACTTGGTTTCACACCTAAATCAGAGGCCAGAGTTAATGATGATTTATTACATATTTCAAAATAGCTAGAAGAGAAGATTTGAAATGTTCCCAACACAAATAAATGTTTGAGGTGAGGGATATCCTAATTACCCTGATTTGATCATTACATATTGTATGCATGTATTAAAATATCATACATGGACTCCTTAAATGTGTACAATTATTATGCACCAATTTTAAAAGTCCAATTCCATCTTAAAATCCTGTCACAGATGAAATAGTATTCAGTTACTAACGGTAATCATATAAAAAATTCTGAAGGACAATTGTAACACATTATTGTTAAAGCTATGAAGAAAGCTTGCAAATAATTTTTTTGAAAAGAGACCCAAATAACAATGGAGATAATCTTACTCCATTTAAAAATTTTACTCCATTGTAAGGTCAAATGTTATGATTTAAGGACATTTATCTGATAGAGAAAATAATGATATGTATAATTTAAAATGTTTACACATAAAATACTCCTAAAATATATGGCCAATCTTTATTTTACTTTGATCTTATCTATTCAATAATATTCAGAAAATGCTTATAATAAGGACCTAGACCACAAGTTAATTGTAATAATAATAATAACAAAAAATATTCTAACTGCTTTGTGTATATTAACTCATCTAGTTCTTACTATACACTGTGTGGTAGCTACTATGTTTATCCCCAATTTCCTGATGAAGAAAACAAGGCACAGACAGTTTAGATAACTTGTGAGATTAAGATTCTGTTGTTATTGGCCAAAATTTTTGGTTAGACTCAGAAAACTGAGAGTTGTTATAATGTGACTTTTAAGATTGCAATTTTAGAGATCAGCATGCTAGAGCATGTGAAAAACATTTTTTTGGAACCTAAACTTTGTAACATGATTCACTTTAAGTAATATTGGTTAGCAGCATGACTGTTGAATCAGAAGTGCTTCAATAATGTAGAAGCCTAATGTTCCAAAAGCTAGTTATCTATACCTAAGGCCTCTAATCAAAATGTAAATACCTATATAACTCAATCATTTTGAATGAATTGAAGAATCCCTCCTGATTTTGTCTACAGAGTGTGGAAAATTATCCAAGACTTTAAATCAAAAGGCCTGTAATCTAATCTAGTCCCTACGACATATGAGTTGTATGATCTTGAATAAGTCCCTTAACATCTCCGGGCCATAATCTCCTGGAAGATCAGCTAGGCAATACCCAACTATTTGTCCATGATTTTTGTGATTCTAGTATCTTCTGAACCTAGTCACTGGTTAGCACACTGGACTATTTGGTCGAAAGGGTAGCCTAAATATGTAGAAACACAACTGCAAACTCTTTGTAACTTAGGGAAAATCCTTTAGTCTTACTAATACGTCAGCCTTCCTACTCTGGATTATACAAAAGATCAATATGATTATCCAAAAAGAAAGAAAGAAAGGCAACATTAAGAACATCAAGTTTACTTTTTTAGAAAGTTTTTGTACAAAAATTAAGATAAAGAAACATCCTAATGCAATCCAAGCAGCATACCCATAAAATTATAGTTTAGAATTTTATAAATTAGGGTTTGAAGGATTTACTTTTGCTGTATCTTTGCAGTCTCTGATATTGAATGTTGAATATTTGCAGACCAAGAATTCAAAAAACAGAGGGTGATGAATTTGCGCTCTCTTATCACTAGCAGGACAAATACAGCTATCAAAAATAGAATTTTGTGAGTTACTTAATAACGTGACCCAGCCTTTTATGTAGCAACTGATGCAATAACGCCTGCTTCTAAGGGTTTGGAAATATGCTTTGTGATCTCTTTCTAAAATAATCAAATATCTTTGGATATTGATGGCTGAAGTTTTTATCAAAGTACTGTAGAGAAAAAAGAGATGTAATGCAGTACCCCACATATAGTATGTATTTAATACATACTCTTGTTGAAAATTGTATAATGTTACTAAGTTAAACTTTAAGCTTCATAATTGTATTGTGCCTTATAAAAATAGTTTGTAAGGAAGTGTGCTACAGTATTAACATGTGAACAGTCTTTATCTCTGTGTAATGGAATTATGTGTGGGGATTCTTTTCTCTACTTTTTTATTCTTAACTGTACTTCCAGATTTCGGAAGCTAGCATATACTTCTTTGATAGCTAAAGACAAAAAAAATTACATTATGATGAGTCTTTCCTCAAGAATGCATTAATGATGTGGGTCATAAACTATGATATGTGATGCTCCTCTCACCTGAAATTTTCTCCTTAGAACTAGAAAAATACATTCTCATAGGTGAGCATATTCAGAAAAATATACACTTCCACCCAACGTGGTGTCTGTTGACATCAAGTTTAATTCTACTACAACTAAACCTAAATATATATTTAATAAAAATCACCCTCAAGTAGGGTGTAAGTATTTAAAATGTGGTGTATATTAGCTTTGTTTATCCAGTTATCCTATTGGTAGTCTGTTTTCTAAAAATCATTACAGCACAATCAATTTTTCTGAGGTATGATAGTCCCCTTGCTTTAGTAAACCAACGATCATCCTAAATAAACATCAAGATTTTTTGTTTTGTTTTGTTCTTCTGTTTTGCTTTCTTAGTCCCTATTATTGAGAAAAATGTATTAGTGCTGGGTCTTGGGATTATAGAGTATAAAAATGCAGTGCCTGACCTAAAGTTCATATAAAGTGGGTGAAATGAAAAAGAATGTATCCAAAATTTACAACAACATAAGACAGCCTCAAATGAGCAATACAGCTGTGGGTACTAAAAAGATCGGCATTTTCTATATAGAGCCTTAAAATTGACAATGCTTTTTGACCTGAGGAATGAGGACAAATATTTAGACATAATGATGTTCATCGCAGTGAAATGTATAATTTTTTAGAAATTTAAACTTAAACATATCCTAAATATCCAATGTAATATTAATGGTCAGATAAACTGTGATCATTATTATATTTTCAAATTATACAGTAATATAAAATTATGATTTCAAAGAATTTTCAAAGACATGGAGAAGTATTCAAATTTTAACATTTAGTTAAAAATCTGAAGGCTACATATAAATTTGTGAAGAATATTTTAAGAAATTATTCACATACAATAAAGAATATTATAAAATAACAAAGTATAATCTCTAAGTTTTTCTTGCCTGATGCTCTTCTTCATTTTCTAAATTTTCTATAATAAATGCAGATCGTTTTTATTAAAAGGAAAAAATCTGATAAGGTAGAAAAGATTTCTAAGGGTCAGTCAGGAGTAAAAAAAAAAAGAAAAAATCATGGAAAAAAACTTCATTGTTAAATTTGGGTGATAGGTCCCTGGGTTCACTAGACTATTCTTTCTAATTCTACATATACATAAAATTTGTTTAATATTGATATAGTCCAATCCTTTTGTTCTGCAGTTAGAAAATAAGCCCCAGAGTTACACAATTATAAATCACGGGTCAACAAACTATGCCCCATGAACCAAATGTGGCTACAGCTTGTTTATGTAGTAATTGCAAGCTATGATTTTTTTTTTTTGTATTTTAAGCATTTTTTTTAAAAAAAAAAAAAGCCTAAAATATCAACTATTTGGCCTTTTACAAAAAAAAAAAAAATTCCTGACTCCAGCTCGATTCCTTAATCTACTGCTCTATATTAGAAGCGAATCTAGGTTTTAAAGAAAATTCTTTAGTTTAGTATTTAATCTTCCTTAAAATAAGTAGGTGCATCCCTTCTTGTGCTGCCCATTCACACCAACTCAAGCACTGGGCCCTCATTCATTCATGTATTAATTCATTGGTTGATTCCACCACAAAGAAAGACACGTTTCTAAACTTTATGAAGATTAGTCTCATAGAAAAGATAGAAAATTAATAGATAAAGAAACAAGCAAAGTGATTACAGATCATGGTAAGTGTCAAGAATGTGATAAACCAGGCTGTGTAAAAGACAAAGCCAGGTGACCTTCTTTAGGAAAAATTACATTGACGCTAAGACTTACCAGATGAGAGCAAACAAACTCTTCAAGGAGCCAAGTATCCCTGGAAGATGGAGCACACAGGCAGTACTCCTTAAACAAAATATTTATAAAATGCAGAACACTTGTGGGTAGTGAAGACATTAATGTGTCTTAATTTCAAAGATCTAGTGAGATTACAGCAGATAAGTAGGTGGATTTCATCTTTCCCTTCCTCTATTAATCAGCGATGGACCTGGTGTCCTGGGAACAATTGCCTCAAACTAGGAACAAAATACTGTATTCAATTCCACCCCTCACACTTTCCTTTCTATGCGTACTCTCTTGTATGGAAATTTAATGAAATCACATGTTTTGATTCTAATTTGTTCAGTTCTTCAGCAAATACAAGCCATCAGGTACAAAGGATGGCGCTAGATCAAGTCTAATTAGAATACCGTTCCTCTTCTAAGAGTGCCCCAAATTAAGCTAACTCTCCATCTTTCCGGTTTGAGATAATGTACTTAGGTAATTTTAATTGAATATTTCTCAAATGGCATTTTTTCCTATAAATAATACAATAAAAATAACCTGAGGGTCTCAGGTTTACTAATTGGCTTCATCTAGACTGGCTCCGAGAGGAGCAGATGGAAAAACACCGTGGCATTGACATTCTTTTTCAACCACTGCACAAAAAATCCTAGGGACAGAAATAGGAATTTGACTTCATGGCAAAATATAGCTCCTGGGTCCTACTTTTTCCTCTATTGCCTGTTTTCACCACCTGCTCACATCCCTGCTATCCAAGGACTTAGGTCATTCACCAAGTGCATGGATACCAATTCTTTAAATAGGTAGCAATAAGCATTAGAACAGGATGGGACCAGTAGATCATCACAGGCTCATGCTTCCCTAAGCTTATCACCCCAGCCACCCACAGGCCAACTTTATTTTAAAGCTCAGAAGCAGTCTTACTTCTACTAGCCAGAGATGCCATAGCGTGGTGTGAAAGAATCCAAATGATGGAGCAGTTCTGTGAATCCCTTTGTGCAGGGGGTGTATGCCCAACATTTGTGGGAACTTCATTATCCCAAGGAACACAGATATGTTCCAGAAGCTATTATTTCCAAATAGCAATGAATTTCTCCTCAAATAGCCTCATAGGGTGTTGACTATATATGAAGTGTTTGATATAAGATTCAAAACCTTCATAAACTACACAAGGTAGTGCTTTCCCTTAAGCTAGAAGCACAGAGTTTTTCTGTTTTATCAGCTTAAAAATTGGTGTGACCTCATGACCCAAATATGAAGAAGCATGAGCAGGTCTTGTGGACTTTGGACGGTGCATGCTGACAAATTCACACTTTTTTTTAAAGTGCTATTCATTTGTTAGTACTGATTGGCAACTAAAATTAAGTGACTTTTCATCTTCAGAAACTGAAAGCTTAGCATTATGAGATGCAAAAGACAGCTTTCAAACAAGCTAGGCAAAGAAGAAATTATTGAGATCACATATCCTTGCAATCATGAATTTGTATAGGATTTCAGCAGCTGTGATCCTTTATAACATTGTTAAAGAAGTGCTGAGCAGGGAACCAAGATGATGTTAAATGGCACATTGTCCACATCATTAAATAACAACCAATCCTATATAGAGAGAATTATTCCACTTTCAGTTCTCGCTCAGGCTTCCAGGTGAGGAAAGTTAGTTGTTGGAGGTATGATTTAAACACCTCTCCAGGCCCTGCTAACCTTTTTAAGTACCGAGAGCAGAACTAGAGTGCAGAGCTTTTAGTAGACGATAGTGTCTACATAGAAGTTGGTCATGATTTCCCTTGTTTGCAATTGTTTTTATAATCACCGTCCATTTGTGGGAAACGATACTGATATTCCACTTATAAGAACAATATATTTTCTTTTTGGTATAAGTTTATTTAAATAACAAAGTGAATCAATGCATAAAGTCATTAGGTAATTAACAGAATACGTGTCAACTGGACATGGAATAGGAGATACACTGATTTTTAAAATTACAATATCCTCTTAAGGCTCCAATTGACTAACTCACAAAACATCCTATGAACATTTTCCTCCATTAAACATGATATCAAAGTCAGCCTTCCTTTCACAAGCACCCTCACACTCCCACAGGACTACTGCAACCACCTAGTCAACCCTCCTACTCCTTTGTAGATGAAATAATTAAAGTCAGAATAGATTTAGTGCCTTGCCGAGTCCCTCAGCTTGTCAGAAATTAAAATTCACAAGAGTGTTGTAAGGAGAAGAATGATTATAAAAAATTCCTTACATGCCTCAAACCCGGTGCATTAGATGGGATTATGCTTGGCATATGTTGAACTAGGAAAAGATAGAAGAGCAATTACCCAAACCAAATGTTCTTTATTATGTCTTTATCTGCACATGGGAAGTTTTGCATAACTTAATCAGATCTAGCGGCAATAATAATAGTTAATTCAAAAAGGCAAATTGTAAGTAAACAAAAAAGTTAGATGGGACTATTGAATAAATTACACATTATTTAAGGATAAAAGCTCCAAACGGATTAAGGAATGACTGAAGCTGTCACCTAATTACTTCTTGAAAGGAATTTAGAAGTTCCTATAGATGGAAGCAGTGTGTCTGGGCACATGCCCAGAGCCAGAAGCAAGCATGAGCACAGCAATTCCTGGCCTCAAAAAAAGGAAATAATGCTTTGCAGTCCATCATTATGCAAACTTTGCTGGAAAAGGTAAGCAGAGGGTCTTAGAAGTGAGTTGGCATTTTACTCGTTCTCTTTTATAGAAACACACATACACACACACAAATGCTTTTTGTTTTCTAATTTTGAAAAACACTCAAAAAAGTTTTCTGTTTTGTAATTTTGAAAAACACTGACAAAACGTTTTCTGTTTTCTAATTTTGCCTATTTTCAAAGTCAATATTCTTATGAATGACCAAAATCTTACATTATAAAAAGCTTTGCAAAACACATCATTTAAAAAAGCCTATTTGCTTTTGAATGCTTCAAACGCTGATACTGAATAATCCTTAAACATAAAGGAAAATTATTAAAAGATATTATTAAATGCATCAACCTGAAAACATGAATCGCTTCTGCTTCCATAAGATAGTTAACAACTTCAAGTGAAATTGGGATTAATTTCCTTGGAAATAGACTTTTAATAGTCAACCTTCCAAAGTGAAACAGGAAGGTGACTCATAATTTACTAATAGTTATTTCCTTAGAAGAACCATATCATACATTTTTTTAAAGATAAAATGTCAGGGCTTTGCAAAAAGTGAAACCAATAAATGAAAGTCAAGAGCCAAGAGCCATTTGCACCTTTCTTCATGATTTTTGCCATAGATATATGCCATCAATATTATTTATTTAGAATTCATTACATCTCCTGGCTAACATGGTGAAACTCCGTCTCTACTAAAAAGTACAAAAAATTAGCCAGGCATGGTGGCAGGCACCTGTAGTCCCAGCTCCTGGGGAGGCTGAGGCAGGAGAATGGCGTGAACCCGGGAGGCGGAGCTTGCAGTGAGCCAAGATTGCGCCACTGCACTCCAGCCTGGGTGACAGAGCGAGACCCCATCTCAAAAAAAAAAAAAAAAAAAAAAAAAGAATTCATTAAATCAATTCACTATTTTTAGTCATTTATGTTAAAAGTAAACTTTTTCTTACATATGTAAGAAACCCACAGGTTTTGTGTGCTAATTATACTTTTTCTACTGTACATTAAAATAAATGCATAATTATTAAAATAAGAAATACTGACCTATAAACCACCTAATATCATCCTCACATATTTTGAGAAACACTAGTCTATATGATGATAAAGGTAAATTAATATTTGATTATGTTCATAGCTTTTCCTGTCTTTGTTTCTAATCTACATTTCCACAAAATTTCAACAACTCATTTAGTCTTTATATCACAATTTTTGTTACTCTTCCTACTTTAGGAACATTATATCTGGCATTCATGTTGCATACATCTTGTAAAAATTGTAGAAAATAGCTGATAGAAATAATGCCAACTTCTACAGTATATTAAGCCAAATAAATTCTGCTTTCTAAATTCCAGTCTAAAAACAGATTTTACCAACATGAAGTCACTGATTTTAACAAGATGTGAAGGTGAACAAACTATACAAAATAGATAATTATTTTATATACAACTTAGAAAGGAATATTCCCTACAGCACTGTGTGTTGTTCTCAGGCAACAAAAACTTTAGAAGAGACCAAAGGTAAAATCACATTGAAGAGGGTCCTGTTGGTACATTTTATGGCCCCATAGACTTTCCTTAAACTATCACATAATGAAAGATCTAGTATATAGGTGGAATACAATAGAAATAATGTCTAATAAATACTTTTATTCAATTTTACAAATCAACAACTAGGAAAATACAGTATAGACTCATGAAACACAAGTGACACAATCAAGAGAGATGTCCTCCATGCCTTGTTGTCAACTTTAAGAACCATGCACAGGAGTTTTGTCACAGAACCACTGTTCTGGGTATGGTCCTGGTGACTGGCAAGCTGGTAAGGTCTTGAAATGCTACTAAGCAAGGGTAGATTTGGCTAGGACCCAAGGGAACAGGAGCAGGAATAAATACTAACCTGGTCAATTGGAAAATGGACAAGAAAACATCTGAAACAAGTTTAGTTATGAAAAATACACAGTTTCTTCCCTCTTAGAGGGGAAAAAAAGAAAGAAAGAATCAAAGAGAACCACAAAGACGATTACAAACTTGAAATATGAACTTTCCAAAGAGCCATTAAAGAAACTGAAATTACTACTCAGGAAAAAAAAAGGCTGAATGAGGGTTCATTAATTAATGTCCTTCCAGTTATGAATGGGCTTGTTTATGGGAAACCATCTGGTGTCCATGATTGGTGAAGTTGAGCAGGAAAATAAATGTAGCACGCAACGTGAGGATTTCTGAGGCTGATAAGCCTGAGAAGAATAATCATCACAATTTTTGAATACTATATATGCCATAAAGTTCACCAAATTGAGAATGATAGGACCTTTATTCTAGTCTTTTCTACAATAAATTAAACCAGTGTGATATTAGACAAGTTATGTATCTCTGGACTTAGTTTCCTCATCTATAAAATTAGTATATTGTGTTAATGTAAAAATAAAAGAAAGATAATGGAACTACAAGCGTCTTCATATTTTGTCTCTGCTGTTTACTGCTTGTATGAATTTGGACATATTTTATGCCTTGGATTCCTTGTCTATAAAATGAAAGTAATAGTAGTAGCATCCTCATAGATTTGTTAAGAAGATTAAATGAATGTAAAACTCAGCAAAATACCTAATTCAATTGGAGGTAGTTGTTGTTTTTGCTGTCATTACTATCATGTGCAAGTAACAGAAGCTAACTCTGACTGGCTAAGTATAAAAGAGTTTATTAAAGGGTACTGGTTCACAGAAACTTTAGATGTGGAGAATCCGATTCAAGGGTAAGCTTTTAAGAACAAAACCCAAAACCACATCACATACTTGTCATGATAAGGAAATGTTATCTGCCATCACAGAATGCTCAACATTAAAGTTTGCACCATTTGTGACTTTTGCATCAGAACTCAATTTTAGTAAAGGAAACCATGATTGTCCATCGTTTAGTAAAGGAAACCATGATTTTCCAATAACCATGTTGGCCCCAGCTGCAAGGAAGGCTAGAAAAATCAAGTATCTGTCATTTTTAAGTTCTGTAGGAGAAGGCAATTTTTGCCCAGATTCCCCAGGTATATAACAAGTTCAAACTCTCAATGGCCAAAATTAACTCAGTTCATTCAATCTTCATGCTAAGACTTATTGCTTAGAATGATTTATTGAGGAAGGTTTTGTGGTTTTTATCCAAGGTCAAGAAGATGGTAGACAAAGTCTCTTAAAGACTCAATGGCTTCATCATGAAGGTCTCGAAATATCTGTGATAGGAGGAAATTTCCAAGTACTTTTGACATATAAACTGAGTAACCGGGTAGGCTCAGCATCCAATATGTAAATTAAAGCCACTGGATTTATAGTTAGAATTGTGTCCTCAGTTGTTAATTTACATAGGTGAAGACTTTCCACCTATTTGTATATGACTCTAGAGAGACAACGGTTTGTAAGTCTTCGATTGGAAAAATGAAAGTTTCCAGAGTTTAATAAACATTCTCTCATGAAAAACAAAAATCTATATTCTTTTAGTCTGAACTATTAATACATTTGTGCTGCTGTGGAGAATGCTTCCCTTGAGGAAGACATCAGCTAGGAGGAAAAGAGCAGTTATAACTGGGCTTTATCTATTTTAAACTCCTCAACTATGAAAATAGTACCTGACATATTAGCAACCCAGAGCCCAACTATCCTTTCTGAGTAATGGACAGCTATTCTAACCCCATGACTAATGCCCAGTGCCTGTCTTAAATTGATCTGAACTTCCATTACTGGTACATTCCAAAACCAGTGGGTAGCTCACAGAGCAAATCTCCCCCACTGAGTGAACTACAGGGCATCCCTGAACTGATCAGACTCTTTATAGTCTCAAAAAATATTCTTTGGATTTTTTTTCAAGTGTTTACAAAAAACAAAGAAAGACAATTAATATGATTTCTTGCCCAGTTATTTCAGATTGTAAGCAGGTAAATCTTCCTATACACATCATATGCATAAATAGTTGGATGGCATTTTTAGCAATTATAGCAATCAAGAAAGTTGAAGATATATTTAAAAAGGTCAATCTGCTGGTTGCCTATTTATTTTCAAACTATCGAAGCTTTTCAAAGCAGAATTTCTGGAATTACCATTTTACTTTAATCCCATTTTATGGGATTAAAGTTTGGTTTCCTCAACTTGAAGGGTAAAAATACCACCGAATGTATAGTAAATTTATAATCTGTTGAATGTTATAGATATCAAAGATACATAAAAATGGGCTCAGAAAAATCATTATCACCCAAATGGAAAGAGTTTGCACAGGGAGAAGGATGGTAATTTGGCAATTCAGGTTGAGTATCATTTATCCAAAATGCTTAGGACCAGAAGTATTTTGGATTTCAGACTTTTTTAATTTTAGAATTTTTGCATATACATAATAAAGATATCTTTGGGATGGGACCCAAAGTATAAACACAGAATACACTTATGATTCATATATACCTTATACACATAGCTCGAAGGTAATTTTATACAATGCTTTTAATGATTTCGTGTACCCATCACATGAGGTCAGGTGTGGAATTTTCTACTTGTGGCATCATGTTGGCACTGAAAAGTTTTGAATTTTGGATTTTGGGGTTAGAAATATGAGCTATGTTCTTCCAAATATTTTATGTAATAAAATGATTGGAAATTGAAATGATTTTAAATTGCAGTTGTGAATTTGCTATTTAATGGCGTGATACATTTTTTCATAAATAACGAGTTTGTTTTTTTTTTTTGAGACAGAGTCTTGCTCTATCACCCAGGCTGGAATGCAGTGACACCATCTCAGCTCACTGCAACCTCTACTTCCTGGGTTCAAGTGATTCTCATGCCTCAGACTCCCAAGTAGCTGGAATTACAGGCATGTGCCACCATGTCCAGCTAATTTTTGTATTTTTAGTAGAGATGGGGTTTCACCATGTTGGCCAGGCTAGTCTCGAACTCCTAGACTCAAACCATCCACCCACCTCAGCCTCCCAAAGTGCTGGGATTACAGGCATAAGCCACCATGCCAGGCTAATAAGGAATATTTTAATGTGTGTATCTGTTACAAGTGGCTTCCATATATCAAAGGAGCAAAATGCAGAAATTAAGCTGATGAACTTTGATGCCTGACTGCTTGGGTTCAAATTCTGGCTTCTCCACTTCCCAACCATGTGACCTTGGCAAATTAATTCATCTGGGCTTTGGTACTTTATGTAAATAGGATAATAAGAGTCCTTAACCCATGACATTAAGTAATGATAGGGCAGTATCTGACATATAGTAAGCGCTATATAGGTATTTGTTTGAAAAGAAGTAAATAAATAAAAGTCATTAATGTCTCTGAAAATGTCAATTGCACATTTTTAAGGTAATTCTTGGTTGAGCTAGAAAGCACTAAATTACCAAGGTTTTGGGGTTTTTTTCTATAAGCATTAAGTATTTCAATTTCTCAGATTTCTTAGTGACATCAAAGTTTTACTACTGGACAAGAATAGTAAGGTAAGAAAAAAGTACAGGAACTCTCTAGGCAAAAATTTAAATATTCAGTTAGATTTAAAAAATAGTTGTTTGAAACAAAAAAAGTAATCCAGGCAAAGTAGAAGACTCATATGATATCTTTTTAAATTATTATTTTTAAAAAACGTGGTATGAATCATTAGAAATAATGTATGATCATGACCCACAGACACCACAGACATCAATTAAATACGGTGATCCAAAGAGCCTTTGTGCTAACACTTATAATTGAGAAAGACTCAAGTTGGTGTATACGAAGATTTAACAGGGACACTACAAGCTGCTTTACTTCAATTTTAAACCACAGTCATACAAAGCAGTGTATTTAAACAACTAACATATGTCTTTTAAAAATATACATAGAAAAATATTTGAAAAGGCCTATGAAATTTTTGACAGTAACTACTTCTAAGGAAGGGTAGAGTGATACATTGGAGAATTTTTCTTTTTACTTTATTTAGGTCACTGTGTTCTTTCCACAACTTGTATCATTTTGTAGCATAACACTTCTTGAAATATTAGTTGTAGAAGTTAGTAATGAACTCTTGGGCTCAAGGGATCCTTCTGCCTCAGCCAGAGTAAGTTCTATTGTTCTATAGCACTGCAGGATGACTACGGTGAGCAATAATATATTATTAATATGTAGTTGTAAATAGCTAGAAGAAGGCTATTCCTTGTGTTCCCAACACAAATAAATGGTAAATGTTTGAGATGATAGATATACTAATTACCCTGATCTATTTACTCTTTAATGTGGTAAGAAGATAGATCTCTTAAGTGTTCTTACTCAATGAAATTAAAAAAGAAAAAAAAACATATTTGCCTAGCAGTTTACAAGTTTTCACAATGTTTATCTCAAGCAAGCTGCGGAAGCACAGAATGTGGTATTATAATCCACATAAAAAGCTTTAATTTTTCTCCTTTAACCAGTCAATTGACAAGTAATTGACAATTACTTGTCAATGATAAATACATTCATTAATGTGAAATTATTTTGAAAAATACTCAAGGAAATTGAATTAAAGTCTTGATCATTTTCTCCTCTCCTTCACACCTGCCCCGGATTTGCAGGAAAATGGACAAAGAAAATATGGTGGCCCTCCACCTGGCTGGGATGCTGCACCCCCTGAAAGGGGCTGTGAAATTTTTATTGGAAAACTTCCCCGAGACCTTTTTGAGGATGAGCTTATACCATTATGTGAAAAAGTGAGTCCAAATTTAACATTTAATTTTTCTTATCTTTCAAGGGAAAAATACTATTCTCTTCACTTTGCTTTCATTCTCAGCCTTCTTGGTCAGTAGCTGTTTCCATTCCAATTACCATTCCTCAATTATGGACAAAGTTTCTAGTGATTGTCCCTTTATAATCACTGCCTTGACCTAGCTCTTGTCCTGTTACTGACAGCTTGAATTGCTACAGTTTCTAATGACTTTCAAATCTATACCTTGTTCCCCAATCTTTCCACTGTCATGCCATCTAACTACAAACTATCCATCAAAAATAACCCTACAATAACCCGTCTAAAATTAGATATTGCTCCAACTTGAAATTTTAATATGGTTTTATAAAGTACAATATTTTCATTTTAAAAGACGTATATGTTTGACAAGGCTCAACATGTATCTGTAATCCAGAATGAAATCTCCAGGTCTGAATTTTTTGTCTACCTAAATGCATCAAGAAGATTAAGAATATGGCTTTTCAATTAAAGGAAGAATACAAAATTAAATTTTATTTTTAATAATTTACCAAGTGGTTTTTAGCAGAAAGCACATTCCTGAAAAATTTAGTAAATATGAGAATTTAGCTCTCTGCCTAAATGCCAAAATCAATTTTGTGTGTATGTGTATGTTAACAGCCTCAGATTCAGAACTGCACCTAATTTTACACATACAATCCCTCTTGGCACGAGGACAAATGATGAGGACTTAATTCTGTAAGAATCTTATACACTGAATCTGAAAATGAACATCAAGAAACACCTGAAACATAGAGATGAAACATGTTCAAACTATTTCCTAATGAGCCCAGAAGAAATAGGTGTTCATTACTGAATACATGAGGGTGGGGTAGGGTAAGGCTGAGCTGAGAAGTGACCAACCACAAATGGCATGTGCTTAATGGCACTTCTCTCCAGACGTGCCCCATCATATTTATTTGGGCAACCCTTCTTACAGCAGCCAGTGATAGTAAATTGCTCAGTTTAGATTGCTGCAGGACAGTTGTGGGGGTAGAAGGGAGTATTATATGGGCAAGTAGAGTCACTATAGCCAGGAGAATAAAGTGTTCTCCTGCTTTGGAGGCCCTGGCCCTGAGTTAGTAGTATTTAGTCTAGCATTCACATTCAGCCAGCAGACAGAGAAAACGACAAGCCTCCCAGATCATCCCCTGAAACATATCTGTGTTCATTTTGATGTCATGGCTGAGGAAAAAGACCGCTAAGAAGTTAGTTTGGTGAATGAGCATTCTTGGATTTTATTTTAAACATCAATGATAGAATAGGACCAACTGGAAATTAAACTATGGAGATTTCAGAGGACAATTTAGAGGAAATGGACACATACATCGAAAAATTGCACTTTTTTGAGACAGTGTCTTGCTCTGTTTTCCAGGCTGGAGTGCAGTGGCACAATTATGGCTCATTACAGTCTCTATTGCCTGGGCTCAAGCAATTCTCCCACCTCCGCCTTCCAAGTAGCTGGGACTACAAGCACGTGCCGCCAAGCTCAGCTAATTTTTGTATTTTTTGTATACTCAGGGTGTCACCATCTCTCCCAAACTGGTTTCAAATTCCCAGGGTTAAGCAATCCACCTGCCTTGGCCTCCCAAAATGCTGGAATTACAGGTGTAAGAAACCGTACTTATGACAAAATGTGTTTTCATGTCTCTAAGATGTTCCAGATAATTATGTGATGAAAGGTCATTTGCTCTACCAAAAACACATTCTGTTAAGTCAGGCTGAAATGTCACTTGTACACATTTTATTTAACTTCTCTCATGAATCAGATAACTGATCTGAACCCACATGAAAATATGCAAACCATTCCACATGGGATGCAAATGCCAAATACTACTGGCAGGAGGCAAACTTCAGAAAACACTGTGTGTGTGTGTGTGTGTGTGTGTGTGTATCAGCACATGCACACAGACATTCAGAAGTACAAACGTATAAATATAAATTTTCTATTTCTATTACTTGCAGATCGGTAAAATTTATGAAATGAGAATGATGATGGATTTTAATGGCAACAATAGAGGATACGCATTTGTAACATTTTCAAATAAACTGGAAGCCAAGAATGCAATCAAACAACTTAATAATTATGAAATTAGGTAAGCTCTGCCTCTTCTAGATTAAAAGTGAAACAGACAATGCACCTGTGTCTGTTTTTCTACCAAGTTTATCTAATATGTTGTATGCCAAAAAAAAAAAGCCAAGCCAGAAATAAAATAGATTAGTATTTTTCCTTGGCAAAAATAAATTTGATTAAATATTTATTAATATCAATACTATATGAAGTACCAAACTAAGTTCTATGAGTGTTCAAAGAAACAAAACTTAATAATTTGCCTGTTTCATAAATATATATTGGGCACTGTTCAAAATATTGGGAATATATCAAGGTATAATTTCCTACTCACAGAGCAAATATATAAGATCACTCAAAATAGTATGAAAAAATCAAACCAGGGATGGGATAAAGTTGTGTAAGAAGGTGGCTACTCTAATTTGGTGTATTTAAGAAAATACTCTCCGGCAGAGTGAAACTTAATCTGAGACTTGAATGAAAAGAGCCAGTCATGACAGTCAGACCTTGGGAAGGTTATTTCAGGAAAGGAGAGAACATCAAGTGTAAAGTTCTGAAAGTGAAAACAAGCGTGATATGTTTGAGGGGCAGAAAGCAAGCCCATGTGGCCAGAGAGGGTAAAGAGAGGAGGACTGAAAGCAATACATTTGGAGAGCTGTGTACTCTGTGAGGAAGTGTGGATGAAGTACAGAAGTCTCTGTGGTGAAGAATTTGAATTTTCTTCTAATAGAAGGGAGGAAAGAGTTTTGATTACATTTATAGTTTTTTAAACATTCCTCTGCTGTTTGGTTGAGAATGTACTATAGCAGGTGAGGTTTGAAAGAGGACACCAGTTAGAAGGCTGCTGAAGTTGTCTAGATCTGGACAAGAGATGGTGGTAGTTGGATGAGGGGGTCCGTGGTGGACAAGATAAGAAAGGGTGAGATCTGGGATATACACAAATCTGGCTAGATGTTGGATTTAGACTGTGAGAGAATTCAGAATTCAGGGAGGAAACCTAGGATTTTGGTCCAAGTATCTGTGAACTTGTTAGTGCCATTGCAATGGAAAAGACTGGAAGAATAGCACAGGAAGGACCTTTTGGGGCACTTTACATTTGAGATGCACATTGAACATCCCAGGGGAGGTGTTGAGAAAGTGACTGTCTGCATTGTGGTGGAGTCAGGAGACAGGTCACAGTTGGAATATAAATTTGGGGGTCAGCTAAATATAGATAGCAATTAAGACCGTGGGACTAGGGGAGAGTCCCATGTAATTGACTTTGTGCAACAAATAGCCAGTTTTGATAAACTGGAAATAAAACTGACATCATGAAATTGTCTGATTTCTAAAACCTTCACTTGAGAGAGAACTGTCATAAATTCTTTCTTAAAGGAAGCCCTGAACCACGTGAGAGGAAGATTAGTGCAGCAGCTAAAGAGCAATAGTTTTGGAGTCAGCCATGCTTCATTTGAGTGCCACCAAGTAACTTCACCATTCTAAGCCTCAATTTCCTTGTCTATAAAATGGGGATACCATCTACTTCATAGGTTTATTGCTAGATACTAGAACAACTTTACAGTGCTTAACCCAGTGTTTGGAACACAGTAATAAGTTGACCAATGATTAAAAAAATTATATTTTAGCACAGTTCATCAATTCTAGATACAGTTTTTTCACATCTAATCCCTTTCTGAAACAGAACTGCACCTTAAAATGGGTAGATCTTAAATTTGATGAATGCAGAAAGAGCAGATTTACCACAATTATTTTTCTCTCACTTTCTATAGGACTAAAAGAAGTCATACATTATCCTTACAGTCTGTAAATCAATTAACTACTGGCTCATTTTATTAAAAACTCCTGGGCCGGGCGCAGTGACTCACGCCTGTAATCCTAGCACTTTGGGAGGCCGAGGCGGGCGGATCACCTGAGGTTAGGAGTTTGAGACCAGCCTGACCAACATGGAGAAAGCCCATCTCTACTAAAAATACAAAATTAGCAGGGCGTGGTGGCACATGCCTGTAGTCCCAGCTACTCAGGAGGCTGAGGCAGGAGAATTGCTTGAACCTGGCAGGGCGGGGGTTGCAGTGAGCCGAGATCACACCACTGCACTCCAGCCTGGGCAACAAGAGCGAAACTCCGTCCAAAAAACAAACAAACAAACAAACAAACAAACAAACAAACAAACAACTCCTTAGCCACAGGAAGATCAGTTGGATTCGGCAACTACTTGTAATCTAACCATTCAGTTCCAAGGCTGGATTCTAGAAGAGAGTCTTGGAGAAAACATAAAGGAGGCTCCCCTCCCACAGGTGCCTCCACGGACCCAAAAGAGCTTTGTGTAGTATGTGGAGGATTGTTTGCAGTAGGAATCAGGAGACCTGGGGTCCAGCCCAGGTTCCTTTGGACAAATGCTGTAACCTCTTTGAGCATCACTTTTATCATTGGCACCTGAACACAGAGATGTTCTGAGAATTCACCATATGAAAGAATATATACTAAAGTGCTTTAAAAGGGCTACAAAATGCTACATTACAGTTTTATGATTTCCAGAATTGAAAGGTTCCCCCATTCCTTGGTCTTTCATGGAACCTGGATATCATAACAGTAAGGGTTATTCCCAAAATGGTATTTGAGTTGAGATAGATATGGAATTGGCTATGTAGGGAATCAAGTGGATTTGCTGTATCTACTTAACACATTGTTACCCAATAGGGCCTGTAAATACTTTTGGACAACAGATAGGATATGAATAATGAATACAATCAATCCACCATGGCCACTGATAATTAACAGTATCCTCTATGAATTTTAGTGTCTTTGTCTGTAAAATAGAGATAAAAATATACCTACCTCATGAGGTGTTTTGAAAAATAAATGAGATAATGTACATACATCTCAGTGCTGACACATACTAGGTGCTCTATGAATGTTTGCAGAATGTTATGGTAGTGATGATGGAGGAGGAGAAGGGAAAAGAAAAGGAAAAATATGACAGAAATTAGGAAGAGATAGTTACTGGCCAAGATTCCAGTCAAAGCACAGCTTGATGCCAGAAGCAAGGTAAAGGCAGAGTGTTACCTTAAAAATTAGGGGGTAGAATAAATGGAATAAGACAAGCCAGAATAAACACCCCATAGACAACCTCACCTACTTCCACTCTGCCTTGGGTCAGTCCTGCCAGGGATAGAACTTTTGTTGCAGAGAAGAAACCTCCAATTTGCTTGTATCCACAATTTCTCACCCATCTATCATTATATCAGCTTCTACTTCATCAAATATTCACTGATCATCATCTAAATGTCTGGCTTCTAGAGACATTAAAGTTGTGGCCTCAGCTTTTGAGAGGAGATGGCTCTTTGTCTCCGTATAATTCCGGGAAAGGTGCCTGACAAACCACAACCGTTTAAAAATAAAATATGGAATTCAAGGCTCCCCCTGCTGGTAACTGATATATGACCAGCCCCCTAACTATCAAAAATAATATAATGTCTAAATACATTAATACTGTGGAAAATAAGGTTTTGGTGTTTTCTTTTTTAAGTAAAGTTAAAAAAAAAAAAACTTGGAAGATTATTTTTTCAACCCTTCCCTCCCCTTGAGAACCACACTCCTGGCACGATTCTTACTAGACTGAGATGGACCTGTCACAGATCTGACACACGGTCCTTGGATCTTCAGCAAAGCGTAGAAGACAGCTAGGACAGTGGCGCAACCCTGGTCAGAAAACCTGCCACACAACCAAGAGCTCGCTCCATGGATATCAGACCAATCACCCACTCACCCGGCTGAGAGCTTTTATTCATGGCAAATGGGTTGCTTCTGCTAAGCATACTTTACCCATTTTTAATAACTTAGTGTTATTACAAAAGTCATACAGCCTAATATGTAACACATGGAAAACATCAAAAAGCATAAAGTAATAAAAGTTAAAACCATTTCTCCGCAACTCCATTGCCCCAAAATAACCACCATATTGATATTTTATTGTCTTTCCAGATTTTTCTATACATTTTAAATCAAAATGGCCATTGCATATACTTATTTTATAGCTTTTTAAAGCCTAGCAGCCAATTGTGAACTGTTTTTTTAAACCAATATATATTCTTCTACATTACTCTTTTGAACGACTGCAGAGCATGCAATGGTATGAATGCCTATCTTTTGTTTACCAGTGATTCTCAATCAGGAGCAGTACTGTCTACCCAAGGGGGCATTTAGAAAGGTGGGGAGGCATTTTTGAATGATCAGATTGGTCACTATTGGCATGTAGTAGGCAAGAATTAGAGATGATAAACGTACTATAGTATGCAATGAGAAAACGTCCAATCCAAAGCCAGTAACATCTCAGTTGAGAGACATTAAAGCAGTTCTTTACCGTGAGGTATTTTGCTCATTTCCAATTTGGGGGAGATTTTAAAGAGCAGTAATAAATATCCTTAAACATAAATTCTAGGGCTCATTTTTATTTTCCAGGGACATAGTCCCAGAAGATACTTTATTTGGTCAAAGGTTGTGCACACTTAAGACTTTTGATACATTTTGCCAAATGTTCTCCAGAATAGTTTAATCAATGTGTACTCTGCCAGTGAATGTGTACATACCTCAACTTGCTAAGAAGCAACTCTGTACAGTGGAAGAAACAGGAACTGAGATCCCACAGCTAGGTTTCATTCCTTAAAATCTATAACATTTTAAGCAAGTCTTTTAATTTCTTGGAGTTTCAAGTTCATCCATAAATGGAAATAACATCTACTCCGCCCATCTCACGGTCTTTTTTTGTGGGCCAGATAAGGTCATATGTGAAAATGTGTTCAAGTATAAGAGACAGTTTTTAACAGAGATCACATCAGAACAGCTTTTCTCTTTGGCTGCAAAAGAAAAGGAATGTCAGGTGTTGCAAACTCAAGTGACTACAAGGCCAGGCAGGCGGCTTCAGTAACCTGGGTTAGGTGTAGGGGCCTCAGTGTTGGGGATGCTTCAGGGAGTGGTGAGGATTGACAACTCTTGAATCCACCTCTAGCCTAAAGAAAGCAGATGCTATGCAGCCATGAAAAACGATGAGTTCATGTCCTTTGTAGGGACATGGATGAAACTGGAAACCATCATTCTCAGCAAACTATCGCAAGGACAAAAAACCAAACACCGCATGTTCTCACTCATAGGTGGGAATTGAACAATGAGAACACTTGGACACAGGAAGGGGAACATCACACACCGGGGCCTGTCGTGGGGTGGGGGGAAGAGGGGAGGAATAGCATTAGGAGATATACCTAATGTAAATGATGAGTTAATGGGTGCGTCACACCAACATGGCACATGTATACATATGTAACAAACCTGCACATTGTGCACATGTACCCTAGAACTTAAAGTAAAATAAAAAAAAAAAAGAAAGCAGATGCTACTCAGCTTCAGATAACTTTTTTCTTTGAAAATGTAGAGCACATGTTGACACATCTAATAATCTTGCAAAAGAAGCCACAACTCTCCAAAAATGGTTTCAACGCTATGAACCCAAACATCCCACATCTTCAGGCAACATTTGGCCCAGAGCCATACATTTTCAACCTGAATCCTACAAGCATTCTCATCAATCAAAATCCCTGCTCTTTTTGCAGAAATGGGCGCCTCTTAGGGGTTTGTGCCAGTGTGGACAACTGCCGATTATTTGTTGGGGGCATCCCAAAAACCAAAAAGAGAGAAGAAATCTTATCGGAGATGAAAAAGGTTACTGAAGGTGTTGTCGATGTCATTGTCTACCCAAGCGCTGCAGATAAAACCAAAAACCGAGGCTTTGCCTTTGTGGAGTATGAGAGTCATCGAGCGGCTGCCATGGCGAGGAGGAAACTGCTACCAGGTTAGCAATCCGCTCCTCAAAGATGAGACTTCTCTGCCTATCCTGCCTTCCTCTGCAAAGAAAATAAGCATTTTTTATTTTTTGGGCTACCTTTCATTATGCTGTATTTTGAATTTTTTATCCTTCTTCACTATCTCACAGTTGATTCCATTCCCTGAAGTTTTCACAGACTCAGTTTTGAAAAATATTCATTCTGTGCATTGAGGCTAATTTACATGCACTAAAGAAACCCAGAACTTTAAGTGACAGCAATCCTTTGATGAATAAAGAATCTTCTTAAAATTAAGTATATCAATCACAGTTACTTTTGTGTATAGATTTTGTTATCAGGCTTATTAGAATTAGGGTATATTCTCCATTACAGTGTAGAAATAAAAACCTCAAGTGATACATTATTCCAATGACAACTAGGTGACATACTTTCATTGTGACTCCTTGTTGTCTAATAATTTCTGTCTAATTTGAGAGAAGAGAGTTAAAAGCTCTCCTTAGAAAGGCACCTCTATTTGTTGGTTGTTACAACCACAGGATAGATCCCATTTCGTGAATAACTATAAAATTCTCTATCCACCCCAACACTACCTCAGTCAGATCAACTTAGGAAAATTTTTTACAGTTCTTGGCTCATTCTAAAACATTTGCTACAACTTACACAGGTTTTTAAATGAATACTAAAATAAGAGGATTTCAAAAATGACAGACTGGACACACTGGAATGAACATTTCTCATGAAAATTATGGGAGAGCCACCAGAATTCAAAACAAAACAACCACCACAAAGATGTCTACATTTATGTTGCCTTTGTAAACACTCTTCAGAACAAACCAATACTATATCAGCCCCCTAGATATCTTCAAAACTAGGAGACAGCTTCTGGCTTAGGGAAGATCTTTCAATAATATCTTCATGAAGGCAACTTAAAGGGAAAAAAATGAGACAGTCCCAAAGGTTGCTGAATCTTTTAGAGAAGTAGATATTTTTAATGTTGAATCTTTCATTCACAACTTCTTCCCTCTTCACTGTCCAGCAGTCAAGTCATCTAAATCACAGGTCCATAGATAGACTCACTAAGACTCCTCATGGGGGCATAACTTTTAGTGACCTGGATGTAATATTTTGCTATCTGCTTCAATTCTTCTTTCTTCTTCAACATCAACAACTCTACCATTGAAAAGTGTTTTGTATCCATCCTGTTTTCAGGCCACCACTGAGGTCTAAACACACATATTCTAAACCTTATGTAATTTTTTTCAAGATCTAATTATTCTCCCAGCTCTGCTTTCTCTTCCATGTGCCCCGCCCTCCGACTTCTCCATCCTGAACATTACCACCAGATTAATATTTCCAAAATATCCTATTATCCTTTCAACATCTTCTTGCAAATAGTAGGAATTCAATCTCAGGAATTCAATCTCTATCTATAGGCTGAATGATGTCTGTCACTAACTGGCCAGTTCAAAAATATTCATAACTCCTTGCTGTGTGTAAGAACTAAATATGTGATTTCATTATTCAGGACCTTTTATTCATTTCCTGGTCTTTTATGACCATATTTGCTACTTTCTATTTCCCAGTAAAAACTCTTCCTTCTATCAGGACAGACACCTCAATGACCTAGATACTTCCATGCCATGTCTGTCTCGTTTATTCCTAATGCTATATCCTCTACTAGGAATACCTGCCCCTCCTTCACTGGTGATATTCACCCCAGCTCCACCAGCACCTTCTTGAGAAACCTGCCTCCAGTATTCCAGCCCAAATTAGTCACTTTCCTCCCTCAATGCAGGAAGCCAGTCATTATCTGTAAAAACAGATATGTGAAATAATTTGGGGTGTGGGGGAGTAGGACAGTGAAAGAGGGTCCAAAACAAGTGAAAGACAGTTTCCACGGTCAAGACAATCCAGTAATCCTGGAGAAGCTCCACCTCCTGAAAGCTTCCCTATCTCTTCAAAGAGAATGGCACATTGGCCCACCGAAGGAACTCCTTTATGTAAGTCAAGCAGACTAGCTAGCCAGGTCCTATCAGATAAGCTTCAGAAATTCTCAAGCACTTCATTAAGCTTCCACCCACAGTCCTGACTTTTCCTTGTGGATTCTCTGTCCAGGATACGCCATATGGAGGCTGCCTCCCCTCCCCATCCACTACTCATATTCACCATGATCCAATGCAACCCCCTTACCTATGGCCCTTTGGGCCGGTCTCAGGTGGATTTCACTCAGCTGGATTTTAGTCAGCAACTAACTCATCAGCAAACTAACAAGATGAGGCACAGTGGTGAGTAAGCCAGCCAGAGCAAACTTCTTCACCTCTAATGAGATCTCAGAACAAAACCTATCACCCATTTGGATCACTCTACCTGTTACCCCATTGCAGACTCACCCACAACAAAGGAATTCTGTAATTGCCAACCCTTTGAGAACCTAGTTTAAAAGAACAAGGAGACTGTTGAGAAAAATGATAAGTGAAGACAAGAAACTTTTCTTTCTTAATTGACCCAGGCTTGCAGACAGAGAGACAATAGCTGTCTAAAGGGATGTAACTGCTCCTCAGCCACTTACCTCCTCTCTAAACAGTGGCAGTTCCCCCTTGAGAAATCTTACCTTTATTGAGCTCTTTACAGAACAAAGTTGCTGCATCCCACTCAGAAACTAGAAAGGCGTTCTAAGAATGCTCTGAAGAAAAGTCCTGGCAGTGATTCTCAATGTCAGGCTGCATCAGCATCACCTGGAGGGCTTGTTATAGCACAGATTGCTAGATCCCACCACCAGAGTTCTTGATTCAGTAGGTCTGGTGTCAGGCCAGGTAATTCGCATTTACAAGTTCCCAGGATGCTACTGCTCCCAGGACTGCACATTTGAAAACCCATGATTTGAATCAATGATTTTCCATCCTAGGCTGCACATTGGAATTACCTGATGTTTTCAAACAATGTTAGTACCCATGTCAGCCTCTAATCAATGGAATCTGCATCACTGGAATATAAAGTTAGGGAACCGGTGTTTTAAGTTTTCCAGATGATTCTATTCTTCAGTCAAATTTTGTGATTCACAGCTAAATCTATCAGCTAATGATACTGGGTAATGATCTTCATGGCATGGAAATAGGAATACCTGGGAACTGTTCAGTCAGTAAATATTTATTAAGCATCTAGAACACATATTGCTTCCTTCTGAATGACACGAGAGATTCAAAAATTAAAAAAAAAACATAGTACCTAACCATTGCACTCAAAGAGTGCATATTCTGAGAAAACTATACATACACAAAAACAGGAAAAATTATTAAGAGGACAGTGTATTGTTAAATCATAATTTAAAACTTATTAAGTCTTATCTGCATCATCTTTTCTTGACCTCACAACAATAGTAGGTGTAGATAAGGAAACTGATGTTAGAAAGGATATGTTTTCTAGCCAGGATCATTGTTCTGACATTTGAACTTGTCTTACTTCAAGCTCATGTTCTCAAATCACTCTGTAACACTCACTTTCACCAGAGGTCTTCACAAGGATGTTGGTGGAAATCACTGCTTCCTATATTTACTCTCATTTCTGTTCCCTTAGCCTTATGCAGCTCTTCATGTTCCTAGGCTGAGAAGACTAAAGCTACAGCAGTAGTACTCAACTGTGGCTGCATTTTACAATTAACTAAGCTACTTCTAAAACTCCTGAGATCCAGCCCACTTATATCAGAATTGGGAAGGGCAGTCCAGAGGTCAGTAATGAGCTGGTAAATCTTTAACAGCCAGCTCCCTGAGGAAAAAACAAAAGCCCTGATTTGTAGCATTTGCCAGTTTCCATGGTATTAACACTCCCACTGTGGCTGATTTCAAGCTACCAATGTGACTTTAACTGGCTCACAAAATTCTGATACTTTCTTTATCTATTTATCTGTCAATGAACATTTAGGTTGATTCCATACTATGGTAATTGTGAATAATGCTTCAATAAACATGGGACTGCAGGAATCTCTTTAACATAATGATTTCATTTGGGGTGAATATATACCCAGTATGGTGATTGCGGGATCATATGGTAGCTCTATTTTTATTTTTTTGAGGAACCTGTATATTGTTTTCCATAATGGCTCTACCAACTTACATTCCCATCAACAGTATGCAAGTATTCTCGTTTCTCCAAATCCTTGCCAACATTATCTTTGATCTTTTTGATAATGGCCATTCTACCAGGTGTGAGGTGATAACTCATTTTAGTTTTGATTTATATTTTCCTGATGATTAGGGATGTTAAGCATTTTTTCATATACCTGTTGGCCATTTATATTTCTTCTTTTGAGATATGTCTATTCAAATCCATTGCCCTGTTTTTGTTTTTTATTTTTGAGATGGAGTTTCACTCTTAATGCCCAGGCTAGAGTGCAACAGCATGATCTTGGCTTACTGCAACAGCATGATCTTGGCTTACTGCAACCTCTGCCTCCCGGGTTCAAGTGATTCTCCTGCCTCAGCCTCCTGAGTAGCTGGGATTACAGGCATGTGCCACCACGCCTGGCTAACTTTGTATTTTTAGTAGAGATGGGGTTTCTCCATGTTGGTCAGGCTGGTCTCGAACTCCTGACCTCAGATGATCCACCAGCCTCGGCCTCCCAAAGTGCTGGGATTACAGGCGTGAGCCACCACGCCTGGCCTTTTGCCCATTTTTAATTGGGTTATTTGTTTTCCTACTATTGATTGTTTGAGTTCTCTATATATTTGGGATATTAACTCCTTATCAAATGTATGGTTTGTAAATATTTTTCCTATTCCTTAGGTTATCTCTTCGCTCCATTGATTGTTTCCTTTGCTGTGCGGAAAGTTTAGTTTGATGCAATCCCATTAATCTATTTTGCCTTTGTTGTCTGTGCTTTGGGGGTAATAGCCGAAAAATAACTGCCCAGACCAATGTCAAGAAACTTTCCCTTATGTTTCTTTCTAGTAGTTTTACTGTTGCAGGTCTTACATTTAAGTCTTTATTCCATTTTAACTTGGCTTATGTGTATGTTGTAAGATAAGGGTCCCATTTCATTCTTCTGTATATGGATATCCAATTTTCCTTACACCATTTGTTGAAGAGGCTGTTCCTTCCCCATTGTGTGTTCTTGGCATCTTTGTCAAAGATCTATTGACCATAAATGTGTGGATTTACTTCTGGACTCTATTTTGTTTCATTGGCCTAAATGTCTGTTTTGATGCCAGTATCATACTATTTCGATTACTATAGCTTTGCAGTATATTTTGAGATCAAATAGTGTGATGACCCCAGCTTTGTTCTTTTTGTTCAGATTTCTTTGGCTAGGGTCTTTTGTGGCCCTATACAAATTTTAGAATTATATTTTCTATTTCTGTGAAAAACATCACTGGAATTTCGACAGACTACATTGAATCTGTAGATTGCTCTGAGTAGCATGGGCCTTTTAACAATAATAATGCCTCCAATCCATGAACATAGGATATTTTTCCATTTATTTGTTTCTTCTTTAATTTTTTATCAATATTTTATAGTTTTAAGTATACAGATCTTTCATCTTGTTGGTTAAATTTATTTCTAAGTATTTTTGGGGGGGATGATATTATAAATGAGATTGTTTTCTTGATTTCTTTTTCAGTTTTCTTGATTTCTTGTTGTTAGTGTATAGAAAGGCTACTTATTTATGTATGTTAGTTTTGTATTTTACAGCTATACTGAGCTTGTTTATTAGTTACAATGGAATATTAGTCAATCTTTACAAAGAAGGAAATTCTGTCATTTGCAACAACATGGATGAACCTGGAGGACATTATATTAAGTAAAATAAGCCAGGCACAGAAAGATAAATATTGCATAATCTCACTTATATATGGAATCTAAAAAGTTGAATTCATATAAGCAGAGTGTAGAATGGTGGTTACCAGGGCTGAGGGCAGAGGTATGGAGAGATATTTGTCAAATGATACAAAGTTTCCATTAAAATGAATAATTTCTGGAAATCTATTGTATAATATGACTATAGTTAATGTACTTGTATACTCGAAAATTAGTAAGAGAGTAGATCTTAAATGTTATCACCAACAAAAAAAAAGTATGTGAGGTGATGGATATGTTAATTAGCTTCATTTAATCATTTTACAATGTATACATGTATCAGAACATCATGTTGTATACCACAAATAGATGCAATTTTGATTAATCAATTATACCTTTAAAAAGCTGGGAAGGAAAAATGCAAAAATTTAATAATCTATTTTTGCAAGTAGATAAGAACTGGCTCTAGTACATCATTGGGTGGAACCCAGGTTTCATTATTTTTTAAACTTCACCCAACATGGGGCCAAGGCTGAGAACCACTGAGCTGCCAAAACCAGAGTTACGTGGGAGCCTTGGGGATCTTGGGGATCTTGGAATAATACAAACAAAAAAAGTCTATGTAAAGCATAGAAGGGGAAGGGAAGAGAGTAATGAAGAAAACTATCCCCTGGAATGCAACACAGAACAAGATGGTCACAGTTAGGGTAACAAGAGCCAACTTCTCCAGGGTCAGTTATCTCCTAAGACATGCCTATTCTTCATTTGGGTTTTAGAATGCCAGGGTCACGGATGCTTTTACTGACTGCTTTTCAAGGAATATAAAGATGCATTCTTATTGAAAATAATTGCTTCCCATGTGTAGTAATTGAACAAATAAACCCTTACCAATACTGAGAGTTCCTGATTTTGTTCTCTCAAGCTTTGTATTGCTTACGGAATAAAGTTTATTCCCAAACAATGAATAAAAAACAAACTAGATTTCCAATCAAATTTAGAACTTGGGTTGACTCTCACTCTCCTCTCATCACTTCAACAAGATCTGCACTGTGTAGGGGTATAGGAGCAGAGTCACCAAAAAAACAAAACAAAACAACAACAAAAAAGGGGGAGGTGGTTAAGTAGAACAGGCCTGGGAAAGTTATCCTCTCTAAAGCTCATTTCCCATTCTGTAAAATTGGGAGTCATTCACCTCCCCACAGGGTTACTGTGAGAAGGAACTGAGATGGCACATGGGAAACAGGTGGTACAGTACAAGACACTCAATAAAATGTGTTCATAGTAACACAAAAATATATGTAGCCATGGAGAACAACTACCCTTTACAGAAGAGTTAAAATTCTCATTATAGACTCTTCCATTGCTTGTCATCTGTCTTCTTAATTAGGACTTTTTGAAAATGTCTCCATTCCAAATTTATTCATGTTGTGAAAGAGGATTAAGAGGGAACACAGCTGGTCTAAGCCTTGACCAAGTGTGAGGGACAGAGAACAAACTAAGGATGCCTGAGCCCCACCCACCTTTGCCCAAACACCATTTTTTGAACATCTCAGTTGTGGTATCTAGCCTAATTAACAACACAGATTCCAGCAGCAGTAAATACTCTTCCTAGTAACCTTCTTAATGTTCTGTGGAGTCAGATTCTATATCTGGGCCCTAAATCCATACTTTTCCTTTCTCCCTTTTGCTATCTTACCTTAAGTGACTACCTTCACCCAATGAGTGTTGTTCTAAGAGCCAAATGTGGCCTCTGCTGCCTCATTTCTGTTCAACCTCAAACCACAACCTGGTTCCCTTTATAATCAATAGTTATAACAAGCCACTGGTCACACAGAACTCCCTTCTAATCAGCTACTCCATTTATTTGGAATGTCTGTTAAGATCAATACTCACCAGTTTTAATGGTCTTCTTGCTCATTCAAGACCTCAAGGGTCAGGTCAATTTAAAAGACCATTGGTATAAATTGAGATGATGTTGTCCTGATTCCTACATAATTAATCATAATGGTGATCATTTTCAACAGGAAGAATTCAGTTATGGGGACATCCTATTGCAGTAGACTGGGCAGAGCCAGAAGTAGAAGTTGATGAAGATACAATGTCTTCAGTGAAAATCCTATATGTAAGAAATCTTATGCTGTCTACCTCTGAAGAGATGATTGAAAAGGAATTCAACAATATCAAACCAGGTAGGACATATATACAAGATTAGTTTTTCAAAACATTCTTTATCCTGGTTTAGTCTTGGGAGGGTGTATGTGTCCAGGAATTTATCCATTTCTTCTAGATTTTCTAGTTTATTTGCATAGAGGTGTTTATAGTATTCTCTGATGGTAGTTTGTATTTCTGTGGGATCAGTGGTGATATCCCCTTTATCATTTTTTATTGTGTCTATTTGATTATTCTCTCTTTTCTTCTTTATTAGTCTTGCTAGAGGTCTATCAATTTTGTTGATCTTTTAAAAAAAAAACAGCTCCTGGATTCACTGATTTTTTTGAAGGATTTTTTGTGTCTCCATCTCATTCAGTTCTACTCTGATCTTAGTTATTTCTTGCCTTCTGCTAGCTTTTGAATGTGTTTGCTCTTGCTTCTCTAGTTCTTTTAATTGTGATGTTAGGGTGTCAATTTTAGATCTTTCCTGCTTTCTCTTGTGGGCATTTAGTGCTATAAATTTCCCTCTACACACTGCTTTAAATGTGTCCCAGAGATTCTGGTATGTTATGTCTTTGTTCTCATTGGTTTCAAAGAACATCTTTATTTCTGCCTTCATTTCGTTGTGTACCCAGTAGTCATTCAGGAGCAAGTTGTTCAGTTTCCATGCAGTTGAGTGGTTTTGAGTGAGTTTCTTAATCCTGAGTTCTAGTTTGATTGCACTGTGGTCTGAGAGACAGTTTGTTATAATTTCTGTTCTTTTACATTTGCTGAGGAGTGCTTTACTTCCAACTATGTGGTCAATTTTGGAATAAGTGCAATGTGGTGCTGAGAAGAATGTATATTCTGTTGATTTGGAGTGGAGAGTTCTGTAGATGTCTATTAGGTCTGCTTAGTGTAGAGCTGAGTTCAATTCCGGAATATCCTTGTTAACTTTCTTTCTCACTGAGCTGTCTAATATTGACAATTGGGTGTTAAAATATCCCATTATTATTGTGTGGGAGTCTAAATATCTTTGTAGGTCTCTAAGGACTTGCTTTATGAATCTGGGTGCTCCTGTATTGGGTGCATATATATTTAGGATAGTTAGCTCTTCTTGTTGAATTGATCCCTTTACCATTATGTAATGGCCTTCTTTGTCTCTTTTGATCTTTGTTGGTTTAAAGTGTGTTTTATCAGAGACTAGGATTGCAACCCCTGCCTTCTTTTGTTTTCCATTTGCTTGGTAGGTCTTCCTCCATCCCTTTATTTTGAGCCTATATGTGTCTCTGCACTTGAGATGGGTCTCCTGAATACAGCACACTGATGGGACTTGACTCTTTATCCAATTTGCCAGTCTGTGACTTTTAATTGGAGCATTTAGTTCATTTACCTTTAAGGTTAATATTGTTATGTGTGAATTCGATCCTGTCATTATGATGTTAGCTGGTTATTTTGCTCATTAGTTGATGTAGTTTCTTCCTAGCATCAATGGTCTTTACAATTTGACATGTTTTTGCAGTGGCTGGTACTGGTTATTCCTTTCCATGTTCAGTGTTTCCTTCAGGAGCTCTTGTAGGGCAGGCCTGGTGGTGACAAAATCTCTCAGAAGTTGCTCGTCTGTAAAGGATTTTATTTCTCCTTCGCTTATGAAGCTTAGTTTGGCTGGATATGAAATTCTGGGTTGAAAATTCTTTTCTTTAAGAATGTTGAATATTGGCCCCCACTCTCTTCTGGCTTGTCAAGTTTCTGCCAAGAGATCAAAACATTCTTTAAAAGCACCTATGCTTGAGATGACTTCCCATAACTTTAAATAGAAATGCTTTTATTTAGCTTATCTCATAATTCCATGCAGACCTCTCAAACTATGTTCCTAACTTTGGATTAGAAAATCAAGCCATATGGTCCTACAACATTTATCAATATTATAATTGTATACTTATCTGTGTGATTATTTAATGAATACTTATTTTCTTCACTAAACTATAAGTTTCATGAGTTTTTCCCCTCTTATTGTTTCCTCCATCCTCAGACATTTAATCTCTGGGCCTGGGGTACAATGATTGCTCAATAAATATTTACTGTAATGAAGAATGCATGCCATAACTATAGGTCTGATGCAGGGTTTCTCAGCCTCACCACTATTGATATTTTGGAACAGATCATTCTTGGCCGTGGGGGTCTGTCCAGTGGATTGTAGGATATTCAGCAGCATCCCAGGCCCGTCCCTGTTAGATACCAGTAGCAACCTCCAAGATGTAACAACCAAAAATGCCTTCAGACATTGCAAAATATACTCTATGGGTGGGCAAAATTGCCCCCAGTTGAGAACCACTGGCCTAATGGAATACGCTTGTGACATAAGTAAAAAGGTGACAATCCTAGGAAACTCATTTGAGTGAAGAGGAAGGGAAAGGAATAGAGGGAAGGTGGAAGGGGATAGTTGCTACTCATCTTGTCATTATTTTTCAGTGTCAATTCTAAGCCATCAGATTGACTCCCCATCTCTTTCTTCCCCATATAGGAGCTACAACACTGAGAGAGGCAGAGCATTTCAGGAAACAATATCCAAATTACCATTTCCCAAAAACAGTTCAGAACATTAATTCTACAATCTTTTGGTAGATGTTACTGATAAAAGGGCTCCACGGTCAAATAAGCTTGTAAACACCAGATTCTGCAAAATTAAATGAATTTCTTCATTATGGAACTTATCGAAGTCTTTAGCCTTCTAACCTGCTTTGAAATTCTCCAAGAAGAGATGCAGAAAGCTTCATTTTTCAAATTTCTGAAACATGACTGCTCTTTTTTGGCATATCATCTTGTGGGATTATTGTGTCTTTAAACACACTCTGGGCAGTAGTGGCTTAGGGTTATCATAGTAGTAATATCCTTTCATAACTGAGAATTTCCCAGTCTCCTGGCAAATTCTCTAGGTTGTTAATAAGGGTGGACCATGGTGCTGTCATGTTAAAGCTGCCTGAGAATATTCACTTGCACATACTCACATCATCTGTTTCCAACTCTGGGTGCTACTTCAGATAGAACAGAATGATAAGCAGATGATTTGCTCTGAAGGATATTCAGTAAGGATGTCACTGCTCTATTTTGAAAGATTCACCAAAGATCTTTCTCCAGCCTCAGGGACTCTGCCTTCCCTGAAATATTAGTGTGATGGTGTGGCTCCACACCAACAGCTGTGAATCCATGACTAAGCTAGAAACTGCAAATGATGGACCACCTTACTGTGTGCCAAGCATTACAGTGGGCATTTTCACAGCATGTGTCATTTATTCATCACAACTCTACAATACAAGTTGCTTTATTCATTCCATTACTTTCTAGATAAGAAAACCAGGACCCAGAGTAGTTAAGTAGTTTGCCCAGGGTCACACAGCTAGCAGGTGGCAGATCCTGGATTTGAACTCAGGTCTGGTAAAGGGCATGTTCTTAAAAACTTTAATACTCTCATGCCCCCTCCTTATTCCCTTCACTCACTCATTCATTCAACTGTCTTTCCTTCAGTAGCTCCTACGTGCGAGGCACTGTGGAAGGAACAAACAAGTATGATGTGTGCAGGGAAAAAGTTTAAGAAATTCCAGAAAAATACAGCTTAGACAGACTGCTCTTAGAGGAGTGCAGAGAAGACTTGTGTTTCGAAGTGACATCTAAGCTGAGATCTGAATGTTGATGCAGTTGTAGGCATAGGAACCATTATGTGTGTATAAATATTGCCCACTATTCTCCCCTCATTCCATGTTGACTTTCTACCTTCCCAGAGTGAATAATACTTCTTATATTTATCTAATTAAAACAGCACCTTTTTTTGCCAAGGGCTAGAATGAGAAACTACTAAAAGGCTGCTTCCTTTCCTAGTCCCTGATTATCAGCTTTCCCAGTCTGCGTATTGGCATATATTGAAGATACATGTGTGCCCGGATCCTACTAATTATCATGAAAATAATGAGCATCACATATCTCTCTCTCTCTCTCGCTCTCTCACTTTCTCTTTCTTCTTGGGACTAAAGTGTGTCCAGCGATTTCAGGGCACAGTCTGCAGCTGGTGGCACAACTCTCAGGGCTATATAATGATGTATGGCTTGTTCTTCCTGGTCCTCTGCAAAAAAAATATGAATTGCAGAAGGTGAACAACTAGCAGACATCTGCTGCATTAAGAGGGAAAAGTCAGAGCTAACTAGTTTATTTTATCTTGGAAAATATGTACTGTGCCAAGGCTATACTTACCTAGAAACATTTCTGGAAAGAAACAGGAAAATGACTCTTTTAAAATTCCATTTAAAGTTTAGGTCCCTCAGAGGAACCTACATATTACCTCAAAATATTTGACCATGTATCAGTTTAACCATGATGAACTTGAATAATATTATATTGCCACTCGGAGACACAAAAGATAATTAGAACAAAAATTGAGACCTGAAGATGGTTTGTTCTTCCCCACTGTAGCCTAAGGGTATCTGCTGAATTTCCAATTATAGTCATTCTACAAAATCTAATCTTCCTACAAGAGTTTAGCAGTATTAGAATCACCTGAAGGGCATGTTAAATCACTGATTGCTTGGCCCATCATGGGTGGGTTCAAGCATTTCCATTTCTATTAGGTTTCCAGGCAAAGCAGATTCTGCTGGTCAGGGCACCACACTTGGGGAAACATGACCCTCTGATAACATTCCCTTTGGCATGCAGGTGTGTTTCTCCTCAGGTTTATGTGTTGCTGACAAGTTGACAATGAACACAGCAATAACTTTCCAATTCCTTGCATCATGATTTCAGAGGATCTTTTTCTTCTTTGCTAATGGATGATTGAGTAACGATGATCACTCATATTCTTTGGACTCACCCTCTGCCAAATGAAGATCAATTATTAAACAAACTTCTATGCACTAAAGAAGAAACGTATTAAAATAAGCCATGTGGTGAATACTATTGTAGAGAAAACCAACTTTTATGACACAGACTCTAACTTTTTAACTTGTCTGTTTTATGAGGCAAAGTTTTTAAATATCAAATTTTCCAAAACCAGATGCATCTGGAAATTATCGTCCAACAGTGTAAGATAATTTTAGATATCTGCAAACAGAATTTCAGAAAATCTAAATTCATTATCATCTCAAATGCCACCTAACTGGTGTAGATGACAGAAGTTGGGATGTGAATTAACTGATAATATTCCCTTATTCCATGTGTATTTATAGAGTAGCTCCTATGTCCAAGGCAGTAGGCAGGAACCAGGTGAAGATGATACCAAGAAGTCTATGAAGAAGGTCCTGTTCTCAGGGAGATAACAGACCAGTGAGCCTAGGTAGAGAATGACATTGAAAAATGAACCAAGCAAAGACTGGAAAGGTGAAGGTCATCATTGGCCAATGTCTTCCTTCTCAGTTACTAAAACAAGTCATGGGATTAAGTCATGATCATCACCCCATGTGACACTGAAAAGAATGAAGAGACTATATTGGATATTCAGTTAATTATATGTCCCATGCTTCATGGTCTCAGAGAGCTTTATTTATCCTTAGCCTGGCCAGACAATTTTGCTCTGTATAACCATTGCCATAAGAAGTCAAGGGTCGACTGTTGAAGGGAGTGAAAAGAGAAGTATCACGATGTCTTTAAATTGTCCTTATGTTACAGGCCCACTATTATTCCAAAGGAAGATAATTCTTAGTCATTGAACCATGTGGGAGAGTAAAAACTCTAATTACCTTTGTTACCTTGAATCTAAGAAGATAATGAAACTTTGATAGGGACAGAAAGGACTTCCCCCTCTTCTTTTCCCTGGCATAATGTCTCATCCTATGTTGTCTCCCGGGACTCTCGAGGTACACCCAAGTGAGTGTAGGGTAAAAGAAGATAATTGGCATGCTAAACTAATAGTGGTTAAATTATTTCCACCTTACCTTCACTCTAAGCAAAAGGTCTATTTTTAAAATTGAGTAAGCAACAACATTTTAAAAATATAACATCCAACTATCTCGGTACAACTATCTTTTTTCATTTTTATATGTTGCCATCATGTTCAGCAGTTCCTTTACATAAAAATAGATAGTTGGTTTGTTTGGGTTTTCTACACAAATAATATAAATAAACTTTGCAAATATTTGTAAAATACCAAATATATCAATTAAAATATGAAAACCCCCTTCATTCTTCCCAACTTTTCTCCCCATTCCTGAAGTAACCCCTGTTAAGAGTTTGGTCTCTATCTTTTCAGTTTGCTTTCTGTATGAGTGTATTTATATTTGTGTGCACATATATATGGTTTTGGATTATTAAAAACACAAATGCTGTAATATTGTACTTACTATTTTATAACTTTTTAAAAATTAACAATAGGTCTTAGGCCAGGCACGGTGGCTCATGCCTGTAATCCCAACACTCTGGCAGGCCGAGGTGGCAGATCACCTGAGGTTGGGAGTTCGAGACCAACCTGACCAACATGGTGAAACTCCTTCTCTACTAAAAATACAAAATTAGCCAGGCACATGGTGGTGCATGCCTGTAATCCCAGCTACTCGGGAGGCTGAGGCAGAAGAATCACTTGAACCAGGGAGGCGGAGGTTGCGGTGAGCCGAGATCACGCCATTGCACTCTAGCCTGGGCAACAAGAGCAAAACTCTGTCCGAAAAAAAAAAAAATAGGTCTTTAATCTTTCTATGTAATCACATACAGGTCTATTTTCTTTATAGACTCCTTGGTGTTGGTATAAATGCAGCAGATTTAATCACTCATGAAAATAGATATTAAATTGTTTTATTTTTGCTCTTTCAACAGTAGTGTAATTGATATCCTTATGCATGATCCTTGTCCATGTGTGTGAGTGTTTCTGTATGAGACATTCCTCAAAGTAGAATACTAGATATTTACATTGTTTCCAATCTTTAGCTATCATGACAGCAAGGCAGGCAACTTATCTTTGTTCCCAGATGTTCTTTCGGAAACAACTTTCTTTTTCTTCTTTTTGCTTTTTTATTTAAAGATTATTGGATAAGGATATAGGGAATCCAGTTGTAGTTCCTCTCTGTGTGCACTCTAAATCTCATTTGCCTTGTCAGAACTGTAGTTACCTAATATTTAAATTTTAAAAAGTAATTTAAAGTTAATTACATAAGACAAAAGAGATAAAGACATTTTGCTGGGGTGAAAAGCAAAAGTAATCACCTAAATATATGTTTGTAAAATGATCAATAATTGAGTTCAACTCAATTCAACAAATATTTTACCATGCAAAATGTACTATCTTTTACATTACATAAGATGCAAAAGAAGATGGAATTCCCACCCTTAGACACCTTGTAATCTAGGAAGTGGAAAACACAAATCCATAACAAATTATAATAAGTCAGAATATAAATTTTATTTTAAAAACTGCAAAAAAAAACTCCTGTTGAATGTTCTTGATGAGATCTTTACTTAAATATGAGGTATCCATTAAAAAAAATCAAATACCCTTTGCAGCTATGTGCTAAAATATATCACTTTCAGGGCTCTCTTAATTTTGTTAGTGGGGCAACCCTCACTCTATTTTACAGGTGCTGTGGAGAGGGTGAAGAAAATTCGAGACTATGCTTTTGTGCACTTCAGTAACCGAGAAGATGCAGTTGAGGCTATGAAAGCTTTAAATGGCAAGGTAAGATAGAACAAAGAAAAAAATATGCAGATTCCATCCAAGTTTGGTGAGGATATTACATTCAAAAGCGCAGTCCTGCAAGCCTGTCTCACCCCAGCCTCCTCTGACATGGATACCTCAGTCCATTTAAGATGTACTAAAGAGAAATGATGGAAAATACAATGGAAGTTGGAGATGTACCTAATATATCCAACTTTACCTCTATTTGTTTTTTCTAATTTGGACAAGTCACTGGCCCTCAATTTCCATGGAAAGAGGAAATTTAAGTAGATTATTTCAAGATGTTTTTCACAATTCCAGTTTTCGCTCATTACTTCAAAGAGATTATCATCATTTAAGTACAGTATTTTAGAAGCTGATGAATTAAAAACATGTCAAGGTAGCCGTTATTCTGCCTTCATAGTTTGATCTTCCACTTGGAAAGCTTAGAGTCTCTCACCTTGCCAAGAGTAGGGGCTGGGGAAGCTTCTATATCCTCACTACTGAATTGTCTACAGAAAGCAATATAATATTTATATATCAAGCCAATAAACATTTAAAACCTTCTGTAGACCACTTATCATGCTAGGATACAAAAAGAATCAAAGATGTTTGACAAAGAGTTAAAAGTTGGTTGGAGGAATAAGACAACTACACAAACTCATGCAAAGTACAGGCAAGTAAATATCATAAAAAGAGATAAACGTGGTGAGCAAGTTCAAAGGAAGAAGTGGGCTATAAAGAATAAGACATCTTCATGGATATGAGAAGATAATATTTAAGAGAAGCCACGAAAATTGGGTATAATTTCAAAAATCAAAATATGGAAAGACAGGCAGTCTTAGAGGCACAGAATTTGAGAAGAGCAAGACAAGATTGGAGAATAGGAAAATGTGGAGTAACTTGGTTGGAACATAATGCACATGTGACTGTGTTACCTATCGGATCTGGCATCAGTCAGGGTCCCAAAAGAAAACAAATAGCAAAGGAATTAATTACAAAAGTGTGAGTGGGGACTAGGAAAATCAAAAAAGAGTGTCAGAATTTGGGGCTCACAACATTCTGGAGTCAAAGGTACAAGGGGCTGCAGAATTAATAGAAATCCTGAAAGGGGATAGAATTGTGTAGAGCAGATCTCTTTGCAAGAAGTAGCTGGGTGCAGTGGCTCACACCTGTAATCTCAGCCCTTTGGGAGGCTGAGGTAGAAGGATTGCTTGAGCCCAGGAGTGCAAGACCGGCCTGGACAAGATGGCAAGACCTCATCTCTACAAAAAATTGCCGAGCATGGTGGCATGGACTACTACAGTAGTCCCAGCTACTCCGGAGGCTGAGGTGGGAGGATCTCTTGATCCCAGGAGGCTGAGGCTGCGGTGATCTATGATTGTGCCATTGCACTGCAGCCTGGGCAACAGAGTGAGACCCCATCATTAAGGAAAGAAAGAAAAGAGAAAAGAAAGAAGTAGTGATTTTGGTCATAGGACACAGTCAGCCCAAGGTGACCTGTCAAAGAGGGGTCCAGCAGAATAAATGCCCCAAATTCACTGTTGTCTCTTCTCCAACCTCCTACCAGTGTTCCCCATTGGCTAAATTCAATCACAATCTAGAAGGCTAAAGAGGACCCCATGTATAACAGCCTCCCAGAGCAGAGAGCAGGTTGGAGCTGGTAGGTGGTGAATTCCATAGGGAGTGGATCCAGATGGCAAAGGGAGGATCTCTTAGCCTAGGCCCTTCAGACACTGTGGAGCCTCTTGCATATTAGCTCCTCAGGGGCCCGCTCAAACTCAAAAATGTTTGAGTACTGGAGGGTGGGGTGGAGAAAGTATTCACTCTGAAAAATGTATAACTGCAAAGCAAAAACTAATGCATAAATACATGTCTACAAAGAAAAGCATTATTTCATCTTCATTGATGATCACATTTAGTATCATAAAAGTGTTATTACTTGGAAAACAATTTGTAAGTTAGATTTTCTCTATATGGAAACATTCCTGAGTATACATGATGATTGCTGGGAAGGAACAGCCATCACAAATTAAATGCCAATAATTACATTGGAATAATTACAATTGAAATATATTCAAATTCCCAATTTTTGCAGCTAGATATTTTAGAGCGATTATTTAGTTAAATATATATTTAATATTATATTTGACTATAATGTGGTATGGAAAAATCAAAAGTAAGTTTTCCTAGGAACTATGAAGGTTTTTGAGCATATATAGAGATATTTATATTTAATTTGTTAGATGAAGTGAGATCTTGAAATTTTTTCTACGGTAATTATCACATTTACAATTTAGGAAAATTAGCCTAGTAAGAACTGACTTTTTAATACATGTGAGAGAAACATGTCATAGAAACTAGTTATAAAGCTATTATAGTCAACCAAATGAGACAAAATAAAGTCTTGAACTTAGGTAGGAATGGAATGCAGGAGACAGCCATATACAGAACAGTAGAGATTAAATTCAAAGGACCCAGGAACTGATTGGAGATAGGGGTGAAAAAGAAGGACAAGTCATTGTAAGCTTCCAATATGGTAGGTTGTTATGAAAGTCAGGAAGGGAAGCCTATTCAGAGAGAAAAATGATGAATTGAGCTTCCGAATGATTATTCATTTATTCTTTTTGTAAGTCTATGAAGTGAAAGAAATTTTACTAAGCTTGGGCTATACAGATTAATAAGATATTGTCCTAGCTCTGGAAAAATCTAAACCAAGTAACTAAAATACAATATTGAATTTAAAATCCTTTTGGATGGGACAGAGGAAGGCAGAACAAAATTTATTACAACAAGATATCTGAATTTGCAGCAAAGAATCATTCCATGCAAAACATCTCTCGATATGGAAGTGCCTATAAGCAGAGACCTATTTGGGTCGCTCATCTTCCTCAAGACTGGACTGAAGATATAAAGAATCTTATACCCAAGGTCCTCCCCTATTTTCAGTATGCCAGGTCTACTTTTTCTAATTACATCAACATCAATATAAGATTGTTGAATATCAGCTGGATTCTGTCTATCTCTCAGAGTATTTCATCTAACTTATTTGACACTGGCTCCTGCTACTAAAAAGTAAGGTAAATACATAATACTGGGGACAAATTGACCAAGAGGCTGAACAAAATGGTCAGGATGACCATGAAGCACAAGCTTTGTCCAGCAGACTTCAATAATCCAGGAACCACTGAGTCACTGTTGAAATCAGAGAGTAAGGGTGCACACTCAGCTGCTGTGAATGGGAATTTCTATAGAAACACTTTACATAAAAGTGTTCTTTATATAAAACAGAGGATCTTCACATTCTTATTCAAAAACAAAGCCACAAATGCTTTCTGACAATACTTTGTTCCTTTGATAATAAATACATCAATCTGTCAAGAATTTGTTGAGAGCCATCGTTGTTTATTGTGTAGGCAAGCAATACATAGAAGTTAGTGCACACATAGATCTACATACATCCATTATCTTTGACATCTGGAGCTGTTTGCAGTCTCAAAATTTGTGTCAGTAATTCTTGAGGACAGGTTTTAAGCGGTGCATGATCTGAGAACCTCAATACTACTCTCACTCCCAACTACTCCTGACCCCTGTCATCCCTGTTTATTAGTTCCCAACTGTTCAGCAGATCAAAAGGGGGCTTCACAAGGAAGAACCTGTGGCAGGCAATGCAACAGCCTCCCAGATTCCTCTTCCTTTGGTAGAGCCACAGCATGTCTCTCTTCTCCAGTGAAAACTTACTTGTGTGGCTGCTCTAAGGAGCAAGACAGTTAGCGGGCTATCAGCTGGAAGGGCCTGATTTGGCTGCGCATGCTAAATGCTAATAATTGATAAGATTTCGTTATTGGTTTCCTTTCACCTTCATCTTATTGTGCTAGGTAATGGAGATTTTATACCACCCATAACAAACCTAAATTGTCTTGTAGTTATATAATTATATAAGTATGTAATTTAAAACACATATATGACCTAATACAAATATTACCTAACTTTCTGTCTCAGTGACTGTACCCAGATTGTAAATTTATAATGAATATGTCAATGGACACTGGCCAATATTTCAAACCTGTTGGCATCTTATGCAACTTACCAACAAAATGGCTCAGAAAAAGTTCAGCTGGCATACAAAACAAACCTATAAAATGACAAGGTACAATCAATAAACCTACAGCAAATAGTCTAACACTTAGAAGGAGTCATGTTATTAGGGCTCAGCCACACTTGGTTATCTTCATATCATCTCATGTTGATTTTTCTTTGCTCTCTACAACAGGTGCTGGATGGTTCCCCCATTGAAGTCACCCTAGCAAAACCAGTGGACAAGGACAGTTATGTTAGGTATACCCGAGGCACAGGTGGAAGGGGCACCATGCTGCAAGGAGAGTATACCTACTCTTTGGGCCAAGTTTATGATCCCACCACAACCTACCTTGGAGCTCCTGTCTTCTATGCCCCCCAGGCCTATGCAGCAATTCCCAGTCTTCATTTCCCAGCCACCAAAGGACACCTCAGCAACAGAGCCATTATCCGAGCCCCTTCTGTTAGAGGTAACACCAGTCAGATCTTGCTTTAGAGTAATCCCAAGATTTCAAATGACTCGAATTGCAGTAGCCTTAGATATATTGGATGGGTCCACTGGGAGAAAAGCACTGAAAAATTGTTTATTAAAAATCAAGTATTACGTCAATAGTTTTCCTGTAATAGGAGTCTTTTTTCACATTACAACTGGTTATTGAAAAAACATGGTCAGAACATTGTGCAAATGAGCCTAGTGCACAGATTCAAACTTTGCATGGGCCCATAAAATTTGCACAAACTAAAACCTAGTTCTATAATTGTTAGCTTCTTCTGTATCACTTGTCCACCATTGTGTAGTCATCTGTAGCTCATTACAACACTTCTGGAATAGACTAGTATAGTCCAGTGGAAACCAATTACCTCAAATAGCAAAACCCTTTCAAGGCATGTGTGTATTTGATGGTGACTCAGTGGCATTGTCTTAATATACAAATCACAAATTATTATAAATATAATCTAATAGACATATGAGATGTTCTCATCTGATCTCCTCCAAGAAATATGTGTTATACTTTCTTAGAAGCCAAATTATTAAGGAAATTACTGTATTTCTTTAGTACATGGAGAACTGAACAACAAACAGAAAAAAAATCCTCGATCAGACTGCTAATAAAACAATAAATATTTCACATTTGAATCCTGTAGGAATTCTAAATGTTTGAGCAGTTTTCCAAGCTCCATTTCTTCAAGGAAGCTAGAAGATAAAGAAAGCCTTTATTTTATTTCCAAGAAACTAGCTTGTCCCTGTCTTTTTGGCTCCTTCAGATGAGTTTTTCTAGGATATGGCTAATGCCAACTGAATCCCAGTTCTATCCTCCAAATACGACATGAATCTGGGCAATTCGATAAACAAACTGTGTATTTAAGCCTATTCTTGGGTTTGACTTAGAAGCAAAGAGGCACATCTAGATTACTGTGGAAACAATTATCTCACTATGTTTTACTATGTTTCAGTATAACTAAATTGATCATCTTAGGAGCTCTAGTCTTCAATAGCCTTAAAAGTTTCATACTCACAATTACTTGCCCCAAAATTGTAACGCAAATGAAATAATCAAGATTTCCTTTAAGGTAACTTGTCTATGTGATAATAAATTATATCATTGCAACATTATGCATTTATAATGTAAAATCACATCATTAACCAATCCATACATTAAATACAAATTGTCAACCAGTTATGATGTCGAAAAAAAACAAACTCCACTATAAGGGAAAAAATGCCTATCTTATAACAAGAAAGGAATCAATGAATGATATTCATGGATGAAGGGTAATCAATTTAATTTTTTATCTCTATGCCACCAATATAAAATCAAAGTAGCAACACGGCAAAACAAAAATCAAAAGGAATCTATGCATGAAACTCAATGGAAATTTAAGCCTCACATTGACCGAACATCAGAGAGGATGGTGAACCTAAAAGCATGCTTTCTAAATGTTTGTTTTACAATAAGTCATTGGAGGTGGGATAATTAGGGAAGCCAGAATTTATTTCTGATATACTGATCAGTGACAGTCTCTATGCAAGACTGATTTCAAAATAAGTGGTCGCATTATGTTGGAATGTTCTAATAAATACATTCCCAGTCTTTATTAGTCTGTATAAAATATCAAGAAAAGGTTACCTAAAGACAAAAATTGCAAATTTTCTATCCCAAAATTTCTAAGTTGTTTGTGTACTTATCAATAGTATTGTACTTGTCATTGGCATTGTTTTCTTCTGAAGGTAGTTTTTCAAAAAAGAGAGAGACACCTATGTTAAACCTTACTTTATGTTGAGTTTCATTACATTAGAATCCTAGAGTTTCCCACCCATCTTCAGGGCAATAATCAACGTGAATTGGGCTAACTTTTCCATTACAGTAAGATTCAGGGTGATTTTCTGGTGGTTTGATTCAGTTTAATGCCTTCTTACGTTCCTAGAAATTTACATGAATGTACCTGTAGGGGCTGCGGGAGTGAGAGGACTGGGCGGCCGTGGCTATTTGGCATACACAGGCCTGGGTCGAGGATACCAGGTCAAAGGAGACAAAAGAGAAGACAAACTCTATGACATTTTACCTGGGATGGAGCTCACCCCAATGAATCCTGTCACATTAAAACCCCAAGGAATTAAACTCGCTCCCCAGGTAGGTAATGTTATTCCAGAAATAGTTTCTTTAAGTTGTGCCAATGAGCATCATTCACTTTTATCAAATGATTTGACGTGATCCCTACTCAAGCTATGGGTTTTTTTCTTTTAATATATAAAGCATCCAATCAATGTCACACCCTTTGAGGGAATGCTGGGCATCAGGTGCTATTTTTCTATTCTAGGTCCTTTCTCTTTTTAAAAAAATCATAAAGTTTAACACCTTGAACAATATTCCACTGAAATGCAAAGAATCTGAGAGCTATTAAGAATTATCAACCCATACCCGAAATGAGGCAAAGACCCCATCTCAGAATAAATGCCTATTGTATGTGAGCCAGGTTGGTTGGCAAATGAAGAGTATTATGGCAGTGCCCTGAATAGACCATTTAGGACATCTTTTCTTGGAAACACTGTATCTAAGAGAAAACTCCACCATGATATCTAGGTGAGTTATTAACTATGAGATGTCATCAGTCATACCAAATTAAATCTTCCTCCATAGTTACATTTTGGCAGTGGCATTACAGAGAGTTTTTACTGTGTTCGTTTAAGAGTTCTAAGTTTCCACACTTCAACATTAACCTGTGGTTTTTATTATTGGAAAATTAAAAGCTATAAAAGTTTCAATATGGAAACTGACTCCCGGGGTTAAAAATAAAACAAAACAGAGTCTACGCTAACCCTGAGACTGTTCCCTGCGGGAGTGTGATAGGTGCTGATCTCTGTGAAATACATTTTGGCTGAATAACACAGAGTTACAGTTTGTGTATCTTGAAGGAAACTTCCCTATTCCCATGACAAAGGTGGGCTTATAGCCCCACGTTTATGGAAGTAGCCCTTATAATTTCAATCCAGAAGAAAACTGGTTTTCTAAAAGCTCATCTTGGGTAATTTTTTAATGGGATTTCTGGCTTTCTTTTATGCACAAATTAGCTCATCTAAGGTTTCTGCTAGCCCCACCCAGGGAATTTAAAAAAAATGCCTATCAGAGTGCTAAACAGCAATCATTTGTTCACATAAGATTTAGTAAACATCTCTTATGCACCATGTAGTGTGCTAGGTGCTGGAGATGTAGAAGTGAATATAAAAAAATCCTTATCATGAAAAAGTAGATGGCAATCCAGTGGGAAAAAACTGACACGTAAACATATAATTATAATGAAATCTGGAAGTGATATGATGAAGTTTGTTCAGAAAATATAAAAGCCACTCATCCAGTTTCTCTTGGGTTAAAACCCAAAACAAAGAACCTGATTAAAGTACTGGAATACTTAGAAATATTTTAAGAAAATAAAAAATAATAGTCGCAAATTCTGTATAATAATAGTATTTCTGAGGGCTGCGATAGTATGAAAACAGATCTCTTCGTTTTACATTAAACTCAAGTTAGAAATTCATCATGTCTTATATTAATATATGAGTAACAGTCTCTATCAATTAATAAAAGTTCTTTAATTTGTGTCTGACCTTCTACAACTATGGCTTAGAAATGAAGACCATACCACCACCAACCAACATAGATGGGGCCTAAACAACCCCAAAGTAGAGTTACGAACTTCCAGCCAGAAGCAGAGAGACAAGCCCTTTCCTGCAAAGTCAGCAGTGAGAGCTGGTGTTCCTTCCGCCCAGGTTTGCTCACCTGGCATAAACAAGCAGGCATAATATCTACCAGCAAAAGCTCCTTTATTATTGCCCAAGAACTGTAGGGAATGCTCTGAGGATGACAAGAGATCCTACACAAGAGTATTAAAAAGAAAATATCAATAGAAAAAACAGGAACAATCTACAAATTAATAAACTGGAAAATATCATGCTATTGCAGCTGGGTTAATTAGCATAAATGAGGTAAGAAACCTCAGAGACACATCCTGAGACACTGTTCTGTCTTACAGAGTTATTTTCTCAGCCTTATGCCCTGCTTTCCACAGTCTACTGAATCTGCTGACTAATGAGAGCATCAGGACCTCTGGACAACCAAAAATGGCTTCAGAATAAAGAAACTGTGAATCTTTAGAAAATATTCAGTTTGGAGTAATTACAGAAGAAAAAAACATGCAGGAAGATGCTAAAAAGCATATTGTCATTAAGCAAAAAAAAAAAAAAAAAAAAAAAGCCAGAAATAGTGTCTTACCAAACAAATAAAAACATTGCAACTGTTAACACCCATCTAGGAACGCTCAATAAATACCAAGCATTAATTCTATTTTTTTTATGAAATTGTGAGATTAAAACCCTATGATAAATGACATGAAATAAAAATATATTCTTAGGCTATCATCTCTAAACCATTATAAACACAGAGATTGAGAGTAATAATGAGTAAATCTATACAAATCTATGCACACAGTGTTGGAGCAACAATTTTTACAAAAACAAATATTCCAAACAAATCATAAAATTAAGCTTTTGGTAAAAAGTTACAGGTAATGGACTAAACTAAAAACATATTACAGTAAATGGTGTGAAAGTGATTTTATGAACTAATAGACCTAACATTTTAAATGGAGTTCAAATTGGGTTCATCTTAAATTTTATGAGTCATTAAACCATGTGGCATTTTATATCTTCAGATATTAGCTTGAACTCTGAAAATAGAGTTTAAAAACCTGAAAACTTGGGAAATAATGTGAATATGTCATTTGAGGGGGAAATAACTTTTTTTATTCTTGTAGATATTAGAAGAGATTTGTCAGAAAAATAACTGGGGACAGCCAGTGTACCAGCTGCACTCTGCTATTGGACAAGACCAAAGACAACTATTCTTGTACAAAATAACCATTCCTGCTCTAGCCAGCCAGAATCCTGCAATGTGCGTAACTTCTCCAAATTCCTTACCATTTTAGATCAGGATACACTTACAAATTAAATGCATTTAGTCACCATCTAAACAAAATACTGAGGTCTACTACCTACTCATTTGTCATTAAATGCAAATATTGAGATGTGTAGTTGGGATGTACCAGCCATGAAACCAGCATATAAAGGCCCCCAAATTTCATATATACGACGAAGGTTGTGTAGTATCACCAGCCAGTGGAAAACAGTCAGTAGTGTAAAATGCAATAGAAATAAAAACTATAGCCCATTCTTGGCTGGGCGTGGTGGCTCATGCCTATAATCCCAGCACTTTGGGAGGCTGAGGCAGATAGATCACTTGAGGTCAGGAGTTTGAGACCAACCTGGGCAACATGGTGAAACCTCGCCTCTACTAAAAATACAAAAATTAGCCGGGTGTGGTAGCCGGTACAGGCAGGTGCCTGTAGTCATAGTTACTCAGCAGGCTGAGGCAGGAGAATCACTTGAACCTGGGAGGTGGAGATTGCTGAGATTGTACCACTGCACCCCAACCTGATCAATAGAGTGAGACTACATTTCAAACAAACAAACAAAGCTATAGCCCATTCTTTCATCTGTGCAGTGTTTAGGTTGAAGCATATGAAATTACCATTTTATACATAATAAGACAATGGCCCATCATTTAATTTTGGACCAAAGATATGACCTCTCTGTTAGTGGATATCACCTCCTGAATTTTACCTTGAGCCTGCATTTCTATATATTTTAGGAACAATTTGTTTCACTTGTGCTTTAGAAAAGCCATGTAGTGAATTACTTGTATGTCCCAGGAATGTCATCAACCACTGATGTTCTAGATCAATTTATAAATATTTCTACATGCAACCTATATTTAGAAGCTTTAATAGCAAACAGAATGAAAAACACCCACTCAAAATACCACCATCCAGTCATCTTACAAAGCTGATAGTGCCTTAAGTTTTCACCTGACTCAGTTGTACCAGTTTAAAAATGGCTACCCTGACTGACTTGCTTTCCAGCCACCCTTTCACACCTCCAAAGCTGAGTGCCTATGTGGATGAAGCAAAGACGTACGCAGCCGAATACACCCTGCAGACCCTGGGCATCCCCACTGATGGAGGCGATGCTGGCACAATGGCTACTGCTGCTGCTGCTGCTACTGCTTTCCCAGGTATGGGAAAATTGTGCCAGAAATGGCGCCCTGCAGAGAGTATTTGGGAAACCCTTTTTTGGTACCACTGAATCATAGAAATGTTTGTGTACCCTACTTACAGCAATCTGACTTGCACCACCTTGGGACCAAAAAGAGTTTCCCAAACTAGTGACTCATTAAAACACGAGGCAAGAAAATCAAGCTGGGCTGCAGAGTGGGTTCTGGTCTCGGCTCAGCTTTAAACTGCTGTGTGATCTTGAATGAGTCAGTCTCTCTGAGTCTGGTTTGTTTTGGTTTTTACTTTTAGTAAGAGAGTTTGAAACTACCTATAGATATATGATGTTTATTGGAGCTCTTACTGTGTGCTAGGCACTCACTTAAATGGTCAGGAAGCGTTATAATGTCTTAGTAATGCTCATGATACCACCAAGAGTTAGGTTCCATCAGGAAGTCCAGTATACAAACGAAGAGCCCATGTACAGAAAGATTAAGTACTTTGGCCAATGGCAATTAGCTTTTCAGCAATCTTTTCTCCTTCTCCAGTCTTCAATCTACTTTTATTAATTTGATTTCAAAAAAGATTTTTTAAAGTCAAATATTGCGTGTGTGAGAGTGAGAGACAGACAGAGATCCTTTCAAAATGTGAATAATCAGGACTCAACTCAATTTATTTGTTCTATAATTTTGGTCTGGGGCATATGCTGATTGCTTAAAGCAAAGCCTATCCATGGATCAACAATGCCTTCACAGGTCACATTTTAAAAGGTTTGTCCCCATTTGTTACGCAGCCACAACAAATGGTAATAATTAAAAATGAATCCTTTAGAGATTGAAGGGGACCAGGCACGAAAGTTGTTTAGGAAATTTTTTCTCAGTTGAAAATTTTTTATCCTTTTTTTTTTTAGTAAAAGATTATTTCTATTGAAGAAATGTCATTTTTGACTTGTCACTGTGTCAGCGTGTGCCACATAAGTCCAAATTAGAGCTCTAAGTAGACCAAGAAACATGATATTCTTATCAATTAATTAATTCATATATTGGTCATGTGTAGGTGTGAGAAATTTTATATTCCTCACACCACTGCCCCTGGGGCTCGTTCTCAGTAGTGTTTTTTGGTTTTGGGGGTTTTTTTCTCAAAAGTTTTGAATATATCCTCCACTCTGGCCAGTGGGGCTAACATTAATGATGTTTCACATCTGAAAGTGACCTCAATTCTGGCTTTGTTTCTCTGTAAGAACATGGAGACGCTCTGTGGTGAGTCCCTCGGCGGTTACCAAGGTAACAGCTGACACTGCAGAGGGCAAGGTCCTTCCTGGGCAGTGCAGGGCCAGCAGCCAGTGCTTGCTTTCCACATAACAGGGTGTTTACATGTCCATTTACTCAGGATGCCTGCCAGGGCTTCTCAGTTCTTAGAAAAAGTTGAACCCCTGTCTTGCAGAAAGCTGCACCCCGAAGACACCTAACAAATGTACTATTAAACTAATGAGCCACTGTCAGAAGAATTTTAAAGTTTGCTTTCACATTGGAAAGGATTTGCTTTTACCCAAGAATGTTTTATCTTATTCTCACTTCTATTGGCTTCTGTGAGAAGTTAAAAATATTTAGGGCATGAGTGTTGTCTTGGGAATGCCTAAGAATCTTAGAGGCTCTCTTATAACTTTGCCGTGGAGTCAAGCAAAGAATAATAGACTCCAAGGGAAGAACTGGTTTGAAACCCAAACACCCTGGCACTTAACAAATTGACCAAGTTGAAAAAGAAAATTCAAAATCCCTAATGGTAAAATCTGTACCGCAAACACATGCATGCATGCGTGCACACACTCACACAGTTACATTACTCACTTAGCTTAGAAATACTGTTTCCAAAACTATGAAAGTAACTGTTAACATGTGTCTCCTACCCTTGGAAAATGGACCAAACTTCGCTAGTGCATTAATCAGCATTACTGACCAAAGTGAATGCACCAAGAGTGGATTCAATTTTTGTTCAAAATAATCCAACCAGCTTCCTGCCACCACTTTCTGAGAAGCCACTAGAAAAAAATCAATGTGTCTGGGGTTGGGCAGGCTTCTACTGCACATAAAACAAATGGGGTTTAAAACAACAATGAAAAATAGGTGCCCATTTGTACTTAAGTATACTTCTCTCTTTCTCTTGTTATCTTTTACAATTTCTGGATAATCTCAGAAATACTCAGGTTTTAAACTAAAACAATACAGAGAAATAATGCTTTAGATAGTAGCTAATATGCTGTCTTCTTCAAAAGTGAATGCTCATCCACTAGATACAATGCTAACATGAAATTGCATAGATTATTTTTTTAATTCTCAGATACTTTGGTTCTCTGAGGTGGAGAACCAGCATCAAGGCCTCTGAATACACCAAGCACAGGCTTGATGAGGGGCTTGGGAGGTAAGAAGTTGCTTTTGCCATTCATAGTTAGATCTAAATATGGACAGGTTAGGCATTTGCTTTTAAGGTAGTATGGAGAAGCACACTTAACCTTTACAGTATTTCTCCTACTGATCTCCCAGTCTTTACACATCTTCTTGGGTAAAGGCAAATGTTTTAAATGTTTAATTTAGGCAGGTGTGGGATTACAGGAGAACTAGTCACACAGATCCCCACCTCCCCACATACCATGCCCAGCCAGCACCTCAGTCACCTTTTCTCATTTATAAATTTGGAGACCCTCAAAAAGCTATAAATCACAAGCTTTGATCAACTCAGTATCTTGTTAAGTTTCTCTTTCTTGGACCCTATCCCAAGCATCTTTAATTCTCTTAAGTATAAAGTGATTCTGACACAGGTGGTTGACCCCACTTTCGGGAACATTGTCCTAGGACTTTTTAAATGTCATTGAAAATCACTGAGTCCACATATTGTATCCTTAAGGACACTTTTTAAAACATATATATTAACTTTTAGCTTTAAGCCATATGTTAAATGTTCGTATTGCTAAAAGAAGACAAATAAGCCAAAAGGGAGCAAATGTGAATTCCTTTCATCAAGTTTTCTCTGCCTCTTCCTCCAGGATATGCTGTCCCTAATGCAACTGCACCTGTGTCTGCAGCCCAGCTCAAGCAAGCGGTAACCCTTGGACAAGACTTAGCAGCATATACAACCTATGAGGTCTACCCAACTTTTGCAGTGACTGCCCGAGGGGATGGATATGGCGCCTTCTGAAGACACTTTTAAATTTAAGAATAAGACACACAAAACTCTATTAAAAAAAAGAAATAAACCTCTAACTCGGTCCCCCAATGATCATAAATAATATCTTTCCTAAAGAAATGCCTTTCCAGAGAATGTATAGCTTATACCAATTATAGAATCGTGAAGTAAGAACGTTATTCTGAAATGAAATCAAATGTTAAAGAGTCTTTTGTTTAACAGAAAGCTGGAGAGCCACTGCCCCAAAAGTTGTTCTTCCAATCTTCCTGAGTGTTTGGGGAGTATGTTTACAAATCCTGCCAGGGTGAAGAGAGATCTTTTAGCTGGCAAGATTTGGGAGGGACGGAGCAGACCTGGGCAGTCAGTAACAATCAAGGGAAGCCAAGTAAACTCCAGAGTCTTACCTCTGGCTCACAGCTGCTTTTGTGATACACAAAGTCACAAAGAGGAAAAGGGAAGGGAGGAGGTTGCTTTTCAAAATGCATTCACCATGGCTCACTGTGTGGGGCATGATTGTAGGCCTGAGCTCATGAAAGACTGTCCAAGATTTTGTGGGTTCAACCTCTCTTCAGCCTGAAAATTCCATCCAGTCGATTTGTCACAGATCAGGATCTTCCTGTCCCCTGCAGCCCATGGGGACTTCCTAGAAATAGATATGATATGTTGTAGATATGGTTAAAACAAATCCAGGCCCCATTGTTTATTCAGCTCATTAGTCCACACCTATTTTTCCCTAGAACCCCTACCTTTTCCAATAATCATGCCAGCATGAAATGACCTTTTCTAATTTAAAATTTTTTGACTTGTTCATATTGATTGATTTTCATCATCTCAGACTCATTTTTCTCCTACCTAATATCATAAAAACGTAAATCAGATATACAGAATATCATTTATGATACTTCTTCGTTTCAGCAAATTGACTGAAAAGTCATTTTAAAGAGAGAAGTGCAGATTTGCTCTCATTTATTTGATATTGTTGCAGTATCCACCCCACCATCTAGCAATCAGAGACGCTTATATTAACTTGGGGTTAGCTTTGAATTATCTAACCCATTTATTTTAAATCTGCCAGGAAATCCTCTAACTTTCCTTCCTTTTTGTTTCAATAAGTATCAGGCAGCTTCACCATACCCGAGTCCTTTTGTCTTGAAGCTGCCACAGAAAAATCTTACATCAATCATTGCTGATTAGAAACTGTTTCAGACAATCAGCATGGGTGTTATTTACCAAATTCCCCCTAGACTCCTAGGCCTGTTCTCCAGGAACATCTGATGATGAAGTTGGGGGAGGGCAACGGTGCTACAAAACCCGGAACAGAGGTAAAGAGAAGGCACTACTTTCTTGCCATACTTGTAAATGATTGCTTTGTTCAAACATAAATAATCTAAGTCCAACACCAAATACCTGTTACTCCAACATCAGTCTCATTAGTGGTTTAAGACACAGTACTAGAATTTTCATTTTTTAAAATCCCTTGGCCCTTAAAAAAATTTACAGAACACAAAGGAAAACATAAACACAAAGACATGGAAAATTTTGTCAACTCCTTAATGGAATTCTGTGATCAAAAAGCAGGCCAGATTCTAATTAAAATCAGGTAAATTTCAATCACAATCAGAAGTACTTGTAACATTTCAGTTGTCCTAACTCCAATGAGATAACAAAGCCTCCAAGGCTACAGCTGAAACTCTGAAAGGCCCTGTGCTTTCTATTTTACATTTAGCTTCTAATATTTCCTAGGACAGTAGTTCCCAAAGTAGGCTGTACATTAGAATCTCCTGGAGAGCTTTTTAAATGCTAATGCCAATATCATATCTCATAACATTTACACTAGAATTTCTTTGGATGGATGCCTGGCATCAGTATTTTTTAATGATCCCTAGGTGATTTCAATGTGCACCTAGGTTTGGGAATTGCTATATTCTTGTATTTATACTCTATCTCTTTATTTCTTTTCCTTTTTATTTCACTTTTAGTAAATAGAAAAATGCAATTAAAAAAATCATCTAAGTTAAGACAAATAGCCAAATCATATTTATCCCATAAATAGTATGAATTTAAATGTAACTTATGTAGGCTTCAAACTAACTCTAAAAATGAGAAAGTAAAACAATCTTGTCCTAAAACAATTCTTAGATCCAAATTTAGACTCGCCTACAGATCTGCTTTTATTCTCAAAGACAGTGATTACATTGACATAACAAATGTCCATTGGGGCAGGCAAATTTCTACTGAGTCTAAAAAGCATTCCAAATTCTAGGAGCAAAAGTTCTGATTTTCCTTAAAATCTTTGCAAATAAATAGCAAAGGGTATTCTAGATGTCTTGTCAATGCAAATTAAGTTTGATTTAGAGAAGTTTTAAATTTAATCACAATGAAAAGATTAATACATGAATCTCTTTATGAGAAAAAAATCATTATTCTGGATAAAGTCATAATTGTTTTTTTACAATATTAAGAGCAGACACCTAAACATACAATAATACCAAAGTATTGAGAAAATTACCACTGGAACACCATCTCAAGTTATCACACCATTTACCTCTTTAGAGCCAGTTTTGTATAAGTAGGTAGACGTGGTTTTGGTTTTTTTGCTAAAATTTTACCTTGTTTTAGTAATATCTAGGGAATACTTTGAATTCCATTAAAATATATTCATAGAAAGTGTTAATGTGTCTACCATGCCATATGTTTATTTTTACTTTCCCCAAGTTAGGTAGATAGAGCAAGTTCTGCTACCACAAGTTTAAAATTATTAAGACAACGGACTCTTTTAAATTGCTGGTAGAAACAAAGGCTAATTTTGCATAGGTTTATATTTTTAGACTTAAGAAATTAGCACCTATTTAATACCTTCATACCTTCTGCATCACTATCAATTTTTCTGTAATTTCTTATTTGAATGCTTCCTAATTCTTTACAGAAAAAATTAAAATTAGTCACCCAACCAGGTGATAATAACAAAACAATAATTTAGGAACATCCAGTAAATTTGAATTAGTTCTCTAAATTTTGGTAATTAATAGCTTATTGATAATTAAAATCAGCCTAATGTTGCTTAAGTAGGAGGAAATTGATCAGCAATGCGATTGGGTATCTATTTTCTTTCCTATAAAAATGCTGCCTCTTCTCAAATTGCTTTATTTCTTTCCCACTGCATTAGTATATCTAGACAGCACCTTCAACTGCAACAAAATATAATTCTCCTAGATGACTAGGATATCCTCCAATCTGGTATCATGCGAAACAACACTGTGTTTGGGGAACAGCACCCAAAATGCTGCTAAAAAGCTACCTCATGTCAAGAAAATATGGATTTCAAAAAATATCTGGCACAGTGGCCCATGCCTAAAACCCCAGTACTTTGGGTGGCCAAGGCAGGAGGATTGCTGGAGGTCAGGAGTTCAAGGCCAGCCTGGGCAACATGGAGAGCCTCCCGCCTCTACAAACAACAACAACAACAACAACAAAATTTAATTGGCCAGGTGTGGTGGTGTGGGCCTGTGGTCCCAACTACTTGAGAAGCTAAGGCAGGATTGCTGGAGGCCCGGAGGGCAAGGCTGCAGTGAGCCATGTTCACATCGCTGCACTCCAGCCTGGGTGACAGAGCAAGACCCTGTCTCCAAAAAGCAAAAATAAATATCTAACAAAAAGGGACTTGTTTCCAAACCACAGTTTCTTAACTTTTTCAAGATGGAATAGAAATTAAACTATAAGTATATACTGATAATAGCTGTGCAGGAAATTGGTTTTTATTTTACTTAAAAGTTTTTTTTAGAAAAAATATTATTCTGATTGCATAGATTAGCAAAATATTGCATCAATATAATTTTCCATTTTTATTAATTTTTATTATATTCTAAATGACTGTTTTATAATTTTGCCTTGGACAACTGGGCCACAATTAGAATCCACATAGACAAGGAGGTTCTTAGGTGTGCCATTTGTAGAATAAAGGGCAATCAAGTTAATATTTGGGGTAAATTTTCATTGCATTCTAACCTATGAAGTTAATATTTGGGGTAAATTTTCATTGCATTCTAACCTATGAAGTTTGATAAAGTATATTATTATTGAACAACTCCAACACTAAGATTTCCTAAAAGTAACTTACAACAAAAAATGAACAATGTGCTCAATATTCACATAAAGTTATGATTATTCTCTTCTCGCATTCATATAAAAGTTCCCAGGGGGAAGAAAATGTATCTAAAATTTAGACTAGAAACTTGGCACTTTTTCTATATTGTAGACACACTTTCATATATTGTAAATATATCTGTTAAAGATAAAACTAAGTTTCTAACATAGCACTACAAGGAAACTTTGGATAAATATTTTTAAAAAGAAAATATTAATAGGATAACTTAAGATTTTGTATATACTTATTGGAAGACAGAAAGAAACTAGGCAGTAAATATTCCTAACTGACAAGCAACCATTGTCAATTAGGTTTTGTTAAACTGTCAAATTTGATTTTGAAATTTTAGTTTGCCGAATAATATCTTGAAAATGCTCTGAATTTTACTAGAACATATTCATAGAAAGTGTAATGTATCTACCAGGCTCTATGTTTGTGTTTGCCAACATTAGAAAAACAAAGTAAGTTGCGCTATAATGAGTGAAACTAAGGAAAATGAGATTTTTCTGATTCCCATTCCCTCTCTTAAACAGCAAAATATTTAAGCTTTTTTTATTAAATGAAAAATGGGTACAGAATATTCTATTGCCCTCCAAATGTCCCACATTTTTAAAGCCATGTTGTCTAACAATGTTTATACAGAAAATAGAATGCATAGGTTTAATATAGATAGCAATGTATATGTAGGCTCATTTGTGGGAGATTGCAAACTTTATGTGCCCCCAGTTCTCCCTGGTTTTGTAGGAAAGCTAAAAGAAAACCTTGTACTCTCACTAATAATGAAATTCATAGCCAATTTAGAAAGGAAAAATAACCTGAAAACCAAAATACCTCATTCATTTAAAGATGCCTGGAATAAAATATGGAATACTTCTGTACCTACCTCCCCTTTACAGACTTTTCTCCTATTTTGAGAGAGAAATTCAAGAAGAAGAATACAGCTTGTTCTCTCTCCACAAATGATACTTTGTCTAAGGGAATAGGAGATACCAAGAAACAGTATCTTTAAAAAAGTAAGCTGTCCACAGGCCTTCTTGGAGAATGAAGAAGCCCCATTCACGGTTTACCAATGTCTCTCTGAGGTGACAACACATCCTGGTTTTCCAGGACAGTCCTGGCTTAGGTCTGCTGGCCTTCTATAAATATTAACAGTGGTCCCTCTTATTTCCAAACGTGTCCCAGTTTAGACAACAAATTATACAGTGTCCGCCCCCCAACACGCACACACACACACCACCATCTTTATGGGTTGTTGTTGTTTTCTTGTTGTTTTTAATTTTGTAGAATTGGCTTTGCCTTCTCCAAAGCAGATAACAGCTTAAACTAGAGCACAGCTACTTCTTTCTGACTGAGCAGGGTCATAGCAAACAGAGAAGAATGGATCACTTCCTCCTCTGAAATCTCCATTAATCTACTTTCTGTCCAACTATCTCTCTATCCAGCCTATTTTTGGTCCTAGTTTTCCTCTCATAACCCCTGGGCTGTGAGTCCTGAGTTCTGCCTTCATATGGCAGAGCAAGCTAGTCATTATTATGCCAGGTTAGGTGGTGGGGCAAGACAAAAGATAGCTCTTGGGGACACTTGCTTGGTCTGTAGAGATCCACAGGGCACTAGTAGGGTATTAGAGCATTTACTGGTTTCTTTCTTCCTTGAGTCGAGTTACTTCTATCCCGAAACAGACAGGTCTTACATAAACCTTCACCTTAAAAAGGATATAGCCTTTTTTCCTTCTGCTTCACAAATTTGCTCCAACACTAATTCTCTTGCATTTGATTTCATCATTATGATTGTTCATCAACCATTCTTCACGAAAAATCCTCACATCATGTCATATAAAGTTTTTATTATTTTTAATGGAAAATAACATTGAGAGATTATTTTCCTTTTTCATAAAATTTCCCTTTTCCCCTCCCTCTATTCTCTTTGCTAACACTGGAAATTAAACAAATTTTACAGGCTCTATTGTTATTAACCCACAAATCTATTCTTCAGAGAATATATGATCAGCCTATATTTACTATGCACCTACTCTTATACCAGAAACTGTGAATACAAATACATGTATTTCCTACTTCTCTCTTTCATTGGGGCACACAGTCTCATGGTCCATTCTGCATTTTTCAGAATTGAATATAATTGCATCACCTGATAGGTTTTGCCACTTAGAATTCTGAAAATAAATCAACTCTGTTCTAAACCTTATGTTTCCACTATTATTGCCAAACTCTGGACTGATACAATAAGCCTTTTAAAAGGTGAATTTAACACTTGACCTATTACGGTTATTAAAGTAAAATGAGTTTTCAAATATTTCCCCCAGGAGAAATATAAAGGACTATGCAAAAATAGAAGAAGGAGAAAAAGGTTAGTTAGAGGTCCAGAAGGAGAATTAAAACATGGAATTGATAAATTCACCTACTGATTTATGATGTTAATGAGCAGGTACCTATACATTTTATTTACTTAAAAACATTTTGGCCACTAACTATTTCTGTTTTCTAAATATATTTGTGTTTATAAAAGTTTAAAATCTATATCACAAGCCTTAGTCCTGCCTTTCTTTGCAATAAATGATTTGTAATGAAGTATATATACATTTTTACAAATGTAAATTTTATTTTGAAACTTGGCATTTTCTTTATAATTCCTAAGATATCTTTGGGCACACAGACTACAGATAAATCTATTTAAATGAATTCATCATTATCACTGGTTTAAATATTTAATGTAACCATTGGAATTTTTATTCTTATTCCTTCATAGAATTCTCCTTTTCTTCTATGTTTCTGACTGCAATACAGCCCGATATTGTTATGCCCTATATCTTAATGAAAAGCAAGCTGTCAGCAAAATGCATTTATAGTTTCCAGATGTTTAACAATCTCTTTCTTCTTTTCTTTTTTGTTATTATTTTTATTTATGTGAAGTTAGTTAGCTGAGGTACCAAAAAAGAGACAAAGACAGTATTAAAAAGTGTGCATAAAGCACTTATTTTTGTACTTTAGTACAATATTTTATAGAACTTTGTGATCTATCTAAATATATCAAGTAAAATTACACCATTCACTTGTTGGGAAAATTATTTTTGGTTTGGAAGATATTAACGTAAGGGGCATCTTAGAATCATAAATCACATGAAATGAGAGACAATGCAATATTGTATAATTCCTGGATGATGCAATTGTTTTAATTGAATTTTCAAGTGCCATTATAAAGTTTTAAAAATTATCAATATGAGTTGTTGCCTAATTTTTTCTTTCCTAAAAATAAAAGTTTTTCTTTTTGTAAGTAAATACCTGAATATTAATAATCCGTAACTGCAATGTGGTTTTCACAACTTCTTTACATGATTCACATCTTCTGAGATTAAATGCAACTTTTAATAATTAAATGCATTATTTTTCAATCCATAAAAAGACAAGAAAAATATTTAGCAATTAAAATATTGAGAAAACATGACTCCAGAAAGGTAAGTGGGCCCTGAAATCAACATTTGCCTGGGGGCATCTGCTGATCCCTAAGAACTAGAGCAAACTATTCCTTCAGGACCAAATCCAGCTGCCTGATGTTTGTTGGCCCTTGAGCTGAAAACGACTGTTATGTTTTTAAAAGGTTGAGCTGAGAATGTTTTTCACATTTTTGAAAGGTTGGTTTAAAGAAAAATAAAAGGAAGAACATGTTACTAAGACCATATATGGCCCACAGAGCCTAAAATATTTACTATCTGGTCCTTGACAGTGAAAGTTTGCTAAGCTTGCCCTAAGCTAATACCACATATTTTAGTTTCTGTTACCTGTAGCACCCCACTTCTTGATGCCGAATTCTGAATTAGCTAGGATTAGGTTTGGTTGGCAGTGACAGTATTCCCAAACAGCAATAGTTTAAATAAGATAGCAATTTATTGTCTCTTACCCAAAAGTCCCAAAGGGCAGTACAATGCTGGTACTCTGCTTCACAGTTTCATGAACATAGGCTTCCTTTTGTTGCTTTACTTGAATGGTTTCAATCTCATCGCCTAAGATTTACATCCAAGTAGAAAGATAAAGGACAGAGAAAGGGAAGGACACCCATGAGCTGTCCCTTTAGGACAGCTACTGGAAGCTGCCACAGGACACTGTAGATTACATCATTGGCCAAAATTTAAGCATGTGGCCACACTTAGCTGCAAGAGAAGATGGGAAATGTAGTCTTTATCTAGGCAGGAAAAAAATTCTTTTACTCTGAAAGAATGGAAGAATGAATACCAAGAGAAAACTAGCAAAATCTGCTACAAATTCCTACATCACAGGAAGGATGTGATGTTTAAATTAAGTAGGCATATGAAAACATCTGGTGCTGGCCTTTCATGATGGGTACTTATGAATCTTGGCTCTGTATCCAACCACCTGATGGGTTCTTCCTGCCGACTGCACAGACAAAACCAATTCACTGAGACCATGACATTGCAATAAAGAGTTTAACAGACATGAGGCCAGCCATACCATGTGGGAGATAGAGTTATTACTCAACTCAATCCCCCTGAAAATTCGGAGACTAGGGTTTCTCAAGGATAGCTTGGCTGACTAGGGAGTTTGCTTCTGAGTGGGGCTATGGGACCAATCAGAGGGAGTCAGTGGCCTTAGGTGAAGCCATAGGTAGTCAGAAATGCAAAAACCTGAAAAGACACCTCAAAAGGCCAGTCTTAGGTTCTACTATAGTGATGTTATTTGCAAGAGTAATTGGGGGAGTTGCAAATTTTGTGACCTGCAGAATAATAGCTGGTTATCCTTTAGTGGACACCTTAGAAGAATTCAGGCTCTACACCCTCCTAACCTGGTAGTCTCTCATGAGCTTTACAAAGGCAGTTAGTTCGAGGGAAAGACCATTATTTAAACTATAAACTAAATGTCTCTCAAAGTTAGCTTGGCCAAGCCCAGGAATAATTAAGGGCAGCTTGGAGCTTAAAGGCAAGATGGGGTTTGGTTACATCAGATCCCTTTCACTGTCAAAATTTTCTCAATGTTGTAATTTTTGCAAAGGCAATTTCAGCTCTTTTACCCTGCCTTTACCAACTAAAAGGAAACAGCCAATTTACCTTAGAGTTTCTCGAAGTATTGTCACCCATTGAAAGTGTAACTCTGTAGGGAGGATCCCATTGGCCCCACTTCCTGGTATTCACACAATCGTATAATCTCCTTCCTTTGCATGCATAGTGGACTTAGTAATGAACAGAATATAGCAAAAGTGATCGGATATCACTTCCAAGGTTATGTTATAAAAGATTATGATTTCCATCTTCCTGGCTCTTCTTGCCTGTTCACTGTGATGAAGCTGGCTGCCATATTGTAAGCTGGGCTGTGTAAAGAGTCACATGGCAAGGAACTGAAGGTAGCCTGCAGCCAACAGCCCATGGGGAACTGAGTCCTGCCATCAACCACATGATTGCTCTTGGAAGTGGGTTACTCCTCAGCAGAGCTTTGAGAGGACTGCAGCCCTGGCTAATACATTGAGTGGACTTTATGATAAACTTCAAAGCAGACGACCCAGCCAGCTGCACCTGGCTCCTGCCCCACAGAAACAGTGATATAACAAATGTTATTTTAATCTGTTAAGCTTCAGGATAATTTTTTTGTGAAGGAACTAATAACCAATATAACTGTGAAAAGCTACAAAATTACAATGAATGTGAATGTGTTTATCATCTGAGAGTCACAGCAATCAATGACTAATATAACAGTGAGAAGTTATAAAGTTACAGGGAATTCATATGTGTTTATACCTGAGAATCACTGAAGCTGTTGTGCAAAATCAGAGAAACCAACTCAGGTTTTGAGTTTATGGATAACTGTTGCTGAAGTCAATATCCAGAAGCATATGCCCAATGTTGGAGAGGATAAGAAGTTAAAGAAATCCTATGTATCTGGTACAAAGTAGGTGCTTAAAAATGCTGGTTGAGTGGAAAGAAAAAAGGGAGAAAGGAACAGATGAAAGAGAGTATGGGATAGAGTGGAGGAAAATGAGAGGAAGGAAGAAAGAGAGAAAGGGAGGAAATGGAAGCGAAAGAAAAATGAAGGGGAGAGAAGAGAGAGGAGAATCTGGACTTCCGAGAACCAGGAATGATACTAAGTAACAGCAAGTGGGTGGTATCTTTGGCTCCCATATTTCAAGCAACTCTGAGTAAAATTTCCTTTTGATGAGCAATGTCATGATATGAACAACTTTAGATCCAAAAAAGTTGCACTAAGAAAAAAAAAAATCTTCTAAGTCTGAACATTCACAAGGACACCTGATATAGTTTCTATGAAAAGAATGAACTCCGAAGCAAAAGTCCAGAATTCAGGCCCCAGTTCTGCCACTGTTTTATAAATACCTGACTCAGACTCTCAGACTCTATAGCAGAGACTATCAATTGAAACATGTGACTAACAGTGGTGGGCAGACTGTTTTAGTCTGTTTTCACACTGCTGATAAAGACATACCTGAGACTGGGAAGAAAAAGAAGTTTAATTGGATTTACAGTTCCACATGGCTGGGGAGGCTTCAGAATCACGGTGGAAGGTGAAAGGCACTTCTTACATGGCAGCGGCAAGAGAAAATGAGGAAGAAGCAAAAGCAGAAATCCCTGATAAACCCATCAGATCTCATGAGACTTCTTAACTATCACAATAATAGCATGGAAAAGACCAGACCCCATGATTCAATTACCTCCCCCTGGGTCCCTCCCACAACATGTAGGAATTCTGGGAGGTATACAATTCAAGTTAAGATTTGGATGGGGACACAGCCAAACCATATCATTCTGCCCCGGCCCCTCCAAATCCCATGGCCTCACATTTCAAAACCAACCATGCCTTCCCAACAGTCCCCCAAAGTCTTAACTCATTTCAACTTAACCCAAAAGTCCACAGTCCAAAGTCTCATCTGAGACAAGGCAAGTCCCTTCCACCTATGAGCTTATAAAATCAAAAGCAAGCTAGTTACTTCCTAGATACAATGAGAGTACAGGTATTTGTTAAATACAGCTGTTCCAAATGGGAGAAATTGGTCAAAACAAAGGGGTTACAGGGCCCATGCAAGTCCAAAATCCAGTGGGGCAGTCAAATTTTAAAACTCCAAAATGATCTCCTTTGACTCTAGGTCTCACATCCAGGTCATGCGGATGCAACAGGTCAGTTCCCATGGTCTTGAACAGCTCCACCCCTGTGGTTTTGCAGGGTACAGCCTCTCTCCCAGCTGCTTCCACAGGCTGGCATTAAGTGTCTGTGGCTTTTTCAGGCACATGGTGCAAGCTGTCAGTGGATCTACCATTCTGGGATCTGGAGAACAGTGGCCCTCTTCTCATAGCTCTATTAGGCAGTGCCCCAGTAGGGACTCTGTGTGGGGGCTCTGACCCCACATTTCCCTTCCACACTGCCCTAGCAGAGGTTCTCCATGAGGGCCCCACCTCTGCAGCAAACTTTTGCCTGAGCATCCCAGCACTTCCACACATCCTCTGAAATCTAGGCAGAAGTTTCCAAACCTCAATTCTTGACTTCTGTGCATCTGCAGGCTCAACACCACGTGAAAGCTGTTAAGGTTTGAGGCTTGCACCTTCTGAAGCCAGAGCCTGAGTTGTATGTTGGCCCCTCTCAGCCATGGCTAGAGTGGCTGGGACACAAGGAATGAGAATAGCATGGGAAAGACCAGGTCCCATGATTCGATTACCTCCCCCTGGGTCCCTCCCACAACATGTGGGAATTCTGGGAGATAAAATTCAAGTTGAGATTTGGGCCAGGACACAGCCAAACCATATCACAGACCAATATTGTTTCAGTAGCACACAGTCAACATATTACTACCACAAGGCCTACTTCCTTGCCACTTGCCAAATTTTCTATCCCCTCTGTATGCTCCTAACAACAATAAATATGATAAAACACCCCAGGGAAAGCAAATATCTGGCACATGGGCAGACACTCTCCTCTCCCATACCCTTGGCAGACATTGAGGAATGACTCATTGATCTCCTATTAGTCTAAGTCACAGTCTCAGAATCCTTTTCAGCATAGGGCTCCAGGTAGTCATTACCAATCAATCAGCATACCAATGAATGATACCACTGTAAATTTCCACTTTCCTCATCATTACATATTCAAAAAACTGAAGGTATCATTAACAAAACCACTTAATAAACAGCTTATTTTAAAAAGTGAAACATTTCCACAACCAATATTTGAAATATTGATCTATGGAATTAACTACCGATTTCTCAGCTTACACGGCTATATAAATATTTTCTATATTAACTTTCTTGTATTCTCACTGTATTCTTCCCCTTTCTTAGCAGGTCCAACTGTCTATCATTGCTTCAGTAAAAGTATCTGGCTAAACATCAGACAGAGATTTCCTGCAAGGCTTTCTGGCTGTGGTTTTTCAAAAGCTTTAGGGACTGGAAGAATTTGTAGGGTATTTGAAGGAACTGAAAGGGTGGCAGAAAGTGACAAAAGCAGAGACAAACTATCATAGAAAAGCAAAAGGAGAAATGCATATCCTCATCCACAAACCATCATGGGGATGGGAAGAGAGAGAAGGAAGAGACCTCAAGAACCAAGAACATAGGGAATTTAGTTTCAACTTCCAAGCAGCACCATCCAGAAGTAACAAAATCTCAAAGAATGGCTGCAGAACAAGTTCAAGCAGCCTTGACTATATATCCATGCCTCAAACATGGCAAGGGCTTCTCTAAGGGAATGAAAGGCACTGTAGAGACAGAGACATTGGCCTTCTCATAAATCGTCTCTATGACCCAATGATGAAGACCAAACTCTCCTTTTCCGTGGCTATATTCTGGCACTATACAGGATACTAAGGATTGCGGCAGTCTCAGGAATGGGAAGATGAGTCTTAGCAAGTTTTTATTTTTACCTGTCCGATAAGATGGGAGCTCAGTGAAAAATCAAGTTGAGTTGCAGAAAAATAAAGCAATGTTTTCTTTTTGTTGTGTTTATGGGCTGAGACTTGCTACTCTAACACTCAAGGTCCACCTCAACATGACTCCCATTGGGCTTTTTAATCCCATGCTACCTTGCAGAGTGGCATGAGAACTGGCTTGGGAGTACCCACTATTTGATCTTGGAAAATCACTTAAACTCCCTGATTTTGTTTCTTCATCAGTTAAAGAGAAATCATAATGTCTCCCTCACAGGGTTACTGTGAGGATTCATTGAAATTATGTACATTAAAATACCTATCACAGTGCCTGACATGGTAAGCATCATATAAATAACAGTCATCATTATCACAAAAATCTGCCAATGTAGCCTAGTAGGGTTTTCACAGAAATTTCCAGGTTCATTTCTCTATGGAACAAGTAAAAATTAAAATTTCAGACTAGAAAGAAAGAAGTAACACTGTCTTTATTTAAATACAACATAATAGTCCACATAGAAAATTCAGTGGACTCTACAATAAAGCTACTTGTATCTTATTTATTCTTTAAGAAATAAGAATAAATTTGCTCTTAAAGAAGAAATAAAATATAAGTAGCTTTATTGTCATATTATTTATTTGTCCTATTATTTATTATCATTTGTTTGTTTATTTGTCCTATTTTTTCTTAATAAAGAACCAATAAGTGAGTTTAGCAAGGTTTCGGGGTATAAGGTTAATCTACAAAAATCAATTGTATTTCTATATACTAGCAACAAACCACCCAAAGTTTAAATTTAAAAAGCAATACAACTTGCAATACCATCAAAAAATATGAAATAGTGATAAAAATTTTAAAAAGATATAAAAGACTTGTGCAATGAAAACTATAAACATTGCTGAGAGTAATTAAAGAAAACCCAAATAAATGGAGAGATACACCGTATTCATGGGTCAGAAGACCCAATGTTGCCAAAATGTGAATTCTCTCCAATCATAGTTTCAGTGCAACCCCAGTCAAAATTCCAGCAGGTTTATTTAGAAGTTGGAAAGATGATTATAAAATTTATATGAAAATGCATATAGGACCTGCTAACACAACTTTGAAAAGAACTAAGTTTGAAGTCTTGTACTACCTGACTTCCAGAATTATTTTATAGCTAAAGTAACTAAGACATTGCAATATTGGTGTCAGGATATTAAAGCAGACCCATGGAACAAAATAGAGTCCAAAGATATATATATATATATATATATATATATATATATATATATATAGCCAATTGATTTTTGACAGATGTGTAAAGTTAATTCCGTGGAGAAAACTTAGTTGTTTCAACAAAGCGTGATGAAAGCAATTGAATATCTATTGGTAAAACAATAAAGTTTGATTCATATCTCACACCATACAGCAAAACTAATTCAAAATGCATCCTAGAAAAACATTTAAAACTTAAAACAATAAAACATCTAGAAGAAAACAGGAAAAATATTGTTACCCTAAGATAGGCAAATATTTCTTAGATATAACACCAAAAGCATGATGTATAAAAAAAAATTGATAACCTGAACTTTATCAAAATTTAAAACTTCTAGTCTTTAAAAGAGAATGAAACAAGCCACAGACTAGGAGAAAATCTTTGCAAAGAATATATCTTATAAAGGCTGTGTATCTAGGAGATATAGAGCTCTCAACATTCAACACTAAGAGCAAAAGCCTCATTTTTAAAAATGGACAGAGATTTGAATGAACATTTCACCAAAGAAGATATATGGAGGACAAAATTACCTAAAAAGATGTTCAACATCATTAGTCATTAGAGAAATGCAAATTAAAATCACAATCACATATCCTTATACATGTATTAGACTAGCTAAAATTAAATAGACTTGCCATAAGAAATGTTGGCAAGGTTGTAGAAGAACTAGAAGTCTTATATGCTGCTCTTGGGAATGTAAAATGATACAGTGAATTTTGAAACAATTTGGCAGTGCCTTAGAAAATTAAAGGTACACTCACTGTATGATCCAGCCATTCCACTCCTGTATATTTACCCAAGATAAATGAAAGTATATTTCTATATAAAAACTTATGTATGAATGTTCCTATCAGCTTTCTCTGTAATAACCAAAATCTATCCATACAATGGAACACGACTCATCAAGAAAAAAGAAATAAACTATTGATATGCTACAACATGGGTGAAATGGAAAATAATTATATTGGGTGAAAGAACCCAAACATAAAATAGCACATATTGTATTAATTCATTTTAAACAATTCTGGTAAATAGAAACTACCCTATAGTGACAGAAAGCAAGTCTGAGTTTCTCTGAGTTTCCCTGTGTTTGGAGCTGAGAAAGGTAGGGAGATTACAAAGAAACACCAGGAAGCATCTGTGGGTGACTGACATGTTCACTATCTTGAGTGTGTTGACATTTTCACAGGTGCATACATATGTCAAAGTTTATCAAATTGTGTAATTTAAATGTGTACTATGTATTATATATCAATTGCTCTTCAATAACACTGCTTTTTAAAAGAGTTTAGCATATTTCTATCATATAATCCAGCCATTCCATTCCTAGGTATTGACCCAAGAGAAACAAAAGCATGTATTCATACAAAGACCTGTGCATGAATGTTCATAGTGGCATTATTTGTAACAGCCAATAACTGGAATAAAACCCAAACATTCACCAATGGGTGAATGAAGGTATAAACAAATTGTGGCACATTCATTCAGTGGAATGCTACTCAGCAACTAAAAAGTAAACATGCTGCAACATGGATGAATGTTAAAATAAGTATGTTTCATACAACAGAAGCCAAACAAAGGAGAGTAGATACTTCATGATTCCATTTATATTATAGTCTAGAATATGCAAGTGCACGTAGAGTGAGACAACACAGGTTGTGGTTGTTTGGGGAGAAGGGCAAAGCAGCACTAGGAAACTTTCCAGGGTGATAGATTTGTTCATCATCTTGACTGTGATGATGGTTTTGTGAGGATAGACATGTCAAAACTTATCAAATGTTATAATTTTATTTCTGTAATTTATTTGTACAATTAATTGCATGTCAATAATACCGCAATAGAAAAATTAAAAACAAACTGAGCATAAAATAGCAAAAGCAGTAAATACTTTCTGGGTATAGGAAAGCACTGGCTCAGCTAAATTGCTGTCTACCCTTCAGCAAGTCCTCTATCACCTCCGGACCCCCATTTCTGATTTTGTCATGTGAAAATCAGCTTGATGCTCTTTCATATTTGTTCCATTTCTAATAGGCTATGCTACTATTTTTAATCATTGACATCAAGGTTCTTCAAAAGACTTTAAAGAGACTGCCTGTGAGCTTCCTTAAGAACCTTCAAAATTCATTAACTGAAGAGAGAGACATGGCTCGCCGTCCACATTTCTGGGTCCCCAGGGAAGGAACCACATGCTCCCCAACTTGTGCAGGACCTCAGAACAAGTGCCCCAGGTAGTAAAATATTTTATAAGGAGACCTGACTCACTCTTGTCTTGGTAGCTCCTATAGGTCTGCAATTCTGCCACCATCATCCCACAAATAACCTACAATTTTAGTGAGAACACAACCAGGGAGAGCTTAATTTGAAAGACGATGATCCTTCCTGCCTTTCCAAAGGCAGTGGGTATAGTTGAAGGCAATATTAGTCTATATCTTCCATCTAACAGTTATGAAAATTTAAACTCCTGTGTTTAAGAGTGTGTACCCACCATGCATGTGTATGGTTACATTATAACTTATTAGTACTCAGAGTGAGCTCTCTTTGCTTGCTTTTTCTAACAAGAGCTGGGATAAATCATAACCCTTGACTTGTCTTACTGATTTCCTGTTAGAGGTTGTGGACTTTATTGTTAGCCTAATGTTTCTCTGCTAAGTGCCTTGGGACTCATAATCCAACCACAGTCCCATCCCTGAATCAAAATCATGAGATAAAATATTCATGAGATAAAACACCCAATCAAGTGTCAGTGTGAAGGCCAGAATATTTTGTGGCTTGTCATTAGACAGAGCTTAGGAGAGAGGCAGAAGCAGATAATGACTCATACCATCTGCTTCTGCATAGTAGAAATTTCCTAAAGGTACATAATTTTGATGTGGCTTTAAAGTGCCTGGCTCAATGCCAGGGATCAAATGGGGAGTTCAGTGACCTGAGTTCTAGGTCCAGATTTACAACCAATTTAACCTGTGTTTTGGTCAAACCATGTAAGGTGCCTGGGTGGTCAGGCTCCTCCTTTGTAAAAGGACATAAAGAGCTCCTACACTCCCTTCCCTTAAGGAACTAGTTGGATGACCCAAATGAGTGAAGCACACCTGTAAGACTCCAGGGAGTAGGACACAGTTGTCTCAACTCTGATCATTCTGAAGAGTGCACCCTTTGCCTTGATGCATCCAAGTACAATGAATACTGAGAAAAATAATATGTGTGCAAAATAAAATTTGCCTACAACCCAAAGTTTTTAAACTCTGGCCTCAAAGATTGCCAAAGTCTATTCTATTCCTAAAAACCTAAGATTGTCCAAGCCAAAGTGCACTGGACAGTATGTGTACAGTAGCTTAGATCAAGTATGACATCCAGTGGCCTATTTGGCTAATGACACTTAGAGACTTTGAAGGAATCTGGGGAATTCTGATCTCTTTGGCATTTAATCTTGCAGAAAAACTTGCAATTGAAGAAAGGGAACTGGAACTAACTAGTATTCTCCACTGGGTTGCAGGCACTGCAAAAGGAATTTTTGCCATTTATTCTACCCACACCTCACGGTAACTATGCAACCAATATTATTAACTACCAAAATGGACAAGAAAACAGAAAGAGACATAGAGACGAACTAACTTGCCTAACTATCTTACCAACCTTGCAAATAAGAATTTCTAAATACCATCTGACTCCTGAAAACATGCTGCACCCATCATTCCAAGACTTCAGAGAACATGTTTCCAAGTTTCTATTTTACAAATGTGGAAATTAACCTGAGGAAGGATAAGTGATACCCAAAACATAGCTACTTAAGGACAGAGATGAGGCTGGAACCCAAGGCTTGCAGAAGATCTACCAATTAATTATGAGATCCAATATATCATAGAAATGTCTTTACCTCCAAAGAAGGCCCTTAAAACACAGACTATGTGGAGGAGGAGCCAAGATGGCTGAATAGGAACAGCTCCAGTCTACAGCTCCCAGCATGAGCGACACAGAAGATGGGTGATTTCTGCATTTCCAACTGAGGTACCGGGTTCATCTCACTGGGGAATGTCGGAAAGTGGTTGCAGGACAGTGGGTGCAGCGCACCAAGCGTGAGCCGAAGCAGGGGGAGGCATCGCCTCACCCAGGAAGCACAAGGGGTCAGGGAATTCCCTTTCCTAGTCAAAGAAAGGGGTGACAGATGGCACCTGGAAAATCATGTCACTCCCACCCTAATGCTGTGCTTTTCCAATGGTCTTAGCAAACGGCACACCAGGAGATAGTATCCCGCACCTGGCTTAGATTGTCCTACACCCATGGAGCCTCGCTCATTGCTAGTACAGCAGTCTGAGATCAAACTGCAAAGCGGCAGTGAGTCTGGGGGAGGGGGGCCCGCCATTGCCAAGGCTTGAGTAGGTAAACAAAGCGGCAGGGAAGCTTGAACAGGGTGGATCCCACCAGAGCTCAAGGAGGCCTGCCTGCCTCTGTAGACTCCACCTCTGGGGGCAGGGCACGGCCAAACAAAAGGCAGCAGAAACCTCTGCAGACTTAAATGTCCCTGTCTGACATCTTTGAAGAGAGTAGTGGTTCTCCCAGCATGCAGCAGGAAATCTGAGAACAGACAGGCTGCCTCCTCAAGTGGGTCCCTGACCCCCAAGTAGCCTAACTGGGAGGCACCCCCCAGTAGGGTACTCATACAGCCGGGTACTCCTCTGAGACAAAACTTTCAGAGGAATGATCAGGCAGCAACATTTGCTGTTCAACAGTATGCGCTGTTCTGCAGCCTCCGCTGCTGATACCCAGGCAAACAGGGTCTGGAGTGGCCCTCCAGCAAACTCCAACAGACCTGCAGCTGAGGGTCCTGACTGTTAGAAGGAAAACTAACAAACAGAAAGGACATCCACACCAAAACCCCATCTGTACGTCACTATCATCAAAGACCACAGGTAGATAAAACCACAAACCCAAAGATGGGGAAAAAACAGAGCAGAAAAACTGGAAACTCTAAAAATCAGAGCGCCTCTCCTCCTCTAAAGGAACGCAGCTCCTCACCAGCAACGGAACAAAGCTAGACGGAGAATGACTTTGATGAGTTGAGAGAAGAAGGCTTCAGACGATCAAACTACTCTGAGCTAAAGGAGGAAGTTCGAACCCACGGCAAAGAAGTTAAAAACCTTGAAAAAAAAATTAGACGAATGGCTAACTAGAATAACCAATGCAAAGAAGTCCTTAAAGGACCTGATGGAGCTGAAAACCATGGCACAAGAACTACGTGACAAACGCACAAGCCTCAGTTGCCAATTCGATCAACTGGAAGAAAGGGTATCAGTGATGGAAGATCAAATGAATGAAATGAAGTGAGAAGAGAAGTTTAGAGAAAAAAGAATAAAAAGAAGTGAACAAAGCTTCCAAGAAATATGGGATTATGTGAAAAGACCAAATTTACGTCTGATTGGTGTACCTGAAACTGACAGGGAGAATGGAACCAAGTTGGAAAACACTCTGCAGGATATTATCCAGGAGAACTTCCCCAATCTAGCAAGGCAGGCCAACATTCAAATTCAGGAAATACAGAGAACGCCACAAAGATACTCCTCGAGAAGAGCAACTCCAAGACACATAATTGTCAGATTCACCAAAGTCAAAATGAAGGAAAAAATGTTAAGGGCAGCCAGAGAGAAAGGTCGGGTTACCCACAAAGGGAAGCCCATCAGACCAACAGCGGATCTCTCGGCAGAAACTCTACAAGCCAGAAGAGAGTGGAGGCCAATATTCAGCATTCTTAAAGAAAAGAATTTTCAACCCAGAATTTCATATCCAGCCAAACTAAGCTTCATAAGTGAAGCTGAAATAAAATACTATACAGACAAGCAAATGCTGAGAGATTTTGTCACCACCAGGCCTGCCCTAAAAGAGCTCCCGAAGGAAGCACTAAACATGGAAAGGAACAACCAGTACCAGCCACTGCAAAAACATGCCAAATTGTAAAGACCATCCAGGCTAGGAAGAAACTGCATTAACTAACGAGCAAAATAACCAGCTAACATCAGAATGACAGGATCAAATTCACACATAACAATATTAACCTTAAATGTAAATGGGCTAAATGCTCCAATTAAAAAATACAGACTGGCAAATTGGATACAGAGTCAAGACCCATCGGTGTGCTGTATTCAGGAAACCCATCTCACATGCAGAGACACACATAGGCTCAAAATCAAGGGATGGAGGAAGATCTACCAAGCAAATGGAAAACAAAAAGAGGCAGGGGTTGCAATCCTAGTCTCTGATAAAACAGACTTTGAACCAACAAAGATCAAAAGAGACAAAGAAGGCCATTACATAATGGTAAAGGGATCAATTCAACAAGAAGAGCTAACTATCCTAAATATATATGCACCCAATACAGGAGCACCCAGATTCATAAAGCAAGTCCTTAGAGACCTACAAAGAGACTTAGACTCCCACACAATAATAATGGGAGACTTTAACACCCCACTGTCAACATTAGATAGATCAACAAGACAGAAAGTTAACAAGGATATCCAAGAATTAAACTCAGCTCTGCACCAAGTGGACCTAATAGGCTTCTACAGAACTCTCCACCCCAAATCAACAGAATATACATTCTTCTCAGCACCACACCACACCTATTCCAAAACTGACCACATAGTTGGAAGTAAAGCACTCTTCAGCAAATGTAAAAGAACAGAAATTATAACAAACTGTCTCTCAGACCACAGTGCAATCAAACTAGAACTCAGGATTAAGAAACTCACTCAAAACCGCTCAACTATATGGAAACTGAACAACCTGCTCCTGAATGACTACTGGGTACATAATGAAATGAAGGCAGAAATAAAGATGTTCTTTGAAACCAACGAGAACAAAGACACAACATAGCAGAATCTCTGGGACACATTCAAAGCAGTGTGTAGAGGGAAATTTATAGCACTAAATGCCCACAAGAGAAAGCAGGAAAGATCTAAAATTGACACCCTAACACCACAATTAAAAGAACTAGAGAAGCAACAGCAAACACACTCAAAAGCTAGCAGAAGGCAAGAAATAACTAGGATCAGAGAAGAACTGAAAGAAATAGAGACACAAAAAACCCTTCAAAAGAATCAGTGAATCCAGGAGCTGGTTTTTTGAAAAGATCAATAAAATTGATGGACCGCTAGCAGGATTAATAAAGAAGAAAAGAGAGAAGAATCAAATAGACGCAATGAAAAATGATAAAGGAGCTATCACCACCGATCCCACAGAAATACAAACTACCATCAGAGAATACTATAAACACCTCTACGCAAATAAACTAGAAAATCTAGAAGAGATGGATAAATTCCTCGACACATACACCCTCCCAAGACTAAACCAGGAAGAAGTTGAATGTCTGAATAGACCAATAACAGACTCTGAAATTGAGGCAAAAATTAATACCTTACCAACCAAAAAAAGTCCAGGACCAGATGGATTCACAGCTGAATTCTACCAGAGGTACAAGGAGGAGCTGGTACCATTCCTTCTGAAACTATTCCAATCAATAGAAAAAGAGGGAATCCTCCCTAACTCATTTGATGAGGCCAGCATCATCCGATACCAAAGCCTGGCAGAGACACAACAAAATAAGAGAATTTTAGACCAATATTCCTGATATACATCGATGCAAAAATCCTCAATAAAATACCGGCAAAACGAATCCAGCAGCACATCAAAAAGCTTATCCACCATGATCAAGTGGGCTACATCCCTGGGATGCAAGGCTGGTTCAACATATGCAAATCAATAAACATAATCCAGCATATAAACAGAACCAACGACAGAAACCACATCATTATCTTAATAGACGCAGAAAAGGCCTTTGACAAAATTCAACAACCCTTCATGCTAAAAACTTTCAATAAATTATGTATTGATGGGACGTATCTCAAAATAATAAGGGCTATCTATGATAAACCCACAGCCAATATCATACTGAATGGGCAAAAACTGGAAGCATTCCCTTTGAAAACTGGCACAAGACAGGGATGCCCTCTCTCACCACTCCTATTCAACATAGTGTTGGAAGTTCTGGCCAGGGCAATTAGGCAGGAGAAGGAAATCAAGGGTATTCAATTAGGAAAAGAGGAAGTCAAATTGTCCCTGTTTGCAGATGACATGACTGTATATCTAGAAAACCCCAACGTCTCACCACAAAATCTCCTTAAGCTGATAAGCAACTTCAGCAAAGTCTCAGGATACAAAATCAATGTGCAAAAATCACAAGCATTCTTATACACCAATAACAGACAAACCGAGAGCCAAATCATGAGTGACCTCCCATTCACAATTGCTTCAAAGAGAATAAAATACCTAGGAATCCAACTTACAGGGGACGTGAAGGACCTCTTCAAGGAAAACTACAAACCACTGCTCAATGAAATAAAAGAGGATACAAACAAATGGAAGAACATTCCATGTTCATGGGTAGGAAGAATCAATATTGTGAAAATGGCCATACTGCCCAAGGTAATTTATAGATTCAATGGCATCCCCATCAAGCTGCCAATGACTTTCTTCACAGAATTGGAAAAAACTACTTTAAAGTTCATGTGGAACCAGAAAAGAGCCCGCATTGCCAAGTCAATCCTAAGCCAAAAGAACAAAGCTGGAGGCATCACACTACCTGACTTCAAACTATACTACAAGGCTACAGTAACAAAAACAGCATGGTACTGGTACCAAAACAGAGATATAGACCAATGGAACAGAATAGAGCCCTCAGAAATAATGCCACATATCTACAACTATCTGATCTCTGACAAACCTGACAAAAACAAGAAATGGGGAAAGGATTCCCCATTTAATAAACGGTGCTGGGAAAACTGGCTAGCCATATGGAGAAAGCTGAAACTGGATCCCTTCCTTACACCTTATACAAAAATTAATTCAAGATGGATTAAAGACTTAAATGTTAGACCTAAAATCATAAAAACCCTGGAAGAAAACCTAGGCAATACCATTCAGGACATAGGCATGGGCAAGGACTTCATGTCTAAAACACCAAAAGCAATGGCAACAAAAGCCAAAATTGACAAATGAGATCTAATTAAACTCAAGAGCTTCTATACAGCAAAAGAAACTACCATCAGAGTGAACAGGCAACCTACAGAATGGGAGAAAATTTTTGCAGTCTATTCATCTGACAAAGGGCTAATATCCAGAATCTACAATGAACTCAAACAAATGTACAAGAAAAAAACAAACAACCCCATCAAAAAGTGGGCAAAGGATATGAACAGACATTTCTCAAAAGAAGACATTTATGCAGCCAACAGACACATGAAAAAATGCTCATCATCACTGGCCATCAGAGAAATGCAAATCAAAACCACAATGAGATACCATCTCACACCAGTTAAAATGGCGATCATTAAAAATCAGGAAACAGCGGGTGCTGGAGAGGATGTGGAGAAACAGGAACACTTTTACACTGTTGGTGGGACTGTAAACTAGTTCAACCCTTGTGGAAGTCAGTGTGGCAATTCCTCAGGGATCTAGAACTAGAAATACCATTTGACCCAGCCATCCCATTACTGGTTATTTACCGAAAGGATTATAAATCATGCTGCTATAAAGACACATGCACAAGTATTCACAATAGGAAAGACTTGGAACCAACCCAAATGTCCAACAATGATAGACTGGATTAAGAAAATGTGGCACATATACACCATGGAATACTATGCAGCCATAAAAATGATGAGTTCATGTCCTTTGTAGGGACATGGATGAAGCTGGAAACCATCATTCTCAGCAAACTATCGCAAGGACAAAAATCCAAACACTGCTTGTTCTCACTCATAGGTGGGATTTGAACAATGAGAACACATGGACACAGGAAGGGGAACATCACACTCTGGGGCCTGTTGTGGGGTGAGGGGAGGGGGGAGGGATAGCATTAGGAGACATACCTAATGCTAAATGACGACTTAATGGGTTCAGCATACCAACATGGCACATGTATACATATGTAACAAACCTGCACATTGTGCACATGTACCCTAAAACTTAAAGTATTAAAAAAAAAAACACAGAGACTATGCTCACAAAGACCCTTTGCCTTACTTCAGAAAAAGAGGTAGAGCTACTATTAAGCCCCTACCCTGACAATTGGGAGACTAGAAATGAGCCTATTATAAAGAATTGGCAGCAGAAAAGGGACAAAAGAAGAATTAATAATTTTTAAAAATATCTCTTGAATGTGTGTAGTGCTATTAGCATTGGGGCAAAAAGCCTGATGCACTTTAAGTTCCAAAGGCTTTACCCTGTACAACCTTGCATAATAACTAATGTCCACAATGATGACACTGGGCCATTAAGGGAGACTGAATTATTCTTACAGTCCTATATTTAATCAAGTAAGGAAATATGTAATCTAATTTGGAAATCTTTAAGATTCAAAATAATGAGAGTTAACATTTTGTGTGCATCTAAATATCTTATCTTGAAGACAGGCTTTCATTTGCCACATTCTTAAACCCTTGAGTGTGGTCTATAGAAGTAGTCAGAAGTCATCTCCCATCTGGCCCAAAATTCTTCTCCCATTATTCTTTGGTTTATGCCACAAACATAAGTGCACTATTCCCAGATAAGGACTATATTCAATATCCAGAGCCAACCTGTTTTGCCATGACAAAACCTGGTCCCTTTCAGTTCAGTCTGAATGTGACAGAGTCACATTCAAGAAGCAGTTTATAAGGAATTCAAATTTTTACTTACACTTCCCAAATGACTGAAAGGAATTCAAATATAAAGTCCGGAGTAACCTTGGTAAAGGTGTCATCTCGCCTTTGTCCACTTCCCTCACATACTGCATCTTCTCTGGGATTTTCAGTAAATGTTTTTTCTGCTCCCCTACCAATGAGGCTTTTCTTCCACCTGAAATTTCTCCCCAATATCCACCTCCTTTTTTTGTCTCCTTTATCTTCTTAGCCATTCCCATTTGTCAAAAGTTAACTCCTACTTTAGAGTTTAACTCAAATACAATAAAATCTCCTTTTCAAGGAATTCTTCAATCCTGTCACTGAAACTGAATTCCTTCTCCTACTACATTACAATGACTTATTTAGTTCACATCCAAGAGTAATAGGTAGACTTAAAGAAAAGATAAGAACAGGCTCTAGAGCCATCAATCCTATTTTATTTGTTTAGTTACCATTTATTATGCCCCTTCTGTAGCCAAGCATGTTGCATGCATTTTGCATGTATTAACTCTTTAAGTCTTGCTGCTTGCCTATGAGATAGTTACTATAAACCTCATGCTTTAAGATATGATAACTATAGTTTAAAGAAATTAAGTACCTTGCCAATAATCACATAGCCAATGAGTGGCATAACCAAGTTTCAAATCCAGAAATGCTGACTCCAGACCTGAGGTTATTAACCAGTGGGGTGGCCATGGAGGAGTGCCACTCAGACCTCCTTTAAGAGAACCCACCACAGTGAGCATAGTTGGATCTGCCACATTGTTCATACTGTTACAGTAGGTAACTAGTCAGACCTAAGTAGGGCAGGAGAAGGCTCCCACTACCCCCACACGCACCAAAAATACTAGACCACTATCAGGTGATGATCAGGCAGTTGTTAGCTGTCTCTCTAAAATACTAATTGATCACAGCTGGTGCCAGGGAAAGGCAGCCTCCCAATAGATAGAAACACTGAATCTGGTGATCAGCAGCTTCCCAACAAGATCTCAGGAGTTGGGTGAGTGGGCTCAAGCATGTGCATTAAGAGGCAAATGGTAGAGTTTAACTGGTATACGACCTTCTAGGATCTTTCTGTTGGAAAGAGAAGAACACCTTAAGTAAGCATGCATCCAACTTCATTAAACACACTGCACATGCTCACTTCCCAAGTGCTAGCAGGCCACTGCACATGTGGACAGCCCAACCCAAGAGAAGAATCAGTGGAGAAGGGACACAAGACCCCAGAAGAATGCCAACGTACAAAACTCCAAGTCAAAAGGTCAAACCACACACTTGATCTCTGAAGTTGCCCGCTTGGCCTTCTTCTTACTTCCTTTCATTCCTGCTCTAAAACTTGCCTCAGTCTCTCCTTCTGCCTTATGCCCCTCAGTCAAATTCTTTCTTCTGAGGAGGTGAGAATTGAGGTTGCTGCTGGCCCATATGGATTTGCCAGTAACAATAACAAGATCATACTTTCCCTGGGTTACCCCCCAAAAATGACTAAGCACAGCACAAGGACAAGAGCTGAGCCATTATTGTCATTCTTGCCCAACACAAGATCCCTTTATCAAGCACTCTTTGCTGAGGAACTCCTCGCCGGCCTGACTAGTGCTTTCTCAAGACTGCACTGTAGTGTGAGGATCTTCCTTTTCAATCATGCCTTCCTCCATCTCTCCTTTCACAAATACCATATCTGCACTGCAGTATGAAGGTTCACCAAACTGTCTCTGCTCCTTTCCCCTTTACCCTAAATAGGTGTTTTTCCATTAAATCTCTAGCATGCCTAAGCCCATCTCAGCTTCTGCTCCTTGAAAGACACAGGTGGTACCATAAGTGGTCCAGGAAAACAGGTAATATAATGGGGTTCCAGGACTGGCTCACTCACTACCCATTTGGCAAGAAGGACTCCATCCCAAATAGAATATCAAGTATAGATAGTCCCTGGCACAGGTGACAGGCCAGCTGCTGAAGTTTTCATTGATGTTGACCTGGGAAGATGCCCTAGTCACAGTTCAATGATTCGGTGGGAACAGCTCAATGATTTGGGCATTTGAAAGATATTTGGGATCTGCTCCTGCAAAGACAGCAAAGCTGGTAAATAGTTATCAAGTTATTATAATGCTTCACAGGGACATCATGTGAGAGTGAGGATGATTGGCAACCAGCTACAAGCTAAGTAAGGAAACCATGGAGCCTCTTTGTTAATTTATATCTTGCAATAAAAAAGAAGACAGGGCCGAGGAGCAGATTCAGAACTTGATAGTTAGAAATGCAGAACTCAGAGACATTTAAATACACAGCCAAAGTATGTCAGTTATACTAAGGCCAGGACTCTGGTTAGGAAAAGATGGGACCCTGGAATATGGGATGAGGATATCTGAGTGGATGGCCACAAGGATTTTGGCTCTGGAGACTATCCAAACCTTGCAGAGGTGGCCCACTGCACCACAGTAAGAACCAGCACTTCGCTTATGTGGAAGACACTGCAGAAGCTTTAACTCCACAAGGCAATGGGTAACTTCCAAAAGAGATACTCCCATCTCCTCTTCTTACTCTCACACCACCCCAATGGGTACGATTATATCCAACATAACCCAGCTCAGGACACACTGGGCTTCATAAGAGGGAAAGGATTATATATACTTCAAAGGAATGGTAAGAATTACCTAGTAGGTACACACAGGAGCTGGGATTGGATTGGACTGGGCTTTGGCTTGATCAAGAGGCCAAAGCATAAGACTAGAAAAGGAAGAATTCATGGACTCGAAGGCACTTTCTTGAGATGTAGGATTTAATGCTCTGGGAAGGGTCCCTGGGCAATGGGTAAACTCACTACTGAGTGGGATACTAGTTTCCCATTGCTGATGTAACACATTACCACAATCTTAATGGCTTAACACAACACAAATTATGTAACTTACAGTTGCAGAGATCAGAAGTCTGAAATAGGTCTTACTGGGCTAAAATGAAGGTGTTGGCAAGCTGCATACCTTCTGGAGACTCTAAGGGAGAATCTGTTTCCTCATCTTCTTTGGTATCTAGAGCCTGCTTATGTTCTTTTGTTCATGGCCCCTTCATCCATCTTCAAAATCAAGTGTAGCATCTTCAAATTTCTCTTCCTCTCTAACCATCCTGCTTCTGTTTTTCACTTACAGGGACCCTTGTGGTTACAATGGGATACTAGGATACACCTGAATAATACAGGATAATCTCCCTATCCCAAGATCCTTGATTTATCCATACCTGCAAAGTTCATTTTGCCATGTAAAATAATATGTTCACAAGTTCTGGGGATTAGGATATAGACACCTTTAGGGGGAGGGGGCATTATTCTGCCTACCTCAGGTAACTTTTTGGAACCTGAAAAAGCAACAGCCCACACTGATTGAAGCAGAAATACTTTGATTTTCCTGGAATATGAAAAATACCTGGAGACTTTGGAGATTATTGGATATAGGATTTGAGTTGATATTAACTCCTGGAAATATCATCAAAGCATCATCATTATCACCTGTTAAAGTGGAGCTTATCGCGTTTCAGGTAATAAATGGGAACTGGCTAAAGTCTGGCTTACTGGGGCCCCACCAGGTCCACAAACCCACCTAATGCTCAGTGCTATTCACCTGAGCCAGTGTTGTTGAACAACAATCTCCCCGAGGAAAGGAAATAACAGCCCAATGCCTGGTGGTCCTCTTTGTTTCTAGAGAGAGAACATTCCACTCCTAGATATACTGCTCTGGCCAATCTACAGGATGCAATACAAGCCGGCCTGCCACTGGGGCCATATGAGCCTGCAGACCCCGTGGTGTGGGAGGGATCAGGGATAGGATGAGATGCATTGTGGAGTGTATGGCAAACCCTAAGGAGACATTTACACCACAGGCCTGTGGGTATCTAGCCAGGCTATATCATCCACAGTGAAGAAACAGCTCCCGGCTCATTACGGGGCCCTGCTATCGATGAAATGCCTGACACCTGCTTCTCAAATGGTCTGAACCCACAGCCCCTCTGTTAAACTGAATCACTTGTTCCAGCCTCCCTCCTCCTGGAGCTGAGAGATAGTCCAGAGGAGGCCAGGCTAGAAGCCTAGCTGAGGACCACCACACACTAACACACGCAGCAGCCCCTCCACACCAACAGTGTACCTCACCTCAACCCTCTACCAGAGTGAGCTCCTTCCCCATCGAGTACAGGTTGTGGTGTTTAAATGATTTCCTCTAAAACAGAGAGGGGTTTTCTGGAGGAGCTTCATTCTAGGAGTATATTTTTCCTTCTACCAAGCTCCTCAACTCCTAAAGCAAGTAGATCTATGGCCCATTTGCCCTGGAATCTCAAGAGCTTTGCCCCTTGCTCTCAGGTCCCTGGCGCAGTTGTTCACTATTCTCCCATTCTATGCCATTTTACCAAAATCCTTCCTCCAAGTTCACCACCCTCTCAAGGTCACAGCAGCTTACAGGCAGATTCTGAACATGGAGGACTGCACAATCATCTGGAAAGTGAACATCATCCACAGCTCACTTCTAGCCACAGAGTTCTATAGCTTCCCCTGGAAAGAGAAGAAGAATAAGGAAAGATCTTCTAACTTGGGAACCCTAAAGGGAAGAGAGGGGCCAAAAAGCCTACACTAGCACCTAAATTCAAACCAAACATACAATTGGGATGAAAAGATACAATTATTTTCACAATGTTCCATAATAAGATTTCTAATCCAAAGTCTAAGCTTTCTTCCTATCTCCTCAAACTTTTTCATCCTCCTTTTGTAAGTCCACAGTTTGAAGAATTGAAGCCAGGGGGCAGGACAAATGAATTCTACAACATGTGGCAGACACTCAAGTTTCCTCTACATACTTCAGAAATCTTGTCATCTGCTTTCCTACATAGTTGTCTTTGTGGGGTTTTATAGACCCATAATAGTTTGGAATAAGAGAATGAAATATCCAGGATCTCATTTGGTACTCAGTTCAGCCCAAAGACATCAGATACACTATTTCCTGTTGATATGTGAAGAAACTGAGCCACAGAGGCACAGAGAGTGAGGGACACAGCCAGGATTCAAAGAGCCCACCTTGTCCTGTCCGCTATCCTGAAGGGAAGCTCTCAACCAGCTTTCAGATACAAAGGACCCAAATAGTCATCTTAAAAAATTAGCTCTGGGCAAGTGACCTTCTAGAGTTGCCCGTTCCTTAATATTTGTTTCTTATTGGTAAGGTACAAAATCTGTGATCTCTTCAAGAGAGAGGCTTTGAAAATTGAATCCCAGATAACTGAGTCATAAAATCTGCTTTCATGGCTAAGAAACCCAGAGCTTAGTAGAGACCTAGAGGTGACATATCTTATCCAAATTAAGAATTCCTCGCAGACATTCTTTCTCTCCAAGTATCCCTCAAAATGGCGCCAACTTTAGGAGTAGTAAATGGCTGTGTTTTTGAGGAGTAACACACAAAGACCACTCATCACAAACAGTATACAATTTCTAACATTCAAAGGAACAAATCACTTGCTTCTCCAAGAACCTTTAAAGTGTCTATCTGAAGGAAATGTCAACTGAAAAGGGGGGCTCTTGTGACTCTCCTTGTCAAGAAGATGATCTTGACCTCAACCACGTGAAGACCAAAATGACCTATTGAGAGGCCACATAATTCAGTGGGAATAGCATGAGCTTAGAAATCAGGCAGGCCTGGGTTTTAATTCTAGAACTGCCATTTTCTAACTATCTGCTTTGTACAGGTTGCTTCAACTCTCACAACACCTACTCCCTCCTTTGTAAAACAGGGATAACATCGCAAGGCTGTAAGGAAGTGTAGTCAGTTAACATGGCTGAAGCACCTAGCACAGTATCTGGCACCTGAGAGACCAGTATTAGGAACACATTAAAATAAACAGGCCATGTTCAACAAAATGTAAGAAACATTGAATTAGACAAACTTAAACAGGTTTCTTGCCTTTAGAGCTTCTGGAAAACTGTGTTGTCCTAATGTGCATGGTAAATCTTCAAGAGAGAGACTATTATAGCAATTCCCAAACATATTGGATCATAGAACTTTTTTCGTGGCACTAACATAAACACTGCTGAAAAAATCAATTTGGAGCAAAACCTAACAGACCCTTAACAGACATTAATTTCCTCCTTTCTTCTCTCACCCAGACTTCTTTACCTCCTAAAACTAACATACAAATAAGACACTTTGGTCTTTGTGACTTCAGGGACATAAGAAGTGTACTTTTGGGTTTTGATATTTTAACCTTAAACTCTCATCATTTAAAATAGTAGTTTTATGAAAGGAAACAGCCAGGCACTGTGGCTTAAGCCTGTCATCCCAGCTACTTCGGAGGCTGAGGCAGGAGAATGACTTGAGCCCAGGAATTTGAGGCTACAGTGAGCTATGATGACACCACCGCACTCCAACCCGGGAGACAGAATAAGACTGCAAGACCTATCTCTAAAAAACAAACACCCCCAACCCCCCAAAAAAGGAAAATAAACTATTTAACATGTATTGACAAGATACTTATGAAAGAGGGTTATTTATACTGAATTTTTAAAGATGGCTTTGAGAACCTCTCCAAAGAGCTCAATCAAAGCACTATAATATAAGTTCAGGCAAATTATGAGATTAAAATATATGGCCTTAAATAACAAGCAAAACATTTTCCTTCATTGTCATCTGGCCTACATTTATAGTCTTTGCATTATTTCCTATCCGATTCAGTAGATGGCGCTGCAGATTGAACATAGAGAAAATCCCATAGAGTTGATGTGGATTCATCCTTGGGTGAATACTGATTTGTTTTGTTTTGCTAACCCTCTCTAGTTTCGATGTTGTTCATCTGCCAAGAGGGTAACTTGTGTATTTTGTGGGAGTGGGATGGGGTAAAATAGTGTAAGTAATGATTTTCTGCCCCTACTGGAAACTCTCCCTGTGCCTCCTAACCCCTTGAAAATTAGCATTTATAGAATTCCCTTGCTCAAGAAGGCCAAACGCAGGACTACCATTTGACCACTGACGCAGACCCGGCCCATATCAGACAGTACTAATCACCACCCCAGGCCCATCACCAGACAGTGCTGATCAATCATAGCCACTTTTCCACTGGAGCCAAACAACATTTCTCAATTCTTTTCAATACACTTTTCCAAGCAGCTACTATAAATCCCTCAACAAAGGCACAACGATGCAATCTATTTCTAATACCTGCCAGAGAGTTCAGAGTTTTTTCAAGGTCAAATCCTTGATAATACTCAAAGTTGTTAAGAAATGTTTCCAAGCTTATCAGATGATTTGTGACAGAACCAGGACAAGAATTCAGGACTCTTGACTCTCGCGGAAGAGTTTATATTCCACCCTGACTTAATGCCCTACTGCTAAGAGTCAGACTGCTGAAGTACAGCCCCTGAGGACCAAGTTCAGATAACCTAGCACAAAAGGTTTGTCTGGTCTCTGGTGGCCCTACTCATCATTTGGGGATGGGGAGGGGAAGAACAGGCAGAAATTAAACCCAAAAACAGTTGATGGGGGCCTGTACTGTTTGTGCAGGCCAATTTTGTGCTGGCCCAAGATAATTCTGCTCCATGGACCTAGAAGGGCATAGCCCTCCAGTTGCTCCTCCTTCAGGGCTGTCCACCTTCAGTTGCAAAGAATTTTTATCCATTTTTTTTTATAAGGCAATCGGGTATCAACTTTGAGTCAAATGGCAGGTCCCTTCATTAATGTTCCATTTCCAGGGACAGCTTTTTCAGCTTCTGATTTTGTTGTCTAAATGTGTTTTGGGGAAAAAAACAGGGTGAAGCTCTTAAACTATATCCTGTGACTTTTTTTCCCCAAAAACTACTGATGATGTCAGAATGAGCATTTTCAGTGGGTTTGGGGGCATTTCTAGATGAGATTCAGTCATAATTTTAAATATCGTGCATCCAAAAGTGGTATTGCCTCCCTCAGTCTCATTCCTGATTTTCATCTAGCAGTTGAAACTCTTAAAGGCATTGCTATTCTCCAGTCAACTCAGATTTGAAATCTGTCATTTTGAAATCCCCCCTTTCCTTTACCCTGTTTCCACCAATCATACTAATTCTTGTCTGTTCTGCATCTACCCTTTTTTTTTAATGTCAGTGAAATATTTCAAGCCAATAAAAAGGTCAAAATAATAACCTAATGAACACCCACATACTCATCATTAAGTTCTGTCAAATGTTTGCATTTTGCCAAACTTCATGGTATTTTTTTAAGAAAAGCCATGTTTACAATTAAAGGCCTTGCAAATCCATCTCTGATTCCATTTATTTATTGCTTTAGCTAGCAAATATTTATCAGTCATTACTAAGTGCTAAGCCCTATTCTAGGATTGGATGCACATCAGTAAATGAAAGAGAGCCCCTACTTTCATGGAGCTTACATGGCCCAGAAGTTACCTCCATCCCAAATTTGGTACAAATGGTTTCACACACATTTTCTCATTTATTCCATTTTATATCCCCAAACAGTATACACTATTATCATGCATGTTTTCAAACTTTATCTAAAGAGCACTTTATTAACATGTAGTACATATGCTTCTGCCACTTACCTTTTTGCTTCACATGTTGATAATTATTTTGAGAGCTGTAGCTCCAGTTCATATATGTTAACTACAGTGTTCCATTGTGTAGAACACCATTCCCTGTTGAGGAACATTTAGGATATTTTGCAATTTTCATAAATAAAAAAACATTCTGTAATGAATAAGTCCCTCTCCCCAGGATTATATTTATATGGCCTCTTTCCCACTCATTACACTTGCCAATGCCTTGTTCCTAAGAGGAGTTCAGCCAATATGTGCTCTCTTGAATATTCTTCTAGAGTTGACCAGAAGTTTATTAGTGGACCACTCTATCTTTCAGAGAGAGTGGAGATTCCTCTCCTATCTTCAGAAAAGAATTTACATAATACAAGGATAAGAGAAAACTATCCCCATTACTACAAGATACAGTTTTATTGGAAGAAGTATAAATAAGGTGAATTGGAGCAAAATGCCCTTTGTCTTCTTTGGCATAAGCTTCCTTGAGTCCAGCACTCCTTTATTCTTCTTATCAGTATAGTAGTAATATCTGCAATGGTCTTTCTCAACCCTGACTGCCCATTAGAAGCCCTGGGAAGACTTTAAAAAGCCTGACCCTCAGCCACTCATCATACCAATCAATTGAGAATGTCTGGAGTGGGCTCAAACATTAGTACATTTTTTAAAGTTCCTCAGATATCTGTAACGTGCAGCCAAGGTTGAGAACCATGGAGCTAGGGCAGGAGTGATCCTCAAATTATGGGCCCCAGCATGTTGCTGTGTGCTGAGCTCTCTGCCAAATTTTGGTCAATGTGCACAATTTATTTGCACTCTTACTAAGGATGTATGTGGTTCTTAGATTCTTAAAATGGTCACCATTTAGCATTCTGTCACCATTTGTGTAGAATGGCTTACTGCGCTGACCATGTACTTATGTAACCCCAAGGCTAAGTCATTCCATGTTCCACTAAACTTGTGACATTTCTCTGGCATCAGTTGACTGTTGTCAATGCCTCTTACCTACAGAAGATTGAGTACCCTTTACCCCCTACAACATGTCACACAATTTTTTTCTTGGCTCACTGTTCTGACGGTGCCATTATAATAGTGTGTTCCCTCTCTAGTAGTAAAAATGAATTGCACATATTTACTGAAGTATACAGTGTTGTCCAGCTCCATGTTCTAGAACTAATATAAGGATCTTTTTCCATCTTGAAATTTGTTCTTTATATCAGTGGTTACCTTTTAATCTCTTAAAATGTATTACCAAAAATTCAACTATTATAAATAAATCGTGAAGTTTGAAATATTAAAAGCCACAATCTAGAGGGCTCATATTAGGTTGTGAAAAGCAAAAGGGTTCAAGGAGGCTGCTTCTTCTGGTTTTAGTGTACATTCATGTTTCTCAAACTTAGATCTTTCTAGGAGTTCAATGGTTATCTATAAGAAATTTATAATATCGTATTTTGATTCCAAGCAAAGTCAAAATATTTATATTTATATAAGTGCAGGACTGCTCTCCAGGTGGCCTTGGACTGACCAAGTTCTCCCCTTCTTATCTGTAGTTCTTAAGAATAACTAGAATGTGCTGAAAGTGCAATATCCTGAGGAAGGGAGAAACTGCATGGAATAGCCCAGGCCTTATTCCTGTCCCTCCTAGGGAATGTAACATTTTGAGTTAGGCAAGAACTGCCTAGTACAGCTCAGGGTTTGTACCTCTGTCCCCTGGAAGCAGGATGTTCTTCGAAGTTTTGCTTAGTGAGCCACATTGCCCCTGAGGTATATAATCCAGAAGAGTCTGCCTTTCTGGGTCCTTCAGCTGTAGCACAAGTGGGACACGTGGAGTTGAGGCACCATCTGCCCCAGAAAGGTTTCTTGGACTTTGGGGGACTGTCTCACAATGTATCCTAGACAGAGTCTTGCTCTGTTGCCCAGGCTGGAGTGCAGAGGCACGATCTCAGCTCACTGCAAGCTCCACCTCCCTGGTTCACGCCATTCTCCTGCCTCAGCCTCCCAAGTAGCTGGGACTACAGGCATCCTCCACCATGCCCGGCTAATTTTTTGTATTTTTAGTAGAGCTAGGTTTTCACCATGTTAGACAGGATGGTCTCGATCTCCTGACCTCATGATCCACCTGCCTTGGCCTCCCAAAGTGCTGGGATTACAGGCATGAGCCACCACACCCAGGCTGTAGGCTTCTTTTATCACTTTCTGCCTGTTTGTAAATAATAAATCTACTTCATTTAACTTGTTGCATATGAGTGTGTTCTGTCTCACCAGCTGCAAACAAGTTGGTAACAAGTGCACAGTGAACTTGCTCCATAATAAGCACACTAGGAACTATATTGAGTACTTCTTATGTGCTAGGGATTCTAAGTGTTTAACATGCATATCTCATTAATCCTCACAAGGTGAGATAAAGTATTACATTAGAGTTGAAGAAAAAGCATAGAACACTTATTAGCTGGGCCTAAGGATGCATAGCTGATAGGTGATAAGGATAGGACTCAAACCCAAAGTGTGTAACTCCTCCTAGGCCCACCTTTGTAATCACTACACTATTCTATTCCTTAAACTATCACAGCTTAGTGAAGAAAGAAGTGAGATGGGCTTAAATGTAATTGATGCCTTGTGCCACGTGATGATCAACTGATGCCTTGGCATCTGCTCAAATATGAACTTCATGATAGAACAAACAGAGAAGAGTGATGATTAGAACTGAGTCATCAAACTCACTACAGTATAGTGGACTCAAAAAGACTCATACAAGAGAGGTCAGAAACAATCACATTACAAGTGATTTAATTTCTGTAATAAAGCTTCATGAACCACATTTAATAATTATTATTTGATTCTTACTGGTTCATAGCTTTTCAGTGTATTCAGTATTCTTTACTTATTTTTATAATTGCAGAAGATTGATAAATAAAATGATTTCTTCCTAATTTTTTCTACATACTTAACTAATATTTTAATAAGAATTTATAAGAAAATATGGGATCCTTGAAGATTGTTTTTCGTTTTAACTCCAGTTCATTTATCACTCAAGTTTAAGGAACACTGATGTAGACTTAAGGACAAAGATGCACCAAATGTCCCAAAGTTCACAGAGGGTCCAGTCCTTGTTCCCAGGGCTTAGGGTGCAAAGCCCCAGTGTTTCTTGCCCAGCCTTGTGCTCTCTGTTTGGATCTAGCAACGCAAATTATCAAGGACAGCTGAAAGAGCATTCAGGTTTTCCAGGAAACTATTTTACTCCCATTTTCTTACCTGTATAACTACCTAACTTGTCCATAGATCTAGCCCACTGATATGGTTTAGATTTTGTCCCCACCCAAATCTCATGTCAAATTGGAGGACGGGCCTGGTGGAAAGTAACTGGATAATGGGGATGAATTTTCTTCTTGCTATTCTTGTGATAGTGAGTTCTCACAAGTTCTGATGATTTAAATGTGTGTGGTAATTCCTCCTTCTCTCTTTCTCTCTCTCCTGCCACCCTGTGAAGACAGTGCTTCCTTCCGCTTCACCTTCCACCATGATTGTAAGTTTCCTGAGGCCTTCCAGTCATGCTTCCTGTACAGCCTGCAGAACTCTGAGTCAATTAAACCTCTTTTCTTCATAAATTACCCAGTCTCAGGTAGTTCTCTTTAGCAGTGTGAGAACAGACTAATATACCCATGATCACAGGTGACCATACTTTAAATGAACACCCTACAAGTAGAAGAAATAATTTCAGAGCTCAGAGATAAGGCTTTTGAATTAACCCAATCAAACAAAAATAAAGAAAAAAGAATGAAAAAAAAATGAACAGTCTCCAAGATATATGGGATTATGTGAAATGGCAAAACCTAAGAATAGTTGGTCTTCCTGAGGGAGAAGAGAAGATAATAAGTGTGGAAAACTTACGTGAGAGAATAATTGAGGAAAACTTCCCTGGCCTGGCTAGAGAGCTAGATATCCGAATCCAAGAATCGCAGATAATTCCTGGGAAATTCAGTGCAAAAACATTTCAGGCTATCTAAAGGCAAATAGTCATCAGTCTGTCTAAAGTCAATATAAAAGAAAGAATTCTAAGAGCAGTAAGGCAAAAGCAACGGGTAACCTACAGAGGAAAACCTATCAGACTAACAGCAAACTTCTCGGCAGCAACCTTACAAGCCAGAAAGGATTGGGGTCCCAGCTTCAACCTCCTTAAACAGAACAACTGTCAGCCAAGAATTTTGTATCCCACAAAACTAAGTTTCATAAATGAAGGAGAAACGGTCATTTTCTGACAAACAAACGCTGAGAAAATTTGTCACTACCAAACCAGCACTACAAGAAATGCTAAAACATGAGTTAAGCTATCTAGGTAACAACATGATGAAGAGAACAGTAGTTCACATCTCAATAGTAACATTGAATGTCAATGGCCTAAACACTCCACTTAAAAGACACAGAATAGCAGAATGGATTAAAAAAAATTACAATCCAAATATCTGCTATCTTCAAGAGACTCACTTAACACAGAAGGATTCATATAAACTCAAGGAAAAAGGGTGGAAAAAGGTATTCTATGCAAAAGGAAATCAAAAGCGAGCACGAGTAGCTATTCTGTTTTGTTTGTTTGTTTGTTTGTAGACAGATTCTTGCTCTGTCGCCAGGCCGGAGTGCAGTGGCATGATCTTGGCTCACTGCAACCTCCGCCTCACGGGTTCAAGCAATTCTCCTGCCTCAGCCTCCCAAGTAGCTGAGACTACAGGCATGTCATGTTGGCCAGGATGGATCTCCTGACCTTGTGATCTACCCGCCTCAGCCTCCCAAAGTGCTGGGATTACAGGTGTGATCCGCTGCACCCATCCAGAGTAGCTATTCTTATATCAAACACAACAGACTTCAGAGCAACAACAGTAAAAAACATATATATAAAGATGGTCACTATATAATGATCAAATGAATTGATAATCAATTCAATAAGAAGGTATTATAATCCTAAATTTATATGCACCAAACACTGGAGCTCCCAGATTCACAAAACAAATACTACTACACCTAAGAAATGAGATAGACAGCAAAACAATAATAGTGATAGACATAGCACTAGACAGATCTTTGAGACATAAGGTCAACAGAGAAACAACACACTTAAATGACATGCTAGAACAAATGGACTCAACAGACATTTACAAAACATTCTACCTAAGATCTGCAAAATATAAATTTTTCTCATTAGCACATGAAACATTCTTCAAGACAGACCATATGATAGCTCACAAAACAAGTCTCAATCAGTTTTTTTAAAATTGAAATCATATCAAGTATCCTTTCAGACCACAGTGGAATAAAATTAGAAATCAATTCCAAAAGAAACCCTCAAGACTACAAATACATGGAAATTAAATAATCTGCTACTGAATGATATCTGGGTTAACAGTGAAATAAAGATAGGAATTAAACATTCTTTGAATTGAAAGATAATAATGACACAAGCTATCAAAACCTCTGGGATATAACAAAAGTGTGCTAAGAGGAAAGCTGATAGCACTAAATGCCTTCATCAAAAAGTTTGAAAGAACATGGTTCTCACTCATAGATGGGAATTGAACAATGAGAACACATGGACACAGGAAGGGGAACATCACACTCTGGGGACTGTTGTGGGGTGGGGGGAGCGGGGAGGGATAGCATTAGGAGATATACCTAATGCTAAATGACGAGTTAATGGGTGCAGTACACCAGCATGGCACATGTATACGTATGTAACTAACCTGCACATTGTGCACATGTACCCTAAAACTTAAAGTATAATAATAATAATTTAAAAAAGGAAATAACTTTAAAAAAAAAAGTTTGAAAGAGCACAAATTGACAACCGAATGTCACACCTCAAGGAGCTGGAAAAACAAGAACAAACTAAACTTAAAGCTAGAAGAAGAAAAGAAATAACAAAGATCAGAACAGAACTAAATGAAATTCGAACAAACAAACAAAAAGATCAGTAAAACAAAAAGTTGATTCTTTGAAAAACAAACAAAATTAATAGACCATTGGCTAGATTAACCCAGAAAAGAAGAGAGATGATCCAGACAAACTCAATTAGAAGTGAAACTGGAGACATTACAACTGACACCACAGAAATACAAAAGATCATTGAAGACTATTATTGTAACTGCCCAGTGGGTTCACCTTGCCCGCTGCCTAGACAGAGCAGATTTATCAAGATAGGGGAGTTGCAGGGGAGAAAAAGTAATTCATGCAGAACCAGTTGTGCAGGAGACCAGAGTTTTATTATGACTCAAATCAGTCTCCCCGAGCATTCAGCGATCAGAGTTTTTAAAGATAATTTGGTGAGTAGGGGCTTGAGAATTGGGGAGTGCTGATTGGTCTGATAAGAGATGAAATCATAAGGGGTCAAAGTGAATTTTTCTTGCTGTCTTCTGTTCCTGTGTGCGATGGCAGAACTGGTTGAGTATTCTTGCCAAAAGAAAAAAAATTGACCTGAATCTAATCAAACTGTTAGATCTAGCTAATATTTAAAGGGAAGAGCAAGGATAGAAGAAGAAGTTAAAATACACCATGAATAAACAATTGGTCAGAAGTAATGGGAAAATCTACTGGATAAACAACAGGATTTCCTTAACAAACAAAGGCATGAAAGAAGAGATCACGAGAAATGTTATATATTAAGAGTGACATAAGAGACAAACCAAATGCTATGTATGGAACTTGTCTGCACTCTGGTTAAACAAATCGAGTGTAAAAGACATTTTTTTAGATAATCATGGAAATTTGACCACAGACTGGGTATTGGATGATGTTAGGGGGTTATTGTTAACTTTGTCAGGCATGAGAATGACCCTGTGGTTAAGATTTTTTTAAGTCGTTATCTGTTAGAAAAATATACCAAGGTATTTACAGGGTAAATACTCTCCAGCTCAACCTCCCTCTCCATTCCAGAGAATGGTGAGGAGACATGAAACATTAGCAAAATGTTGGTACCTTCTGAAGTCGGACAATGGAGTAGGTGGATTATCATCAGACTATTCCCTCTAGCTGCTTGTATGTTTCAAAATTTCCATAATAAAAGGATTTTTTAAGGTCTCAGAATACTCAATGACAGTCTAAGGTTGGAATCAGAGTGGAATTCTCACGATGCACCTCCCATGGTAGAGAGGCACACGAAGAGTAATATGTATAGAAGGGGATCCTCAGGTTCCCCTTGGCAGGCTTCATATTCCCCAGCAAGGAGGAAACATAGTATTTCCACAAGACCCCACTACATTTTCTGCTAAAAGGTGGACACTGTTTAAAGAAAATAAAAAGCCCCCCAAAGATTGGAAGATCTCTCTTCAACAGGGTCTGTAAAGCATTCTCCATTCAAAAACGCATTTCCTGAAATAGAACATATTCACATATTTAAATGTAAAGTGAATCACTTACAGAAAACACTGTTATTACTTTCTGCAATGCCATTCTACAATCTGAATACAACTGTCTTCTGCCTTAATTTAAAACTAGGCCTAGGCCTACCATATTTTTTTTTTTTTTTTTTTTTTTTTTTTTTTGAGACGGAGTCTCGCTGTTTCGCCCAGGCCGGACTGCAGTGGCACTATCTCGGCTCACTGCGAGCTCCACCTCCTGGGTTCATGCCATTCTCCTGCCTCAGCCTCCCGAGTAGCTGGAACTACAGGCGCCCGCCACCGCGCCCGGCTAATTTTTTTTGTATTTTTAGTAGAGACGGGGTTTCACCGGGTTAGCCAGGATAGTCTCGATCTCCTGACCTCGTGATCCACCCACCTCGGCCTCCCAAAGTGCTGGGATTACAGGCATGAGCCACCGCGCCCAGCCTAGGCCTACCATATTTTTAAAAGTACAGCACAATTCCTTTCTGGTTTTGCCTCCATGTAAACAGAAAGAAGGACTATACACTGACATTTCCCCTATTTGCTGCAGAGCTTATAGTACTTGCATAATAAATTAGAGAGGAAAAAGACCAACTCAGTTCAACTGCAACTGAGAAGAAACATGCATAATGATACTTATCCTGATTCTGTCAACTTGTAAATATGTATAATAGATATTCACACTTAACCACAACCCATAAAAGATCAATTTCCAAAATTGCAGAATATTTATTCTCTGTAAAATTTTAGTTAGAGCTGCATCCCAGATGATTCATTTGGCATTTAATGGTATGTAAATTAGTTTCGGAATTTACTACAGTCTTTGACAATGATAGATGACATTCACAGGCAGCTAATGATAGACAAGATCACTTGCCATAAAATGACTATGTTATCCAGGAAAGTAGAGACATAATTACTGGCCCTTTAAACTGGAAGGTACCCAAGAATCTCTTTTAGCAGGTGACTAAAGGGGAAGACGTTTATCTATTGACCACTGTATTTATTTCCAAAGCCTGCCATAGCAAAGTAACACAGATGGGGTGGCCTAAACAACAGAAATGTATTGTCTCATGATTCTGGAGGCTAGAAGTTCGAGATCAAAGTGTCAACAGTGCTGGTTCCTTCTGAGGGCTATAAAAAAGAATCTGTTCCATGTCAGCCTCCTAGATTCTGGTGATTGCTGGCAATTTTTGGCAATCATTTGCTTGTAGAGACATCACTTTGATCTCTGCCTTCCTGTTCACATTTCATTCTTCCTGTATGTGTCTCTCCATGCGGCATTCTTTTTTATAAAAACACCAGTCATATTGGATTACGGACCCACTTTACTCCAGTATGATGTCATGTTAATTAATCACATCTGCAATGATTTTATTTCCAAATAAGGTCGCATTCCGAGATACTGAGGATTAGGACTTCAGCATATCATTTTGGGGATACACATTTCAACCTGTAACAACTCAGAGAGTCAAAAAAACAAAGAGGCCACCATACCATTTTCCATAGGTTAACTAGTAAAGACCTGCTTTCTGATTGTATACAAATATGTTGACATTTGCCCTAACCACAGTAGAAAAAGTATATAAATGGTAGCCTTCATAGGGCTACAACAGGTATGTTATTTAGAATCCAGGTTCCAGATGCTTTAACAATGAGATGATATAGTGAAAAATGAGATAGAAGTTTATTTTCCTTTCAGTTAATCATCTGAGAATAAGCACTTTAGGGATGATTTAGCAGCACTGAACTATTAAGGACGCTGGGATCTTTTATATTATTGCCATCTTCAACATGAAGTTTCCACCTCTGGGCTTTTGCCATCATGTTTGCCACACACCTATTAAGAAGGAAATTAGGGCAAGGGGGTTGTATTTCTCCATTCTTGCATTGCTATAAAGAAATACCTGCGCAGGGCGTGGTGGCTCACACCTGTAATCCCAACACTTTCGGAGGCCCAGGCGGGTGGATCGCCTGATGTCAGGAGGTCGAGGCCAGCCTGACCAATATGGTAAAACCCCATCTCTACTAAAAAAATACAAAAATTAGCCAGGCATGGTGGCATGTGCCTGTAGTCCCAGCTACTTGGGAGGCTGAGATAGAAGAATTGCTTGAACCTGGGAGGCAGAGGTTGCAGTGAGCCAAGATCGTGCCATTGCACTCCAGCCTGGGCAACAAGAGCGAAATTCCGTCTCATAAATAAATAAATAAATACCTGAGACTGGGTAACTTAAAAAGAAAAGAAGTCTAATTGGCTCTCAGTTCTGCAGGCTGTACAGTAAGCATCATGCTACATCTGCTTGCTTGACTTCTAGGGAGGCCTCCAGAAACTTACAACCATGGCTGAAGGCAAAGGGGAGTGAGATATCTCACATGATGGGAGCAGGAGCAAGAGAGAGCATGAGTGCGGAGGTGCTAGACACTTTTAAACAACCATATCTCTCCAGAATTCACTCACTATCACGAGACCAGTGCCTAGAGAATGGTGCTAAACCATTCATGAGAAACTGCCCCCATGATCCAATCACCTCCCACCATGCCCCACCTCCAACACTGGGGATTACAATTCATCATGAGATTTGGTGGGGACCCAGATCCAAACCATATCAGAAGTGTATGCCCATTACTTTTGAGAGTACAAGAGGAAAGTAGAACACATCACTTCTCTCATCTCATTGAACAGAACTTAACTATGTGGCTACAACCGGCTTCTAGAGGTAGCCCTGGGCTATACCAAGGCTGGGAAATACAGTCCTAACCCATGACCAGTTAAAACTATCACTGTGGAAGAATGGGAGAGCAGATTGTGGTGTGGAGTCTAATGGTCTCTTCCACACCCAGTCAACCTAATAAAACTGCGCAACTCCTTATAATCCCCTTCCACTCTTATGAAATTGCTGTCAAGTTTCAAAGGCTTAATTCAGTCCTTATCCCTTTAAGCTTCTCTATAATGTTTGATATAATTGACCTGCTTGGAGTTCTTTCTTCCTGATATAGTTTGGCTCTGTGTCCCCAGCCAAATCTCACCTTGTAACCCCCATAAATCCCACATGTTGTGGGAGGGACCCAGTGAAAGATAATTGAATCATGGGGTCCAGTCTTTCCCATCCTGTTCTCATGTTAGTGAATAAGTCTCACAAGATCTGATGGTTTTAAAAATGGGAGTTTCCCTGCACAAGCTCTCTCTCTTTGCCTGCTGCCATCCACATAAGATGTGACTTGCTCCTCCCTGCCTTCCACCATGATTATGAGGCTTCCCCAGCCATGTGGAACTGTAGGTCCGTTAAACCTCTTTCTTTTGTAAATTGCCCAGTCTTGGATATGTCTTTATCAGCAGCATGAAAACAGACTAATACACTGCCCCTTCTCCTAACTCTTCTAATTGTTTCTTCTTAGTAATATTACTTTCTGGCCCTGCTTCTGTTCATCTTCCTTAAAGTAAGTGGTTCCAAAAGGCCTGTCATCCGAATCTCTTTCGCTTTCTTATATGCCCTCCCTTTTGCAAAGTCATCAACTTGCTTGATTTCAATCATCAGTTTGAAGTTTGATGCTTCCCATATATCTGATCTTTTGCCCTACTTTCTCTCCAGTGTCTCTACTCCACATTTCCCACTGTGTGCTGGACTTTGCTATATCTTGTCAAAGTCTCAGACATCCAAAACTAGATTTACCATCATCTCTCTGAAATCTGTTTCCTTTTACCCTGGTCTTGTTTATAGCATTACTATAACCCAGATGTTTTAGAGTTTGGGCGGTTGTAACTGTCTTCTCCCTACCTTACCCAGTCAATGAGTACATTGTGTCCATTGTAACTCTAGAGTTTTATACACCCACACCTTTCTGACCTGTTCCTAAAGCCATTGTTCTTGTTCTTATTCTTGTTCTTGTTCTTGTTCTTGTTCTTGTTCTTGTTCTGACTTCATTCTACTAATTTCTCTCCTCATTCTAATTCTTCCTACACTAATCTCAGGGATGCCAAAGCACAACTTTGAAAAACATCAGAGAAAGCATAGTCATTGTGGCTAACCATGATTCCAGTATCAATGGTAGAATTTTTTAGTTCCTACAGTTTTCCAGATACTTACATGCAATATCTCATATAATACTCAGTAACATCTAACTAAATTAACAGCCAAGTAAAGTGCATACATACACCAGGCACTGTGCCAAGAACTATACCTTATTTTAATCTCACAACCTAAAAAGGTAAGTACTATTATTGTTCTCTTTTTGTATATTAAGCAACTGAGAGGAAGTAACCAAGGCGTTACAAAACTGAGTAATTTACTCACGGTCTGATATTCGTTAAATGGTGAAACTACGATTTGAACCAGTTAGTTTCCAAAATACCCTCTCATATACATTAACTTAACCTCATAGCAATTATAGAAGGTCATTATTACTATTATTATTTCATAAACCAAGGAAATTAAGTAATCTTAAATTGACCAGACTTCAAAGCCCAAGTTCTTTCTTTTCTTCTTTTTTTCTTTTTTATTATTATACTTTAAGTTTTAGGGTACATGTACACAATGTGGAGGTTTGTTACATATGTATACATGTGCCATGTTGGTATGCTGTACCCATTAACTCGTCATTTACATTGGGTATATCTCCTAATGCTTTCCCTCCCCACTCTCGCCACCCCACAACAGGCTGAGGTGTGTGATGTTCCCCTTCCTGTGTCCAAGTGTTCTCATTGTTCAAGTCCCACCTATGAGTGAGAACATGTGGTGTTTCCTTTTTTGCTGTTGCAATAGTCTGCTGAGAATGATGGTTTCCAGCTTCACCCATGTCCCTACAAAGACATGAACTCATCCTTTTTTATGGCTGCATAGTATTCCATGGTGTATATGTGCCACATTTTCTTAATCTGGTCTATCATTGATGGGCATTTGGGTTGGTTCCAAGTCTTCGCTATTGTGAATAGTGCTGCAATAAACATACGTGTGCATGTGACTTTATAGCAGCATGATTTATAATCCTTTGGGTATATACCCAGTAATGGCATGGCTGGGTCAAATGGTATTTCTAGTTCTAGATCCTTGAGGAATCACCATACTGTCTTCCACAATGGTTGAATTAGTTTACAATCCCACCAACAGTGTAAAAGTGTTCCTATTTCTCCACATCCTCTCCAGCACCTGTTGTTTCCTGACTTTTTAATGATCTCCATTCTAACTGGTGTGAGATGGTATCTCATTGTGGTTTTGATATGCATTTCTCTGATGGTCAGTGATGATGAGCATTTTTTCATGGGTCTGTTGGCTGCATAAATGTCTTCTTTTGAGAAGTGTCTGTTCATATCCTTCACCTACTTGTTGATGGGGCTGTTTTTTTTTTTTTCTGGTAAATTTGTCTGAGTTCTTTGTAGATTCTGGATATTAGCCCTTTGTCAGATGAGTAGACTGCAAAAATTTTCTCCCATTCTGTAGGTTGCCTGTTCACTCTGATGGTAGTTTCTTTTGTTGTATAGAAGCTCTTTAGTTTAATTAGATCCCATTTGTCAATTTTGGCTTTTGTTGCCATTGCTTTTTGTGTTTTAGACATGAAGTCCTTGCCCATGCCTATGTCCTGAATGGTATTGCCTAGGTTTTCTTCCAAGGTTTTTATGATTTTAGGTCTAACATTTAAGTCTTTAATCCGTCTTGAATTAATTTTTGTATAAGGTGTAAGGAAGGGATCCAGTTTCAGCTTTCTCCATATGGCTAGCTAGTTTTCCCAGCACCATTTATTAAATAGGGAATGCTTTCCCCATTTCTTGTTTTTGTCAGGTTTGTCAAAGATCAGATAGTTGTAGATGTGTGGTATTATTTCTGAGGGCTCTGTTCTGTTCCATTTGTCTATATCTCTGTTTTGGTACCAGTACCATGCTGTTTTGGTTACTGTAGCCTTGTAGTATAGTTTGAAGTCAGGTAGTGTGATGCCTCCAGCTTTGTTCTTTTGGTTTAGGATTGTCTTCGCAATGCGGGCTCTTTTCTGGTTCCACATGAACTTTAAAGTAGTTTTTTCCAATTCTGTGAAGAAAGTCATTGGCAGCTTGATGGGGATGCCATTGAATCTATAAATTACCTGGGGCACTATGGCCATTTTCACAATATTGATTCTTCCTATCCATAAGCATGGAATGTTCTTCCATTTGTTTGTATCCTCTTTTATTTCCTTGAGCAGTGGTTTGTAGTTCTCCTTGAAGAGGTCCTGCACGTCCCTTGTAAATTGGATTCCTAGGTATTTTATTCTCTTTGAAGCAATTGTGAATGGGAGTTCACTCCTGATTTGGCTCTCTGTTTGTCTGTTATTGGTGTATAAGAATGCTTGTGATTTTTGCACATTGATTTTGTATCCTGAGACTTTGCTGAAGTTGCTTATCCGCTTAAGGAGATTTTGTGGTGAGACGATGGGGTTTTTGAGATTTACAATCATGTCATCTGCAAACAGGGACAATTTGACTTCCTCTTTTCCTAATTGAATACCCTTGATTTCCTTCTCCTGCCTAATTGCCCTGGTCAGAACTTCCAGCACTATGTTGAATAGGAGTGGTGAGAGAGGACATCCGTGTCTTGTGCCAGTTTTCAAAGGGAATGTTTCCAGTTTTTGCTCATTCAGTATAGGCTGTGGGTTTATCATAAATAGCTCTTATTATTTTGAGATACGTCCCATCAATACATAATTTATTGAGTTTTAGCATGAAGGGCTGTTGAATTCTTTCAAAGGCCTTTCTGCATCTATTGAGATAATCGTGTGGTTTTTGTCTTTGGTTCTGTTTATATGCTGGATTACGTTTATTGATTTGCATATGTTGAACCAGACTTGCATCCCAGGGATGAAGCCCACTTGATCATGGTGGATAAGTTTTTTGATGTGCTGCTGGTTCGGTTTGCCAGTATTTTATTGAGGATTTTTGCATCGATGTTCATCCAGGATATTGGTCAAAAATTCTGTTTTTTTTTGGTGTCTCTGCCAGGCTTTGGTATCAGGATGGTGCTGGCCTCATCAAATGAGTTAGGGAGGATTCCCTCTTTTTCTATTGATTGGAATAGTTTCAGAAGGAATGGTACCAGCTCCTCCTTGTACCTCTGGTAGAATTCGGCTGTGAATCTGTCTGGTTCTGGACTTTTTTTGGTTGGTAAGCTATTAATTATTGCCTCAATTTCAGAGCCTGTTGTTCTTCTATTCAGGGATTCAACTTCTTCCTGGTTTAGTCTTGGGAGAGTCTATGTGTCGAGGAATTTATCCATTTCTTCTAGATTTTCTAGTTTATTTGCATAGAGGTGTTTATAGTGTTCTCTGATGGTAGTTTGTATTTCTTTGGGATCGGTGGTGATATCCCCTTTATCATTTTTTTATTGCGTCTATTTGATTCTTCTCTCTTTTCTTCTTTATTAATCTTGCTAGCAATCTATCAATTTTATTGATCTTTTTCAAAAAACCAGTTCCTGGATTCATTGATTTTTTGAAGGGTTTTTTGTGTCTCTATTTCCTTCAGTTCTGCTCTGATCTTAGTTATTTCTTGCCTTCTGCTAGCTTTTGAATGTGTTTGCTCTTGCTTCTCTAGTTCTTTTAATTGTGATGTCAGGGCAAATAGACTATTCCATGTAGAGGGAATATTGATCTTGTAGAGGGAATTTTAGATCTTTCCTGCTTTCTCTTGTGGGCATTTAGTGCTATAAATTTCAAAACCGCTCAACTACATGGAAACTGAACAACCTGCTCCTGAATGACTACTGGGTACATAACAAAATGAAGGCAGAAATAAAGACATTCTTTGAAATCAATGAGAACAGGACACAACATACCAGAATCTCTGGGACACATTTAAAGCAGTGAGTAGAGTTCTTTCTTTTCTTTATAGAAATTCCTATTTATGTCTCTCAGTTATAAATGAGGTTCCAGTCCCTGTGAGATTTCTTGCATTCGTGGATTATTGACATTAAGAGAAACTGAGAAGAGACAGGCAACAAGTCAGCACAACACAGTCCACAGTGTAGGAAACCCTTCCAGAGGTTGTATTCTCCTCATGATAGTGGAATCAACTTTATAAAATCACAGATACTAGTTTCTTGAAATTCCACTTAAGGTTGTCTTTCTCCACGTTATCATCACTGTCCCTTGGCCATTTAGGGGATGTGGTTGGACTTTGTCCTAAGCTTGCAATTGCTGGATTATTAAGTTCTTTTGTCCATTTAGCTTATTTTGGTCTGGAAAAAAAAGGGTAAATCTTTTATACTGAATATGAAAAATACAATGAGACAGAGAAAATGGTCAAGTCAATGTTTCCAGATACCTGATTTCAGACAGGGATAGTAGATCTTCTATTCTCCTCTAGCTAGTGTTGACCGTGTACACCTAGGCTTCTAATTTTTCATTATGGTAAAAAAAAATCCAGAAATAGGACTAACAGAAGCTGGATCCCTGATAACTTGGCAGTATGCAGGCCAAGATGCTTTGAATTTTATGTGGGTGGCTCAAATTTTTAGTATTCACAAGTATTTATGAACTTATAAGGCTGGAACTCTGAACCCTATCTAAAGGGAGAGAATGGTCTTCATTGGCTGTACTTGCCATTTTAGCAGGTACAACAAACAAACAAACAAAAAACAAAAGAAATCATAGATTTGGAAATATGAAATTGACATAAGCAAAAGAAGTCTCTTAATAAATTCAATTCCATGGGTTTGTCTATGGACAGGGTTATAGCCCTGAAGACAGAAGGATGACACTAAGTGGTACTGGAAACTGGGAGTCAAGGTAAGTTTTTGGTTATAGAAAGTGTATTTTGTTATTAGAGTAAATGGCAAATACATTCAAGGACATTGATGTTATTGGGGAACAGTCTCAAGGGGGAAAAATGCTAATACAAGTATAAAACCAAATTGCTATTTATGAAGGTAAAGTTTGGTGCTTCCTCACTGTCAACTCTTTCCTTATACTCTAACTATAGCCTTGATAAAGTACTCAATATTCCCTCTACATGGAATAGTCTATTTGCCCAGTACACAAACACAAACACACACAAATACACACATACATGCACACACCATTGCCTTTCTTCTAGCTAATTTCTACATATCTTTTAAGTCTTAGCTTATATGTTATTTCTTCCAGGAAACTTACTGAAACATCCCCAAGACCATATTAGGTACCCTCTCTAATTCCCTGAACAATAACAATATGGGTCACTCTGTACAGTAATTACCTGTTCATCTGTTTGCTTTGTTCATTAAACTCTAAGTTCCTTTTGGCAGGGAATAGCTTTGCCTTCATTATTGTTTCATTCTTAGGATTTAGCATAATTTCTGCCACAAAGTATACAGGTGCTTGATATAAATCTGTTAAAGGAATGTATACATTTTGCAATACAGAAAGCAATTTTTTTCATCATGATTCCAATGTGTGTTCTTTTCCAAAATATATTTTCTAGAGTAAAACTAGTTCCAATTATTTCAAAGAGCAGTTAAGTTGGATATGCAGATATTATTGCTTGCCCATTGTGGTAATCTTTAGGGCTGCTTGCAAATATCCTGGTTCCATCACCTGCCCAGTGACAAATGCACAGTAATGTGGGAGCTTCACGAACTATTGCATGATTCTCCCTGTCCCTTCCCCCCAGTCATGGAAGCACCTGTTCCTGTTCCCTCACAATGGAAGAATGTTTAGAATGGAAGTCTCTGCCAGGCTGTGAACTCAAATGAGATGTGGAACAGATCCTTCAGCTAACCCCAATGGACAGGTCATGAGATCAAGAAATAAATCTCTAATGTTGTAGCATAACTAATCTGTCTTGACTAACATAATTTTATGACAGCTACTTCAGCTATCTCTTCTTTCTTACTATCAGAACTTGCCTCACTCTCTAGAAGCACAAAATACTAAATATTCTTTTTTCCAGCCTCCCTTGCAGGTAAGAGTAGCTGTGTGGCACAGTTCTGAACAAGGAAATAGAAGGAAAATTCAACTTGTGTTCTTACTATTTTCCACCTTCCAAAAGGGGATTCTAAAGAGGACTCTCTTCTCCCATTTTGCTGCTGCATTCAATTATATGTAGACATGAGGTAGCAATCTTTTAGCTAAGAGGATAAGCCTAAGAATTAAGTCAATATATTAAGAAGAGCCACTGAGTGGCTGCACCAAACCTGAATTTATCACTTCAAGACTTACTGCTATGTGAGGTTATAAATGTCTTTAGTGTTTGGATGGATGTTGATCAGGAATATTTTCTGAGTTACAGCTGAATGCATACTAACAAATTGCATAAGGAATGTGCAAATTTCCCTCTCTGATACCCTATCACTCTGAAATTTTGGAAGCCAATATAAACCAGCAAGTCAGGTTGGATACCCAGGAAGCAAGAGCATCATTTGGAAGAACTAAACACATGAGAAGTACATCTAGTGATGAAACCTTTTGGCTAAAGATAGAATCCATGCGCTAATCTTAGAAAAAGACAGTAATCTTGCTTACATTGGAGGAGAAGCATAAGAGGGCACATTAGAAAAGGACATTCATAAGTAAATTCATTCTTGGTCTTTTTGTTCAGAATTAGCTCATGAAACAATTTCATAGTTAGCTACCTGCCTAGGAAATTTTTTTGCCCAACTAGTAAAAAAGAGAAAGAAAATAAAAGAAATGCCAACCATACATGTGTTTTACCAGCAGTACGTCTTCAGAAGTTAGAAAGGAACTGATAAAGAAGTGGTTCCCTTGTGCTTCAGTGGTTATTTACAAGTCATTTGTATCACTTTCCAACCTAATTTACATGCAATCTACCACATTTTGTTCCACCTCTTTTTTTAAAAAAGTGTTCGTTTGTCTACATTACCTTTCATTAGACAATACTTTTATGAGTGTAATTCTTATTATTAAATAATCCATTGAATATTGACAATTTTACACAGTACTCATCAAAAAATCTAGACCTGGAAAAGAGATTATTCAGTGCTTTTCGAAGAAGTCACAGAATGCTTAAAACCAGAGTAGGCAGGGTACAGCAAATAAAATGCAGACACTTTAACATGAGAAACAAAATCTCCAAAATTGTTCTCCTACCTACCCAATCTGCCATATTCCACTTTTTCCACCAATTTCAGGAGTTTCTGCCACATGGTTTGGCTCCAATGAGCCAGTCCCTCCAGCATCCACAGACACAAATTGGATCTGTGTTTTTATATCTACAGATAAGTTCAATTACTTCATGATATTCTTTTATGCACAGGTAAAGATATTGATAATCCAGGAATTTGGTTTTATTTTTACACATGAACTGCGAACATAGAACTGCATGCCCTAGAAGAAATGACAGCTGGTGAGAAAATAGGTTTCTGTGCGTTATCTGGGGCCAAGAGTGCTAGGTGCAGAAGGATCAGTAGATGATACAGTGGCCACCTTGGTGCAGTTGCCAGTGAGCTATCAGGAATCACAAGTAGATTTTAGGAAAGCTTCAGTAGAAGGAATAGAGGTAGTGGAAACTGATTCATGAACCCTTCTGACTAATAACAAATACTCTAAAAACGCATATCATGAGTTCTAATATAATTTTCTTGTCGGGAATCAGCTACTTTCAGGATCACTTGTTTGTTTAGGCTTCTGAACTTTTACACTGAAGACTGTGGTGTCATTAGAAAAAAGATCACAACACTTGGAATCCCTGATTACCTAATCCTCCAGCAGTTAATGCCCATGGAAACAGCCTCTAGGATACCAATTCATCAAAAAGTGTTCCAGGTTCGTTCTAATTCAATAAATTATGTTGAGATTAAGTTATACATAATGGATGTTAATATTACCATTATTAATATTATTATTATTTTCAAACCTCAAAGTTTATTTTTGAAATACAGATTGATTTTTTTCCCTAAAATGCTAAAGCTTTTACATACATACAAAAGTATGACCTGGGGTTTGGAAATTTGCTTTGCAGTCTGGGAGCTCGTAGTTAACTTAAAGAATTTTCAATGCAATTAGTACTTTCAGACAATCGATGTCAGATTGTCATATCTTATTCTTTGGGGTATGAGGCTAGGTATTTTACAATGCCCAAAAATAACTTTCAAAATAGTATCTAGCAAACTGTCTGGAGCCTCTTTCCCCCCAAATTAGAGTATCCAACACAGATGATACACAAGATATAACTTGAAGATTACTGATTTTTTAAATGCCTCCCCAGAATTTACATATTAAATTGATTATTTTCTCCTTCATAATAGTTACCTTTTGACACTTACACATTCACCCCAAGTACAAATTCACTAATTATCAAGGCCTAGGCACTATTATAATTCTGGGCATATAAATCTTAAATATTCTATGATTGAATGGGTCCATGAGTGAGTGAGTGAGCAAATGGTAAAAGAACAGATAGATTAATTTAGAACCTCTGCTTTGAGGAGTGCTTTCCCAGCCAGTAATACTTTTAATATCTATGCTAATGGCAAAACATTCTGGTTTGGGGTGAATTTGATTAATGAAAAGAGTCAAAAAATCATTTGGAATAAGTCTTGGGAGTAAGAGACACAATCCAGTGGGATAAGGACACTTAGGAAAACACAAGGCATGATCAAAATATTAGAAGTCTGACTTTCTCATAATTGGGTTCTGAAGGCAATTCCAGAAATAATTTGAGCATCCACAGCAGCTCTGAACTAGGTATGTTAACTCCAGAATGACTGCTTAGAAAGACTATGTTATTTTGAATGAAGGAAAACTGACATGCTGATTTTCTGTTTCTCTAATTAGGCTCATACATTTACGGTCAAAGTTTATATCATATTTTGTAAATGTGACTAGAAGAAAAGACCATTTTTCTTATATGTAAGATGAAGGGTAAGACTAGATGATTTCTATAAACTTTCACAGTACTAACATTCAGTAATTCTATATATAAATAAATAGTTTAAACATTGTTCACATTAGTGAGCCATTCTCACTAATATTTCAGAGGTTTTATATTGAAGGGACTCTCCTTTTTTTTTTTTTTTTTTTTTTTTTTTGAGACGGAGTTTTGCTCCTGTTGCCCAGGCTGGAATGCAATGGCGCGATCTTGGCTCACTGCAACCTCCGCTTCCCAGGTTCAAGCGATTCTCCTGCCTCAGCCTCCCGAGTAGCTGGGATTACAGGCATGTGCCACCACGGGACTCTCCTTTAAACAACCCCAAGACTTCAAGGAAAATCATGCTTTAGGCTGTAGACCACAAGGTATATGGCTGCTGGAACAAGATATATGGGACAAACCTCTCTCTCTCTCTCTGTCTCTCTCTCTCTCTCTCTCTCACACACACACACACACACACACTTCTGCCCCATTAGTAGTAAACTATCTGTCCCCAAATAGGGACAATTATAGAAGTCAACATAGTAGTTCACTAGTTCACATTCATTTGAAATCACTTATATAATGTGTACAGAGTAAAGCTGTTCTTTAAATGATCTGTCAACTTTTCACTAAGTAGTTACAACTTCAAAAGCCGGGGAAGTGCCTTCAAATGAAAGTATGACAGCAGGCTTCAGAATCTCCTGCTTCCGATTGTGTCCAAAATATCTTATTCTGTAGATTCCAGGCTGGGCAGTGTCTGGAATATGCCATTCCACTGTTGCATTACTCAAACCCAGGAGTCCCTTGTGCCAATAAAAACTGTTGATAAAAAACAAACAAGCAAACAAAACTCAATTTTACTCTTAAAAATGTGTAATCAGAAAAATACGTGATTATTCATTTAATGAATATTCAGGGAATACCTACAATGAGCAAGGCACTATCAAGACATTGAAGATACAGCAATGAACAAAACAGACAAAAATGTCTGTTTTCTAGAAGAGAAACTTTAAAGAACAGCAATTTGTAGAAATAGCTTTACTTGTTCTACTTTTCTACCTACCTAAATTATACTCACCCCAGGAAACCTTACCTGATAGCCACAAGATGTCTCTCCTGCTGTAGAACTGCAAAGCACTCTTTTAGCCCTTATCTGACACTTATTTTCACACCTAGATTCATTTGTTTTATATATATATATATATATATGTACGTGTATATATATATACATATATATGTACGTGTATATATATATGTACGTGTATATATATACATATATATGTACATGTATATATATACACATATGTACGTGTATATATATACACATATATATGTATGTGTATATATGTACACATATATATGTACGTGTATATATATATACATATATGTACATGTATATATATACATATATGTACGTGTATATATATGTACGTGTATATATATATACACATATATGTACGTGTATATATATACATATATATATACATATGTATGTGTATATAGAAAATGAATACATGTCAGACTCTCTTCTAGAAGTACTGAGGGTACAGTAAGGAGCAAGATAGATATGGTCCCAAGTTTTATGAAGCTTACGTTCTACTGAGTTGAGGATGGAAATAAATGCAATAAACAAAAAGCAATAAATATAAAAACCTTAAGAATGACAAGTGTAATGTAGAAAACAAGAAGGAAGTTTTTTTAGGGAGATGTCATCTAAACTGAGTCTGCAGAAATCTGGAGGAAAAAACATTCTAACAAGAAGGAACAGAAAATACAAAGTGTCCAAAGCAGGAACAAACTTGATGTGGCCACAAAGCAGAAAGCAGATCAGTTGGTACAGGGAATGGTAAACCATGAAAGAGTGCTTGAGATGAGAGAAACAGATGGAACCAGATCATGTTGGCCCCTGCAGATCACAACAGAGAGTTCAGACACTCTTCTAGACACAGTGAGATACAACAGGCTAACTGACTGATATCCTCAGTTATGCTGAAAGTAAATCTCTTGGGCACAGAGAGTGTGCTCGACATTTCTATGTTTCTCAGTGATGGGTTCAGTACTCTCAACAAATATTTGATTATTCTCTGCTAATGAACAAGGCAGAGATCTAAACATATCCTCAGTATTGACTGCTATTAGCTAAAAACTTTTAGCATTTAAATATAAATCATTCTTTTTATTACCTGTATAACCTTTTTAACGATAAGTATACATTACTTGTTTTAAAAGTACCTATACTCTACAGCTCTAAATACCAAAGAAAAATTTTGCCCATATTTGTATATGGCTATCAAGTGGGGCATGGTCAAATTCTAATTTTCAATTAACCATCTGAACCATACTAACATACTTACATTTAACAAACTAATATCACTTAGTTTGAGGCAATCTGAATTAGACCCAAATTGCCAAAAACCGTACCTACTTCCATGCCACTGTCCTGGAATGTTAAATTTATAGACTTGGGAACAGAAATATTGTCTTATTTCAGACACATTGTCAAACCTTCAAAATATCTATTCAGCTCAGGAATTTGGTAGCAAAAGGCAAAGAGATATATCTCTCTGGGGAAATTGCCTGAGTATATTTTCTCCTTGCTCAAGTCATTAAGAGTTAAACACCCAAGCCTATAGTGTTTTAGTAACTCAAATGAAGAATCGTTGATCATATACAAACATGCAATACATGTCAGGTATAGACCCATTTTCCCTATAGAAATATCAAGCTCTACAGAGACATCTCAACACTTTTACTCTACACTCCTTTCAACCAATTTGCAAGGAAGCTAGTTAGATTTTACAAATAATACCTGTGTCCATGGGAAAAAAAAACAGAACAGATGTCTGTAAGAATGGAAGCCATAACCTCATTAGCACCTAATCTTACAGAAGCACACACAACACTGTTTTGCAGAAAAATGAATCAAAATGAAATCTAATAAATCAACTAAATATGTCCAGAAACCTCCTTGGGAATTTGATATCATTAATACCTTGTATTGAGCCAGTCTTTTCGTTTGTCTTCCCAGCATTACAAGCCAACTGTTTTCAAAGCTTGAAAGACAAAAATATTCAATGAATGTGCTCACCGAGTCTCCCAGGAGGCATCATTACACACTATCTGCCACGACGTTGAAGTAGCCTCATATTTCTCCACAGTGAGGAAGGTCTGGTGGGTCTGAAATGCAATTAATAAAACTGATCAGGTACTGCACAGTCACAGAAGGAATCTGTTTGTAAATACTCCCCTTGTTGACCATATGTTAGCCTACCAATACCTTGTGTGAAAACGTATTAGAATTTCATCCAAATTCTTAGGCTTTCCTCTTAACATTCTATGCAACGTACTCAGAATGTTAATTTATCCAGTCTATTAAAAAACATGACTTTTTTAGAAATGTGAAAGAAGTATAATTTTAGAGTTAATAGCAAATTTTGGAAATTAGGGCAGAAAAGAGGCTGGGAATAAAACTTACTTGAGATTTTAAAAAGGTATAAGTCAAGCCTTTTCATGATATGCTTATTGATCTATATATCCCAAGACTTTCTCTAGTCACCTCAAGATTTAGAAGGGAAAATGGTAAAGTTTAATCTACTTTCCATCTCCAGGTGAATGAATTATTAGTTAACGTACCTCCCTGAGTGAAAGAATTGAAAAGAATACATGAATCTTCCCTATCCTGGGGTGCTAAAGGAGGTCTCTAGATTTTTTATAATAGATTTCTAGAAACCACATCATAAAAATATTTTATTTCCCCATTGGAAGATTATTATGATAGAAGAATTTCAGACCAAGAATTCAGCTTCAAACAAAGCACAGATTTGAATGATATGACAAGTTAATAAAGACAAAGGCTATAAATTTCTAGTATCCCTTTAAATCCTTGAGATTGTGACCCTAAAATGCACATGTCTAATTCACCTCTATTTATCACTGTCCTTTACATCTTTCATTTACTGGTGCTCAAATAACCCCTTGCTAAATGTATCACCTATTTACATGTGGGCCATGTAATTGTTTAAAATTCTTCTTTAAGTATTCAACAGATGAATTACATTCAATAAGGAAGTTTTCATAACCATAGCAACTTGTAAAGAGAGTTATTTCTGTCTATTTACGGCAAATGACATTGGGAAGGCCTTAGATGGAGAAGATATGGTGGGCTTTTTGAATATGTCTAGAGTATAGACTGAAGAACAAGTCTAGGCCTCTGAATACCAGGGATAAAACATATGACAATCTTTTCCCAACTGCTCTACCGTAATCTCTTCCAGATGCATAATTAGGTAATATAAGTTACTTTATCTCTCTAGGCCTCAGTTTATTCATCTGGAAAATAGGGGTAATAAAACTTAACACATTGGGTAGTCGTAAGGATGGAATTAATCATGTGATAATGCATATAAAGCACGTTAATATGAATACTTGCAAATACTACCTGCAAAATAGTAAGCATTCCATAAATAGTGATGACAATTACTAATAAAGAAGGGTGCTAGAAATTGTTTTATACCAAGTCCCAGAGCATTCTTTGAAATTAATTCTATTACCACTATAGTAGTTTAAATGTTTTGTTCTCCTGCTTCTCCATGGCAATAATGATGATAGAATTTCTCTACCCTAGGGATGTCAGGTGACAGCTAAACATGCAGTTTTGATATAACACTTTGATATCTTCAGAAAATAATGTTATAAACATGTAACTATTGTGGCACAGATTCACTTACTAAAGAAATTACTTCAAACAGGTGCATATTGACTACCTAAGAAGTAGAAGACTTTCCTCCAATGTCATATTTGAGAATGTCATATTGCCACAATTGTTATCTTGGCAATAATGACATTTTAATGAGCAGGAATGGGAAGGTTCTTTTGGAAGGAAGGTATTTTTGGATTATAAGTGACTACGGGCCCTGGGAAGAACAGCTAATTGATATAAGGAATGCATCCTCAGCCATAGTGAAAACCATGATCTCGAAATCACAGTCATATGCCCACTCTTTTTCCACTATAAATTCCTTTATTATTTGAGGTTTTACAACTAGAATGTGTCCAGTTATTGCTTGTGTAGTTATAAGTACATTTTAATGAAGTTATAGAAGTATACATTAATTTTATTAATAGATATACGACATATGTATATAGTTTATCATACATATGATAAAAACAAAAACGTCTGAAATGCTTTATTAAAAAACTCTTAACAGCTATTACCTCTGGAAAGCAGGTTTGTGGGTAGAAGAGCACTTACATATTCTATTTTCTACACTTCTATATTGTTTTAACATTGGGCATGTATTTTGAATGTCATTTTTTCAGTTTAATAAATAAATGCTCTATTAGCACCAGTAGTAAATAATAGGGAAATGGCCAATGCAAGATAAAGTAAAGCACATGCACCAGGACTCCAAGCCAGGAGAGTATACACCCGAGGATCCGTGACCGTTCCACAACAGTACGGGTAGGACCAGAGATGGTAGTGTAGAGGAGGAGGAGAGAGCCAGAAAGAGAAGAAGAAGCCAAAGACACACATCCTTCAGTTGGCCCTTTGACTATTTCACTACACTTGGTAGAGTTCTATATATTTGAATACAGTCATATATCGGATACATCCTGAGAAGTGCATTGTTAGGCAAATTCATCATTGTATGAGCATCACAGACTTAGACTTACACAAACTTAGATGGTGTAGCCTCCTACACACCTAGGCTATATGGTATAGCCTGTGGCTCCTAGGCTACAAATTTGTACAGCCCGTTACTGTATTGAATGTTGTAGGCAATTGTAACACAATGGTAAGTATTTGTGTATCTAAACATACCTAAACGTAGAAAAGGTACAGTAAAAGTATAGTATTATAATCTCATGGGACCACTGTCATAAATGCAGTTCATCTTTGACTGAAACATCATTACATATGGCACATAACTATATATATGGGATTGTATTCAACTTAACATCTTCTTGACAGACAATGCAGTCATACATGCATTATGCTATACTTGGTCCTAAGTGGAGCCAATTATATGTTTCCTGTGTGCTTTTACCCAGACTCAATCCACATTAACTACCTATTGAATATTTTCCCGCACCTACAAAATAAGATGGAAAACAAGTTGGAACATTTTGTCTTTATGTTATTAACCTCTAGAGGGATATTTAAATGAATGAATGGCTAAAAAGTGGATTTACATTTGTAAAAGAAAATCACTGATGCCTACCTGGTTTTGTACTGAATTCTTCGGGTTAGCACCTACAAATATAACTTCAGCAACTTCTCCCTGAAAGTAAAAATTCATTTAATGATTTCTAATAAAAGGATTTCTGATATACTCATATTTTGGGCATTATTTATTATAAATTCTATGATTTAGGGTGCCTTTATAGATTTTGTTCTATTTAATCAAGTAAGTTATCTTCTAAGAATATTAACCCTTGCAACAATAGACATAGGAATGTTTGGCCAATGAGTTTGCTTTTGGTAGACTTAGATATAAGTGAAGATCTAGAGCTGTAGTTTATATTAGTGACAGCATATTAAAATGGCTTCTTCAGGCCTTGATAATTCCTCACACCTCCCTCCCAACACAAATACAGGAATATTTGAATCAAATTAGAACAGTCAAAACTTTCCGCAGATGACTCATATTTATGCTTACATTTATAGTTAAGCTTTTATTTTTATAAGAGATGGAGTGGCAGGATGTGTATTTATCCTCCCACCTGAAACAACTAAAAAACTGGAAAAAATATATATTAAACAATGGATTTTCAAGTGACAAAGAAAGACAGTGATATTTGAGTGGCAGCAGACAAACGAGAACCCTGTAATCCACCAACTCAATGTCATCAGAGTTTACGGGCCACGGCAGAAGGAGGAGAATTCAGGCCAAGTCTGACAGTCAAAGTTGAGGATATGGAGCTAGGTGTCCACAAAAGTCAAATAGTCTTGAGTTTATAGCACAGAGCATCATAGAGAAGATAGCTGCACAGAGACAGAAATCTGGAGATTTGCAGAAAGCTCCCCTCAAGTTTGCATGCATATAAGGGAACTACCAGAAGCCAGGAAAAGAATGGGCTAACAAAATTACAGAGAACAGTCCCCAGGCTCATAGAGAGTTGTGACAAGATTCTGCTCCCACCAGGCCAGACTGGAAAACCTCATAATTCAATAGAATTTTACATCAGTGCATGAGGGGATGAGGGGTGCTTGGGGAAGTGAGGAAGGGATTTGCTCAAGATGAAAAGCTGCTCTGGTCCTGCCTAAAAAAATTAGTAATAGGTAACGCAATAGGTAAAAGCAATAAAACTAAATGCTAGTTCTTTAAGGACACAAATTACCAAAATTAGAAAGAAAGATGGGATATCATTGTCAACTCTTAAGAAATTAAAAGGATTATAGGTGATTATCATGAGTAATAACAACTTTTATATTACACCAACAAATTAAACAACTTATATGAAATGAGAAAATTCCTAGAACGATACCAATTCCTATAAAGATAAATTCCTAGAATGACACAAAATTGATGCAAGGAAAAAAATAGGACATATGAATGGGCATATAACAAGTAAAGAAATTGAATTAGTAATAAAAATTTTGCCATAAAGAAAAGCTAGGTCCATATGGCCTTGCTGGTCAATCCAATCAAATATTTAAAGAGTAAATAATGCCAATCTTTTGGATACTTTTTCAGAAAGTACAAGAGGAAACATTTCCCAACTCATTCTTTGAAACCACTATTGCCCCAATACCAAAGGCAAAGACAACACATAAAAAGAAAACTAAAAATATCCCTCATGGACATGAGTAGAAAACTCCTTACAATATATTAGCAAATCAAATTCAGCAACATCTAAAAAGGATTATACACCATGACTAAATGATATGGCATTTATTTAACATCTGAAAACCAATGAATGCAAATACCTTATTAAAATAACAAAAGACAAAACCACATTGTCACCTTAGTAGAAACAAAATTGCAAAACTCCAACACTGATTTCTGACAAAAACTCTCAGTAAGCTAGGCATAAAACATGAAAAAGAGAATCTACAAAAATCCTAAAGAAAACATCATACTAAATGGTGAAAAACTGAATACTTTTCTACTAAGATTAGAAACAAGACAAGAATGTCCAGTCCCACAACTTTTATTTGACATTGGATTGGATCTTCAGCAAAAAGAACAAAGCTGAAGGTACCACACAACCTGACTTCAAAATATACTACAAAGCTATAGTAATCAACACAGCATGGTACTGGCCTAAAGTAATCAACACACCATTGGTACACATAGACCAATGGAGCCCAGAAGTAAGCCCGCACATTTATGGTAAATTGATTTTTGACAAAGGTGCCAAGAACGCACAATGGGGAAGTGACAGTCTCTTCAATAAATGCTGCTGGGAAAACTGGATATCCACATGCAGAAGAATGAAATACAAAAATTAATTCAAAATTGATTAAAGATTTAAATATAAAACCTGAAACTATAAAACAACTGAAAGAAAACCTAAAGGAAAAGCTCCATGATGTTGGTGTAGGCAATATTTTTTTTTTAATATGACCCCTAATGCAAAAGCAACAAAAGCAAAAACAGACACATATTACATCAAACTAAACAGTTTCTGCACAACCAAAAAAACAATTAACAAAGTGAGGAGACAACCTAAAGAATGGGAGAAAACATTTGCAAACTATGCATCCAATAAAGAGTTAATATCCAAAAGACATAAGGTACTCAAACAACTCTATAGCAAGAAAACAAATAACCTAATTTGAAAATAAGAAAATGACCTGAATAAATATTTCTCCAAAGAAGACATACAAATGCTCAACAGGGTATTTTTTTAAATGTTCAATATCAGTGATCATCGAAGAAATGCAAATTAAAACTACAACAAGATATCACCTAATACCTGTTAGAATGTATAATATTAAAAAAGACAAAAGACAAGTGTTGATAAGAATGTAGAAAAAGGTAACTCTTGCACACTGTTCATGAGAATGTGAATTAGTGCAGCCATTATGAAAAGCAGCAAGAGGTTTCTCAAAAAATTAAAAATAGAACTATTGTAAAATATTATACACAATACCATTTCTGGGTATATAGAGAAAGGAAATGAAATCAGTTTGTTGAAGGGATATGTGCAATCCCATGTTTATTGCAGCACTGTTCACAATAGCCAAGATAGGAAACAACCTAAGTGTCCATCAATGGATGAATGGATAAAGAAAACGTAGTACATATACACAATGGAATACTATTCAGCCATAAATAAGAATGAGATCCTTACATTTGATACAACATGGATAAACCTGGAGAACATTAGATTCAGTGAAATAAGTCAGGTACAGAAAGATAAATACCACATGATCTCACTTATATATAGAACCTTAAAGAGTTAAACTCATAGAAGTAGAGAGTAGAATGTTGGCAGAAGGTTAGTTACCAGGGGCTAGGAGGTTAGGGGGTTGGGGAAGTATTGATCAAAGAATATAAAATTTCATTTAGACAAGGGGAATAAGCTCAAGAGGGCTACTGTACAACTTAATGGCTTCAGTTAAAAACAACATATTGTATTTTAAAAATTGTTAAGAAAGTCTCAAATTTTCTCACAACAAAAAATAGTATGTGACATAATGTATATGTTAATTAGCTCAATTGAGCCATTCCCCATGTATACATATTTCAAAACACCATCTTGTACACAATAAATATATATAATTTTTATTTACCACTTAGAAAATTAAATAAAATTTTTTAAAAAGCAAAACATTCTATTGAAGGTTCTAGCCAGTCCAATAAGGAAAAATAATTAAGTGCATTTAGAAAAGAAATATAGAAAGGAATAAGTAAGTTTATTTTTATTCACAGATGACATGATACTATATGTAGAAATTCCTAAGGAATTCAGACTCCCCTCTTACTCATCCCTCCTCCCCGCAGAAAAACTGTTGAAACTAATAACTGATTCAGCAAGCTTTCAGGGCACAAGATTGATATAAAATAGTAATGGTACAAATTCTGCTTCATTTCTGTATGTTTTTCCTATCCTTGACTTAAGAGACAACTCTCAGTGCCAGTGAATAGTTCCATGATCATTCATTTAAGAAAAGGAATAATTTGGATTTTAGAATTTCAATTTGACACAATTACTTACAAAAAATAAATATTTCCCCATTCTCATTACTTTTGCAGAGATAAGAACAATGGTCAAAATTATCATTGCTAACAGCTGGTCTACAGCATGATTAGAGGCAAATGGTGACACTAAGTGACATTCTTCCCCTCATCCCCCAAAACAGCCCTCTAAAGGATTCCAAGGTCCGTTCATGAGTCTTACCACTCTGTATTCAGGTTTTGCTGGCTGCAGAACATCCCCAAAAGTTCTGCCTTTTGGTGCTCTATCCACAATATTAGGAATTAATGGAACTATTAATTGTTTGAAAAAGGGGGGTTCTGGACCTCTGCTCAGGTTGGCTACCGTGTCCTGGAACAGAGAGCATTTGTTAAGGAGTGCACATGTAGAGTTAAAGACCCTTTCCCCAGGCCTCCAGCCCCAGAAATGCCTGCATTAATGGAAGAGTGCAAACACACATATACATACTCCAAGAGCTAACAACCTTGAGCAAAACAGGAAGGTAGCCTTGCTAAGCACGAGCCTAGAAATTCATAATTTAAACTCTCGTCACTGGAAGAAAGTTTTGGTCATAGGCAACTCTTCTATTCCCCTAGACAACATAAGGACAGTGACCAGAGTACAAGGTTGGAAGCATACTTTCAAATTGTCTGACTTTGTACAGGGGCCTAACATGCAAAAAAGTAATTATAACATGACAACGTAATTATTATTTTAATTTTTAAAAAGTATTGAGCCACTCTCACCTGGAGTCAGTACCCAGTTTTTTCCTAGATTCTTGTCTGTGCTAATAAAAGAATATAATAAATATATTTTTAATTTAAAATTTAAGATCATGCCATATCCTGACTGGTTTAATCTATGTTGCCCACAAAGTTTACCATTTTTAATAGTGTCATAAAAGTACAAATCTCAATTTTCAAATATTCCTATATATATATTAGGTTGGTACAAAAGTAATTGGCATTTTGCCATTACTTTCAATGAATATTTAATGCTCTTTATTCCTCACATTATGGATTTAATCTTTACAACTGCATATGAGATAGGTTATGTATTACCATTCCCATTTTGCAAATGAGAAAATAGGCTTAGACATATTCAGTGGTTTTTTTCAAGATCACATAGCTAGTTTTAAAGTGCTTGACCAGAGGTTTGACTGTAAAACAAATTTCCACCAAATTAATTGCATTTTTCTTCATTGTCACTACAAAATTTGAAGAATCTATTTTCATGGGAAGAACTATAGACCTATGAGCATAGTGACAGTTAAACAGTAGTTATCTCTAGGGATGGGTTATAGGTTTATGCTTTTCTGTATAATCTGAATGTCCTACAAATAGATTTGGCTTTTATAATAAAAATAAATAAATAAATACAAACAGTTATTCAAAAAAAGTAACCTAAAACTGAGAGCAAAATTATGATAAAATGAAAATAAATATCAATTGATTAAAATATGTGCAAAGAAATTATATAAAATACTGAAATTTCAAACACACAATCAGTAACTAATAATACAGGAATACGAAATTTTCAACATTCAACTGATGCGACCTACAGAGACAACCATTTCATTTATTTCAATTTAATATATCCAAGCTCTTTCATTAAAAGGGATTTATTTTCTTTGCTATGCCATAATTGTTTCACATTTTTTATTGAGGCTTACAAATTATTATATAATGGGCTGCTTATTATTTTAAGCTCTTTATCTTGTTTGTTGACTAACCTTCTGACATCACAGTTGCAGCTTCATAAACAACTGCATCCAAAGGAAAGATTTCCACAAGTGAAGTTCTTTTAAATCAAGCAAACTTGTTCAGTGGTATATATTTTAGGTAGATGCAATGTGTTCATTCCAAGGCACCACTATTTTTACATCAAATCTAAGCTTCCATTGATTTAACAACTCATGTTATCTTTTGAACCACCAAGAAAGTAAAAGCATGCTGCTAATTATAATAATAAACGTCCTCTGATTGGAAAATGCATCCCAATTTCCGAGATATTATAATGTGGAAAATGGGCATCTTAGAATGCTGACCTACTCAACTTTTGGAGTGAGTGGGGAGAATCTGGCAAGGATTAGAGAATGCAGGTTCAACTCCCAGGTGTAGTAAGCTTCATCACTTATCTTCAAGCCTATGTGCTCCTCTGAAAACTGGGGAGAAATTATATCTCCTTAACTTCGCATGATGGTTGTAAAAATAATGAGATAATATATATGAAAGAAGCTGCCACCATGAAAGGATGTTAACTAGATCCAAAATTTGGAAAGAAATTTTATTTATTTTCTTAGAGATACCACAAAGCTATAAATTTTGTAAAATATAAAGGTTGTCAAACTGAACACTCGAAGCTAAGGTTCTCTTTTGCTTCCCTCTGCATTTTCTTACCCAGACACAGACACATACAGACATACACACACACACACACACACACACACACACACAAACAACATTTGATTACCGTAGCAATAGCCTTAGCAAGGTTTCTGAAGAGCTGAATATAAGCAGATAATGTGTGCGGTCCATAAATTGTCGATGCTGCCTCATATCGCTGAGCCTGCAGGAAAGGCAGGGAGAGTTGTATATGGTTCTGCATATTTAAATCCATTTACAGAGGTGTAGCATTTTAGGTAAGTGTGATGCTTGACATCTCACATTATTCAAAACTGGCATAATCTTCAAGATTATGAATGACAAAAGAGGATGGGCATTTCCATTTACTGGTCAAGGTAAATGACTCCTATGAACTGTCAAAAGCAGTGGGTTCTCTCTGCTTATGCCATTTAGACTGTCACTCTATTTACTATGAAAGAAGGTGCTAGCTCCTAAGCTTTAGTCTATTATAAGTACTTGTAATATGAATGCTTTCCCCCAGGTCATATATCAGAAGAAAAAAAAACAAAAAGAGTCCTAGTAACTTCTGAAAAATAGTTAGAAGGTGCTAATTGGAGAAGGACATTTAATCCATCACAAAGCCATGAAATTGAGCCAAATGCATCTTTTAGCCGACCTCCAGGCCTTTGATTCTTCTACAGGAACTTCAAAGTTAACAAATCTAAAACCAACCTCACCACTCCAGACATACCAGCTTCCTCCACAACATTCTCATCTCAGCGAATGTCATCTTTCCAGTCTCCCATGTGAGGATCAGCTGGCAGTTACCTTAGACCCCTCTCTCCTGCATCCTATATCCTATCAGTCTCCACATCTGGTAATTCTGCCTCCTTCAAATCTCCTGAGATCTTTCATTTTCCTGTCTTACTTTCTCCTAAGGTATAAGTAGATTTTACCTTAGTTCAAACCCTCATTTCTCACCCAGATCTCTTTTTTTTATATTTATATTAGGTTCAGAGGTACATGTTCAGGTTTGTTATATAGGTAAATCACATGTCATGAGGGTTGGTTGTACAGATTATTTCATCAGCCAGGTAATAAGCACAGTACCTGATAAGTAGTTTCCTCCCAGCCTTCACCCTCAAGTATGCATGTCCATGTCTTTCCCAGATCTTAACTACACTATGGCTTCTTAATCAGTCCTCTGCCTATACACAAGCCCTTCCAATTCATTTTCTACACTGCCATCCTATTGACCTTTCTAAATCACAGAATTTTATCAAAGCATTCTCTTGCTTAGAATCCTACTGCAGTTCCCCCAAAGCCTTCCTTACTGAGTGAAGGCTCAGTAGCATAGCATGTAAGACTATCCATCAGCTAACCTGTGTCTCCCACTCTGGTTCCCATCTCCTTACCATCACCCTCCCCATACTTACTCCATGCTACTCAACTAATTATGGTCCATCAATGTGCCTGCCTTCTGGACCTTTGCATATATAGTTTCTTCTATATAGGATACATTCTTACTTTTTATTTGCTTAACTCTCACTTGTTCTCAAGAACTCATACAGATGTTACATCTTCCTGAACAGTCCCAGTCCTCAAATACCCAGTCTGAGCTGGTGTTCTTTCTCTTTATTTTTATAACACCTTGTGCATGCCTTCCATGAAAATGTAATCATCTGTTCTCCTTTCTGTCTTTCTACTAGACCCCTGGCTTCTAGTGATCTTGAGGAAAGGGACAGATTCTTTTCATCATTATGCCCCAGAAAGTGGCTAACACAGTATCTGTCACAATACATGTCTGTCGAGTGAATAATGTAATTAATAGTAATCCTTGCAGGAGTAGATCCCTGTGATATGGACAGGTGACAGGAAAATACTGGGTAGAAGAGAGTGGTTCCCTGGCAAAGGCCCCACCCTTAAGCCTGGAAACCTGTGGCCCTAAACAAGAACAAGCATTTCTATTTTTGCACCCAAACATTCCTGTTTTGCCTTTTTGTTCACTATGCCCTCCTATCCTGTACCCATATAAACTCCAAATCCCCAGCTCCACAAGCAGACAAGGAGATGAACAGAAAAGCAGAATGGCAGAATGGCACAGCAGAGAAAAGAGAAGGAGCATCTGAACTCTGAGAGGAGTTTAGCTGCGGATGGTTGGAGAGGAGATTGGCCACTGGACAGCCAAACTCCAGGGGAAGATCATCTTCCCACTCCATCCCCTTTCCAGCTCCCCATTCATCCCACAGAGAGCTACCTCTACCACTCAATAAAACCCTGAATTCATCCTTCATGTCTATTTGTAACCTGATTCTTCCTAGACACTGGACAAGGACCTGGGTACCAAGAGGGCACTGAGCTGTTTAACACTTAAGCTATCTGCAGACAGCAAAGCTAAAAAAGTGCACCGTATGTAACACATGCCCACTTGGGCTTCTGGAGTAGCAGGCACCCATACCTAGATACTGCTGCAGGGACCACATGGAATTTGCTCCTGCCAGCGCCCAAAAGTACTTGCCTTTGCTCCTGCACCTGCCTGTCTATGTGCTCCCCTTCCCATTAAGGGTTTGAGCATATACAGCAGCCAAACAGAGGAGCCACACCCCTGTTGCACATACTGCAAGGGGGTTCAGGGAACATTCCCATCTCACCTGGACCAGGAGACAAGCTAGTAGGGGTTCCTAACCTTGTTTGTGACATGGACTCCTTTGGCAGCATGTTGAGACCTAAGGACCTCCCTCAGAATAATGTTTCTAAAGGTGTAAAATAAAATACATGGAATTGACAAAGGAAACCAGTTGGGTTGAAATATATTTACCATACTATAATAAACCAATGTTGTGATACAGTACTGTATGTGCTTCTTTATTATGCTATTGAATAACAAGATCTATCTGAGGATCTAATAACAACTGTGATTATAAAATAGCAATAAGAGTAAAAGACATTTCTAGACCTGCAATCACTATATGTGATATGAAAATATCTGTGGTTCCTATTGGTGACAGAGGTACTGCTAAAATAATTGTTTGTTTCCTATATTTGTAATTGACAGAAATGCTTAATAACAGTTAGAGGTAGTGAAGAAAGGATGTAATTATTCCTATCCAAGTTTAGCATCAAGACCCCTTTTTCAATGGGAATTCCTAGAAGGCAGGGACCTTCAGGAAAGCCAACAGAGGGTAGCAGGGCAGAGTCTACTCTTAGTATCACTGAATATTTACCAAGGGGTAGACTGTATGCCTCTGTATGCACTGCTGTTATATACCAGCAGATATATTATTAACAGAAATTATTAATTATGAGACTGGACTGTTTTCATGTTTTACTTAAAAAGTACTTGGGCTGCTTTCTGGACTATTTATGAACAATGAAATATTACCAGCTACCAGCCTCCCTCAAACTCTCTGGGACTCTGTTTCTTAATATATATCATCAATATAATTATACCCTACTTCTGGATATACTGTGAGGATTACTTTAAATAACATTTGCAAAGTCTTAACCAGTGCATTCAATAAACAGCTACTAGTAGGAGTTTTCTCCGGTGCTACAGAGGCTTAAGGCATCAAATGCATTAAGAATAGTGTTAGAAATGTTTTATGCCACAACCCAGGCTTATTACCAGTGCCACTGACAAAATAATTAATTTCAGGGAAAATGTAAGTCAGTAAAACTAGAATCCTGACCGGGACTTAAAATGATGTATTTGAAACTCTTAAATACGACCTCTGGCTTATCATTCTCTTACCTGCTATACCTAAAACATAATCATCTCTCAGAAACATGACTGGGAAAGTTTACAAAGCAAGTCTGCATTTGACACAATAGTCTTTACTGGGGTATAATTCATTTAAATGATGAAAACGTTTTCCTTTACCTGGTATTCTTCATAAGTGGTAATGTAATGTGTATAGACATTGCATAGACCTGAAATAACAACAGTCATGTTCCGCATCCCATGAGATGCAAATTCCTAGGACAGAAAGGTAAAACACAATAAAATTACTCTTCATCTTTAAGTATGTTTTCATTCTGTTATCCTTAACACACAAGCATTGATTACATTATTAGTTTAAGATATTTTTCTTAATAAAATTTTTCTAACTCTGCACTACAGTTGGACAAGTCAATGGATCTACAAATACCTTGATGATCACAGTTGCAGATGTAGAAACTTCTTACTTCTAAAATAGGGATTTAAAAAATCAACTTATTAAAAACTCTAATGGGTGGCTATTAGCTAACCAGAATAGTAATTTCCAGTGCTAAGTAACAAGACATTTTTGACATGTCATTTTAGAACCATTTACAATACTGCCTGAATATAAAGAAAATTCAAAATACAGCACAGATAAAATACAGAATTCCCAAAATGTAATACATTTTATTTAGACTGTTCACAGAAATTTAAGATATTGAGGTACTTAGAGGTTACTTAGTATTTAATGTATACAAACATTATCAAATTTTAAAATATTAATACATAAATACCAATAAAATATTTTTAACCTAATGATAATTCCCTTATGTTTTTTAAGTCCGGTTCTTATACTACCAATATTTCATATTAACCTCAGCCATTAATTTCAAGAAATGTGGAACTCTAGTCATCTTAAAAAAGATTAATTTAAAAGATATAGGATCATAGGGATAGGATATACTTTCCTGTTTGCCAAATATGAACATGTAGATATGTTATTTTATTTTTAACTTACTGCTTGAACTGCCTCTCGAAGTCTTTGTCCAGACATGGTCCTGAGTCAAGAAAACAATTATGTAAACGTTTTCCTACTCAGAAGTGTGCAGAGTATGCAGAAACACTTGCAGTGAAAGCCAAAAAATTACCCTGGCTCATCACACAATAGTAAAATATGTAGGAACCCAATGACTATGAAAAGCTAAACTTGAGCTTTTTTCCTGCCTGTCCTAGCTTCAAAATAAATCCTAAACTGAAAACAGTCAATTTGACTAAAAGAAGGAAACAGAATCAGTGGTTATCACTGGCAAAAATCATCATTATTTTCCATTCTTGAGTCAACAAAATGATCAGTTGCAGTCTATGTTTATAAAAGCTGAGTTAGGTAGAAAATACATTACTGTATAAGTGTAATAAAGCCAATGTGGCTGAATCAGAGGTGAGTAAAGGGGAGAGAGGTAAGAAATCAGATAGGAGAGCTTGATGAAGAACAGATCATGTAGGAGCTCGAAGTTTGAGGATTTACCTGGAATGAAATGAGAAGCTACTGGAAGGTTTTGAGCAAAGACATGATATTATTTAATTTATACTTTAAAGAGCTTAATCTAGCTGCTGTGTTGAGAAAAAAAAAAAACTGCAGAGGAGTAAAGGCAGAATGAAGCAGACCAGACAGCAGGTTATTGCAAAAATCTGTGTAAAAGATCATGGTAACTTAGACCAAGAAGGGAAGTGACAGAAGGTGTTGGGTAGAGTGTACAAAATTTGCTGAAGAATTTAAAGAGGAAAAAACAGAAAAAGAGGAAATTCAAGGATGACTGCAAGAGATAGGACCCGCTGGAAAGATATAAATTTGCCAGTTACTGAGATAGGAAGACTACGTATCAAGGAGTTTTAAAAACATTCTTCCATGCTTTTAATACCTAATCTGATTATTTCAAGTACCTGTATTTTAATATGACTGCAAATCTTTCTACTGGTATAATAACTCATGGCATCATTTTAATTTGGGATAAGTTTTTTTTTTAAATTTTCATGTCTGCTTCAGGTTAGCCATAAATAATAAGCATAGAGATAGTTATTCTTCAGAGGCCCCAGCAAAAGAGGGTAGGAATATTTGTCACTGTCACCAGACAGTACAGTAGGATACTAAGGGGTCAGTACAGAATGATCTTTTCATGATAAGAAGCAATTCCAACAGAACATACAATGAACACATTTTTAACTAAGTAATAAAAAGAACTTACGTAAACTCCCCGGGGATGGCAGTTATGGCCAAGGACCCAAGGGTAATAATCTGAACATCAACAATGTCTGGATGCCAGGGATGAGGTTTTGATAGCTGAGAACCCAAAACAAGAAAATTATGTTAGGGATAACACTCTCTCTATGGTCAACAGACACACAGTGGTCACAGAAGTTCCTCTAGCTTCTAATTTATGATGTAGTATTAAATACTCTATATGGGCATTTATGTCCTAGTCATAACATGAGAATTTCAAATGCCAAAGCCCCATTAACCTGCAGAAATCAATGAAGTTTTTGGTGGATCTGTCATCGTGAAATCACAATGTGTAACAGATAACCAAACATTTTCCTAGAGTACTGTTGGTGACTATTCTTATACACAATAAATAAGGAATTCCATTTGGAATAGTTTAACTTAATAATTTCTCTTTTTATTATAATCGCAGTTTAAGTTTACAGCTTCCAAGTCTTGCTTTATTTTCCAAGATTTCTCCCAAGAGAATTTAACCCTTTCCATATTCAGAATAATATAGCCTGTCCCTCTATTCCTTCCTTTCCTCTCTTCTTTCAAGAATTTTAATAGGATATTAGGAAAAAAATGTATTTTTAAAGTGCTTCTAACTCAACAATCCAAGTTTTTATGAATACTGAAATGACCTTTTGACATTTAGAATGCAAAATATATGTTTCAAAGGAGTGTAAAAGAAAATTGCTTTCGTTGATAATGTTGCCTGAACTGTGAGAAAATTTAGACATGAACATGTTTTGTTTTAGATGACCTGAAATGTTTTCTTCTGCAGAAAATTTGGTGCTGACTCCCTTCTTGGAACCAACAAAAATAAATTCTGAATAAGATAAATGTTCATCTTATTTTGCCTTTCCCACTGTCCTAATTGTTGTATTTATTTATCATAAGTGCAATAGGTAAATCAATATACTTCATAACCATAACCTTCATTCCTTACAGTCATAGAACCCATTTTTAAATATTAAAAACTTGATATGGGAATATCTAAATAAGACTTCCCATCTCAGTAGATATCTACCATTCATTATCTGACAGTTCACAAATTTAAAAGTAACAATATGATAATTTCACTGTGATAATGAAAATGCATTACTTCTCCGGTATGAAGAAGGATGGGCTTTGGTTTCTGACATTCTTTAATTTCTTCAGATGGCTTTCCCAGGATCTGGTCCCGAATGGTGTCCCAAAATGGATCCCCTTCTGTTTTCCCTATTAGAAATGTTATGATTAGTATACTTCTTTGAACCAACCCTCTGAAAAAAGTCATTATTTTGACAAATATTGCACAATAATCTTTTAAGGAGTTTCAGAGATTTTATTAAGGTTGTTGTTCAATGATTCCAAACAGTTTGAATAATAGAATAGGAAAAATGTCTTATGCATCCTAAGACAGGAGCCATTGTTTAATTAGATCTTCAGTGTGGTCAAGAGAACGACAGAGTACATTTTGTGAATGTCCTTAATGTTTTGTCTCTATTACTCCTGCTCATTCATGTTGCAAATAAAAACAGTTTGACATAATTAACTGCAGATTTGTGGACTAAATCACTTTTTTCCTGTTTTGAAAATGAAAAATGACACCACCAACTCACAATACCAGTTGTCTGACTTATGGTCCCCGAAATAATTTCTCCTGAATACCCATTTAATTATCTACACACACACACACACACACAAAGCAGTAAAAAACAAAAATAAACTTCAAATGCAGAATCTGGAGTAAAAGGTTTTGTAACTATAAAACTTATGAATTAAGAATCTTAAACCAGGAAGAAGTTGAATCTCTGAATAGACCAATAACAGGCTCTGAAATTGAGGCAATAATCCATAGCTTGCCAACCCAAAAAAGTCCAGGACCAGATGGATTCACAGCCGAATTCTACCAGAGGTACAAAGAGGAGCTGGTACCATTCCTTCTGAAACTATTCCAATCAATAGAAAAAGAGGGAATCCTCCCTAACTCATTTGATGAGGCCAGCATCATCCTGATACCAAAGCCAGGTAGAGACACAACCAAAAAAGAGAATTTTAGACCAATATCCTTGATGAACATCGATGCAAAAATCCTCAATAAAATACTGGCAAACCGAACCCAGCAGCACATCAAAAAGCTTATCCACCATGATCAAGTGGGCTTCATCCCTGGGATGCAAGGCTGGTTCAACATACGAAAATCGATAAATGTAATCCAGCATATAAACAGAACCAACGACAAAAACCACATGATTATCTCAATAGATGCAGAAAAGGCCTTTGACAAAATTCAACAACCCTTCATGCTAAAAACTCTCAATAAATTAAGTATTGATGGGACGTATCTCAAAATAATAAGAGCTATTTATGACAAACCCACAGCCAATATCATACTGAATGGGCAAAAAGCTGGAAGCACTCCCTTTGAAAACGGGCACAAGACAGGGATGCCCTCTCTCACCACTCCTATTCAACATAGTGTTGGAAGTTCTGGTCAGGGTAATCAGGCAGGAGAAGGAAATAAAGGGTATTCAATTACAAAAATAAGCCAAATTGTCCCTGCTTGCAGATGATATGATTGTATATCTAGAAAACCCCATCGTCTTACCACAAAATCTCCTCAAGCTGGTAAGTAACTTCAGCAAAGTCTCAGGATACAAAATCAATGTGCAAAAATCACAAGCATTCTTATACACCAATAACAGACAGACAGAGAGCCAAATCATGAGTGAACTTCCATTCACAACTGCTTCAAAGAGAATAAAATACCTAGGAATCTAACTTACAAGGGACGTGAAGGACCTCTTCAAGGAGAACTACAAACCACTGCTCAAGGAAATAAAAGAGGATACAAACAAATGGAAGAACATTCCATGCCCATGGATTGGAAGAATCAATATCGTGAAAATGGCCATACTGCCCAAGGTAATTTATAGATTCAATGCCATCCCCATCAAGCTGCCAATGACTTTCTTCACAGAATTGGGAAAAACTACTTTAAAGTTCATATGGAAGCAGAAAAGAGCACACATTGCCAAGTCAATCCTAAGCCAAAAGAACAAAGCTGGAGGCATCATGCTACCTGACTTCAAACTATACTACAAGGCTACAGTCACCAAAACAGCATGGTACTGGTACCAAAACAGAGATATAGACCAATGGAACAGAACAGAGCCCTCAGAAATAATGCCGCTTATCTACAACTATCTGATCTTTGACAAACCTGACAAAAACAAGAAATGGGGAAAGGATTCCCTATTTAATAAATGGTGCTGGGAAAACTGGCTAGCCATATGGAGAAAGCTGAAACTGGATCCCTTCCTTACACCTTATATAAAAATTAATTCAAGATGGATTAAAGATTTACATGTTAGATCTAAAACCGTAAACACCCTAGAAGAAAACCTAGGCAATACCATTCAGGACATAGGCATGGGCAAGGACTTCATGTCTAAAACACCAAAAGCAATGGCAACAAAAGCCAAAATTGACAAATGGGATCTAATTAAACTCAAGAGCTTCTATACAGCAAAAGAAGCTACCATCAGAGTGAACAGGCCACCTACAAAATGGGAAAAATTTTTGCAACCTACTCATCTACAAAGGGCTAATATCCAGAATCTACAATGAACTCAAACAAATTTACAAGAAAAAAACAAACAACCCCATCAAAAAGTGGGCGAAGGATATGAACAGACACTTCTCAAAAGAAGACATTTATGCAGCCAAAAAACACATGAAAGAATGCTCATCATCACTGGCCATCAGAGAAATGCAAATCAAAACCACAATGAGATAACATCTCACACCAGTTAGAATGGTGATCATTAAAAAGTCAGGAAACAACAGGTGCTGGAGAGGATGTGGAGAAATAGGAACACTTTTACACTGTTGGTGGGACTGTAAACTAGTTCAACCATTGTGGAAGTCGGTGTGGTGATTCCTCAAGGATCTAGAACTAGAAATACCATTTGACCCAGCCATCCCATTACTGGGTATATACCCAAAGGATTATAAATCATGCTGCTATAAAGACACATGCACATGTATGTTTACTGTGGCACTATTCACAATAGCAGAGACTTGGAACCAACCCAAATGTCCAACAATGATAGACTGGATTAAGAAAATGTGGCACATATACACCATGGAATACTATGCAGCCATAGAAAATGATGAGTTCATGTCCTTTGTAGGGACATGGATGAAACTGGAAACCATCATTCTCAGCAACCTATCGCAAGGACAAAAAACCAAACACTGCAAGATCTCACTCATAGGTGGGAATTGAACAATGAAAACACATGGACACAGGAAGGGGAACATCACACAATGGGGACTGTTGTGAGGTGGGGGGAGGAGGGAGGGATAGCATTAGAAGATATACCTAATGCTAAATGACGAGTTAATGGGTGCAGCACACCAACATGGCACATGTATACATATGTAACAAACCTGCACGTTGTGCACATGTACCCTAAAACTTAAAGTATAGTAATAATAAAAGAAAAGAAAAAAAAGGAAAAAAAAAGAATCTATACACTATTTGAAAAATGTAATAATTATAAATGTCTGTGTAGCATAAACTGATAACTCACAGAAATGAAGGAAGAAATACACATTTCAGTAACAATACTGAAATTTTCAATAACCCACTCTCAATCATGGATAGAACAACTAGGCAGAAGATCAACAGAAAACTTGAACTAGACCTACCAATCTATAGAATACTCCACCCAACAACAACAGAATACATATTCTTCTCACGTGCACATGGAACATTATCTGGGATAGATCATGTGCTGGCCAAAAGACAAACCTCAATAAATTTTAAAAAGTAGAAATAATACAAAATATATTTTCCAAATACAGTGAAATGAAATTAAAAATAAAGAATAGGAAAAAATGGGGAAACTTACAAATATGCAGAAATTAAGCAATATGATCTGAAATAGCTAATAATCAAGGAAGAAATCAAAGGAAAATCTGGAAATACTTTATCATGAATGAAAATGAAAACACAACACATCAAAACTTATGGTATGCAGTGACAGCTGTGTTCAGTGAGACATTTATAGTTGTAAATGCCCATATATTAAGAAAGAAGAAAGATCTCAAACCAATAACCTAACTTCCACCTGAAGACATCGGAAAAGGAAAGCAAACTAAATCAAATGTTGAAAAAGAAGGAAATAATATTTGAAAGAAAATCAATTAAACAGTGAGTAGAAAGAAAACAGAAAAAATCGATGAAACCAAAAGCTGGTTTTTGAAAAGGTCAACAAAATTGGCAAAACTTTAGCTAGATTGACCAAGAAAAACAGAGAGAAGACTTAAATTATTAAAATCAGAAATTAGAGAGAACATTAATACTGACTTTGAAGAAATAAAAAGAATTATAAAGGAATACTATAAGTAGTTGTACGCTAACAAATTAGATGACTTAGATAAAATGGAAAAATTTCTAGAAAGACAAACTACCAAAATTGACTCAAGAAGAAATAGGCAATCTAAAAAAACAAACGAACTATAAAAAGTAAAGAGATTGAATTCATAACACATTTTTAACTACTTACAACAAATAACAGAGCTCAGATTGCTTTACTGCTGAATTCCACCAACCAAAGAATTAGTACTAGCTTTTCCAAAACTTTTCGAAAATAATAGAAAAGGGAACACTTCCTGATTCATTCTATGAGGCCAACATTATCCTGATATAAAACCAGACAAAGATATCACAAGAAAAGAAAACTACAGAACACTGTCTCTGATAAATAGGACACAAAAACCTACAACAATATACTAGCAAACTGAATACAGAAACACAGAGAAAGAATTGTTATAGAACATGACCAACTGGGATTTATTCCAGGAATACAAAGTTGGTCAAACATTCAAAAACTGATTAATGCAGTACAACATATTAATATAATTTTTTAATTACATGATAATCTGAGCAGATACAGAGAGAAACACTTGCCAAAAAACGAATACCATTTTATGATAATAACACTCAAGAAACTAGGAATAGAAGTAAATTTCCTCAACCTCATAAAGGATTAAAAACCCAGAGCTAACATTATACTTAATGATGAATGACTGAATGCTTTTCCCATACTATTAGGAACAACACAGAATGTATATACTCTTTTCACTTTTATTCAACATTGTTCTGAAGGTTCTAGCCAGGCAATTAGGCAAGAAAAAGAAATAAAAGGCATTCAGATTGGAAAAGAAAAATTAAAACTATTAATATTTCTATTTTAATAAGACATGATCTTGTATAGAGAAAAATCCTAAATTATCCATTAAAATATTAGAACTAATAAATGAGTTCAGCAAGGTTGTAGGATATAAGGTCAATACAGCTATCAGTTGTATTTCTATACATTTTCTATGAACAATCCAAAAATGAAATTAAGAAAAAATTTCCATTTACAATAGCATAGAAAAGAGTGAAATACTAACAAATAAACTTAACAAAAAGTACAAAATTTATTTTTTGTATTTGTCTTAAAATTACAAAGCATTGTTGAAAAAAATTAAAGAAGATCTAAATGAATCCTAAAACATCTATGTACATGGATCAGATTACATAATATTGTTAAGATGGCAATACTCCCCCAAATTAATCTGTAAATTCAATGACATTCCCATCAGAATCCCAGCTGACTTCTTTGTAAAAATTTACAAGCTGATTCTAAAATTCCTGTGGAATTGCAAGAAACTCAGAAGTCAAAACAATCTTGGAAGAGGAGAACAAGGTAGAAAGACATACTTTCTGATCTTAAAGGAAACAGTAACCAAGAGACGGTTATACTGGCACAAGGTTAGACATATAGATCAATGGAATAGAATTGATAATCCAGACATAAAGCCACGTGTCAACTAATTTTTAACCAGTGTGCCGAGATTATAGAATGAGTAAATAATCTTTCCAGTAAGTGGTGCTGGGATAACTGAATAGCCATATGCAAAAGAATAAAGGCAGGCCATTACCTCCATGATACACAAAGTTTAACTAAAAATGGATCCAAGACTTAAATGTAGAGCTAAAACCATAAAAATCTTATAAGAAAATAGGCGTAAATCTTCGTGACATTGAATTTGGAAAAAGATTCCCATATATGACACGAAACCATGAGTAACAAAAGAAAATTTAGACTTCATAAAAATTAAGAATGTTTGTGCTTCAAATGATACAATCAATAAAGTGAAAAAACCTACAGAATGGAAGAAAAAAAATTTTTTTTGAGACAGAGTCTCACTCTGTTGCCAGGCTGGAGTGCAGTGGCGCAATCTTGGCTCACTGCAACATCTGCCTCCCAGGTTCAAGTGACTCTCCTGCCTCAGCCTCCCGAGTAGCTGGGACTACAGGCGTGCGCCACCATGTCTAGCTAAATTTGTATTTTTAGTAGAGACAGGGTTTCACCATGTTGACCACGATGGTCTTGATTTCCTGACCTCATGATCTGCCTTCCTCAGCCTCCCAAAGTGCTGGGAAAATATTTTTATATCACATATCTGATAAGGGAATGTATACAGAATACACAAAGAACACTTATAACTCAATAATAAAAAGAAAAATAACCCAAATTTTAAAATGAGAAAACTAAGTAAATGACATTTCTCCAAGGGAGATATACATGTGGTTAATACGCACATGAAAAGGTGTTTGACATCATTAATTATTAGGGAAATGCAAATCAAAACCACAATGAGATATCCCTCCACACCCACTAAGGTGGCTAGATTCAATAAGTCAGATAATAACAAGTATTGGCAAAGACATTAAAAAATCAGAAACCTATACACTGCCTGTGGAAATGTAAAATGGTGCAGCCATTTCAGAAATAGTCTGGCAGTTTCTCAGATGATTAAATATAGAGTTATATAATCCAGCAATTTCACTCCTAGATATATACCCAAGAGGAAAGATGAAAACAAACACCCACATAAAAATCCCACGAATATTTATAGAATATTTATAGATTCATAATAACCAAAACATGGGATAACCAAATGTTCATCAGCTGAGGAAGGTTTAAACAAATCTGATATGTTGATACAATGGAATATTATTCAACCATAAAAAAAGAATGAGGCTGGGAGCAGTGGCTCACACCTGTAATCCCAGCACTCTGGGAGGCTGAGGCGGGCGGATCACCTGAGGTCAGGAGTTCCAGACCACCATGGCCAAATGGCGAAACCTCATCTCTACTAAAAATACAAAAATTAGCCAAGCGTGGTGGCAGGTGCCTGTAGTCTCAGCTACTTGGGAGGCTGAGGCAGGAGAATCGCTTGAACTTGAGAGGTGGAGGTTGCAGTAAGCTGAGATGGTGCCACTGTATTCCAGCCTGGGTGACAAGAGTAAAATTCTGTCTCAAAAAAAAAAAAAAATGCATGCTCCAGTATCAATGAACCTTTGAAACATGATGCTAAGTGAAAGAAGCCAACAAAAAATGCCACATATTATATGATTCCATTTGTATTAAGCGTCCAGAATAGGAAAATATAGAGACAGAAATATTACTGGTTGCTTAGGTCTGGGGGAAGCGGTGCATGGTCATGTACAAGCCTGGAAAACCAGCAGACCCTGAGTTTAAAAATTAATAAATGTATTGGCTACATTGAAACCTGATCAGAGAACAGAACCCAGAAGCTTCAGAAGCTGAAACCATAGATTTTGCTGGACTTCACCTTACCCTGTGTAAAATTGAGGCCTCCAACTCCATCAATAGTGCCAGCTGCAAAACTGTAGCCCAGTGCTGGTTTACATGTTTTTGCCTAAAGGAAAAATTTTAAAAACAAAACAAAAATGAAAAAGACAAAAGTTAAGCTGAAAGTAAATAATGAGATCAAACCAAAACTTCATGCTTGGGGCATAACCAGTGTGTCTCAGCAGCACTTACTGCATGTGTGGAATTGAGCCAGACGGTCACATCTGTCATATCCACCCACTGGTGTGCTGAAGCCAGTGGTCCCGTTACCTCCTGGGAGGCAGAGGCATACAGTTCCTAGAAAACACACAGGCTTACTATTCCAAGCAAAAAGGCTAACGTAAGTATCTCCAACTGTACTCAGGAAGTACCAATTTGATGCAATTTGGAAATGCATCTCTCAGCAAAGCTTTTGTTTTGCTGATTGCTTAGAATTGGCCACCAACCACATGGGTCTCTCTCTACCAAACCCAGGAGTTTCCCAGAAGCTTGAAGTCTCTGAGGCCGTTGACCTGTGTCAACTCCCCACAAAAATGAAATTATAGTGATACAGGCTGTGGCACAAAAGGCCCCAATCTCACTTGAAAGATCACCAAGAAAATTTAAGATTAGGAATAACTGGACCAAATTACTTTCTTTGCTAGAGTGAGAGTATATCTTTGTGTGTTCTTATAGGGTCTTCCTTTCAGAATACTTGAGTCCTGCAGCAGGTTGGGGCTGAGGGTGGTTTGGAAGACTTCAAGCCCTGCTTTGTCTGCAGCAGCTCGCCCACCCACAATCCACTCTTCGATGCTTTTGCTTTTGTGTTTTAATATGGTCAATTGATGCTTTTTCAATCTTATGGGAAACATGAGTCAAAACAAGTTTAAAAAACTCTTTGTTTTTATTAATTCACATTATATAACATAGGCAAATCCTGTTTCATCAAACGTTCTCTTGCCTGACACTTAGCTCATTTCCACTCTGTCCCCACCCGTTTCAATGGCCACATGAGAGCTCTCATAAGTCATCAGCAAGAACAGCTGCAGCCTGCTGCTCCTAATTAAGAGAGAAGTTGTGCCTTGCTGAGAAGAGAATGCAGAATGTGGGTCAAATCTCTATGACTCTCAGGCTCAGAATGGGAACAAAATTTCTGACACTAAAGTGTGTCACGGGTGCACACCCTAAATAGAATCTGTGAATTTAGAATAATCCACTGATAATACCACAGTAATTAAAAAGAAACTGCAGCAATTAGGCAGGCTGTTGCTATCAATTTTGTGTCAGACTGTTCTTTAAAGGTGCTTTTGTCCTTCCTTAGTTGCTCTTGAAAGATTTTAGAACCCTTGGAATAAACTATTTAAACACACACACACACACACGCAGCAAAGGTATGAATAAGCTATGAAAAGAAAGAGATTTAACCATATCAAGGACATCTCAGTTTGAGATCATTTTTTTGTCTTTTTGCCTAGAAATCTGTCTCCATAGAAGCTGAAACAAAATATGGGGACAAAATGAGAAATGAAATTTAGGAGGGGGAGGAGGTCAGAGTAATTCATAGTAATCTCACTAGAGACCAGATTCTCTCTTCATCAAAAAGTTTTGTAAAAAGAAAAGAATAGATGGATGATCTTTGTATATTGAAGAACACCAGGAACTAATTTAAATCCAAGTTTCAAGAACTGGATTTCTATGGCTCAGCTTTCTCTTGTCACCAAAGGAAAAGTTAAGAGATAGTTGGGTGACTTTTGGCAAGCAAAGGCCTTAAATACTTCCGAGAATTTGAATCAATCTGGTCATATCTAAAGCCACAAGAAATTGAAAATCTTATAGTCTATCTTCCTAGTGTCTAAGCAAGCACTCTGGCTTTCTAGACATTCTAAAATAGAATGTTTTCCTGATTACTTGGTTTTAAATGTACTTCCTATAAGAAGTCAGACCTGAGCAGTCAGACAGAGATTCCCATGTGGATTGCAAAGGCCACCTCCCAAGCTGACCTCTTCCAGACTCCCCAGCACAACCTGAGCATTTGCTGTTTTCTTTACAGTATTCAACTTCCTAATGAACCATGTCAATGGATTTTAAAGGACAATTTTAAACGAAGATTAAAGGAGCGAGGCCCATGGCTTACCTTTGCTCTCTGATACATGGCCCGTCCTATAATTTGTGTGCTGTCGAACATATCCTGTCCAGGTCCCTTAGCAATGCACATGCTAGGCTGGAACAAAATAAGATAGGATGCATTCTTGGCCAAGTAAGCAATTATTTTAAGGAATAAAGAATTATAACTGAATCTAAGAAAATAGACTTTTAAAACCACATTCTAGAATTTCTTTTCAGGTAGTCTCTCAAAGTACAGACTATAAAAACAAAATCGTACCTGGAATTAGAACAGTGAATGTCTTTAGAAATGATCTATTCTGGAGCCTTTCTTTTAAAAATAAGGAAATTGAGGCTCAGGTTAAAAGATGTGTTGGTGATTATGCAGGTATCTAATATCTGAGCTAAGACTTGAAGCCAGGTCTTTCTATTGACTGCACATCTTTCTACTTGCTTGTTCTTGCCTCTGATTCTTACTCATGATCACCTTAAACTGAAACTCAGTTAAAATTATATTGGAACAACTAGCTGGACTTCTGGGGAAAAAAAATCAATAAACAAATCTGGCTCTATTTCCTACTTCTTAGGTCAGAAAAAATTGAGATTGATCAAGCACTTAAATATTATAAGTGGAATCAAAAAATTACTAAAAGAAAATATGGATAAACATATTTTGTAGTATGAGGGTGTGGGCAGACCCTCCTGAAAGTTATCTAGAACAAGCTTAGTTAAACTGGACAGCTTAAACATCTTAAATTTCCATAGGGGGCAAAAGACATAAATAAGACAGAAAGACAACTGATAAACTTTAGGAAAACTTTGTACTATTTTGACAAAACTACGACTTTAGTGTATTAGGAGCTTTAAAAAGTCGATAAGAAAAAAAATATTTATTAATACTGGTATTAACCCCATTGGGTGGAGTTGGCTGGGATGGAATAAACATCCCAGAAATAGTGTAGAAAAAAAGCATTATCACAGGTGAAATGTTCTACAAACACAAAGAATAAGAACCCAGAAAGTAGCATCTACTGCTCATGTCAAAGTTGAAAACAAAGCTAAATGAACATTGTGGGAGTTAAATAAATGATGGTATAGCCTAACTTGCTGTCTTTAAAACATATCACACAGATCTGGATATACTCATTGAAAAGTTTCTAAGACAAATTAAGTGGAAAACTCAAGTCCTGGATACAAAACTCAAAATCCATAAATAAGTCATATAATGTTGTTTATAAATGCATAGGTAAATATATAGAAGGAGGTATGAGAATAGTAAATTCGGGAAAGAGCAAAGGGAGGCAAAGAGGGACTTTCACTTTTTACTATTCTCTGTACTTCCACATTATTTGAATTTTTACAGCAATTTTTTTTGCTTGTAATTTTTAAAAAAGGAAAAGGAATTTTGGTCTTATATTAAAAACCCTATAAACTTTATAATCCATGAGAAATGTCTCAGGCAGGCAGTTTTTAGTACAAACTTGTGACTTTCGAAATGCCAAGGCAAAATGTTTCAGATTGAACAAGTTTGGGGAAGGGTAGAGTTAATCTCTGACAGTTACTGAATTGTCTCATCATTCAAAAAACTTAACAGTCACTCAAATGGAAAAATATAACTTCACTCAGTTAAAATTTAGTGGGTTTGGACAGGTGCTTTTGAGAAGAGCAGATGCTGGGGAGAACTAGGCCAGTGTATACTAGAAGACAAGGTATTTGTAAATTAATGATAAATATTCAAATGTAAAATGTATTTGAGATGCAAAAACAAAGATTTCATGTGCCATAATTACCTACCCCACCAATGGGACAAGTGCTATTGGCGTTATCACAGGACTCTCCTGTGTTGATGCAACGTGGGCCGAGAATGTTGGGGGACACATCTCCTAGGTTTGATGAAGCAAAGGCTGCTACAAATGGCCCCTGCCAAAAGAAATGCCAAGTTGCCTTTTATTCTTTCCTATTTCCTGTAATGACTGCCATCAGAAATACAAACATTAAATCCACTCTGGCAAACTATTCAAAATCATTTGCAGACAATAAAAAGAGGATATAAAATATTCTGTAGGTTGCCCGTTCACTCTGACGATAGTTTCTTTTGCTGTGCAGAAGCTCTTTAGTTTAATTAGATCCCATTTGTCAATGTTGGCTTTCGTTGCTATTGCTTTTGGTGTTTCAGTCACGAAGTCTTTACCCATCCCTATGTCCTAAATGGTATTTGCCTAGGTTTTCTTCTAGGGTTTTTATGGTTTTAGGTCTTATGTTTATGTCTTTAATCCATCTTGAGTTAATTTTTGTATAAGGTGTAAGGAAGGGGTCCAGTTTTGGTTTTCTGCATATGGCTAGCCAGTTTTCCCAACACCATTTATTAAATAGGGGATCCTTTGTTGCTATTGCTTTTGGTGTTTTAGTCATGAAGTCTCTACCCATCCCTATGTCCTAAATGGTTTTTGCCTAGGTTTTCTTCTAGGGTGTTTATGGTTTTAGGTCTTACGTTTAAGTCTTTAATCCATCTTGAGTTAATTTTTGAATAAGGTGTAAGGAAGGGGTCCAGTTTCAGTTTTCTGCATATGGCTAGCCAGTTTTCCCAACACCATTTATTAAATAGGGGATCTTTTCCCTATTGCTTGTTTTTGTCAGGTTTGTCAAAGATAAGATGGTTGTAGATGTGTGGTGTTGTTTCTGAGGCCTCTGTTCTGTTCCAATGGTCTATATATCTGTTTTGGTACCAGTACCATGCTGTTTTGGTTACTGTACCCTTGTAGTATAGTTTGAAGTTAGTTCAACCATTGGGGAAAACAGTGTTGTGATTCCTCAAGGATCTAGAACCAGAAATACCATTTGACCCAGCAATCCCATTACTGGGTGTATACCCAAAGGATTATAAATCATTCTACTATAAAGACATATGCACACGTATGTTTATTGCAGCACTATTCACAATAGCAAAGACCTGGAACCAACCCAAATGCCCATCAATGATAGACTGGATAAAGAAAATGTGGCACATATACACCATGGAATACTAGGCAGCCATAAAAAAGGATGAGTTCATGTCCTTTGCAGGGACATGGACGAAGCTGGAAACCATCATTCTCAGCAAACTAACACAAGAACAGAAAACCAAACACCACATGTTCTCATAAGTTGGAGTCGAACAATGAGAACACATGGACACAGGGCGGGGAACATCACACACTGGGGCCTGTCAGGGGATGGGGGGCTGGGGAGGGATAGCATTAGGAGAAATACCTAATGTAGATGATGGGTTAATAGGTGCAGCAAACCACCATAGCACATGTATACCTGTGTAACAAACCTGCATGTTTTGCTCATGTATCCCAGACTTAAAGTATAATAAAAAAAATCCAGAAAAAAATATTCTGAGAAAACTTTTTATTCTTGTAAAGGCTCACATTACAGTCAGTATACATATTATTACTGAAAATATTCCAATTATCACTGATTCAAGTGGGAGAGTTTCAAATTATGCCTCAAACAGAAATATTTTAACCAGAAACACTGTGTGCAGCAACAAATTATAAAATGCTGACCAGTCAATCTAGTCTATTGTGTTTTATCTGGAGCTCAGAGATCCCTTTGCCCTTTAAAAATAAATATGCTCTTGGCTTAAACAGAAAAAAGCAAATACAGAGTTTCCTGTTGCACAATGAAACTAAATATACCATCCACAATCTGGACTTGCCCTTGATGTATCTTTTCTCTCTCTCTTCAACCTAATTAGAGCCAGGCAAGGCCTCTGCCTCAACCCAAACACTCTACCATTCTACCTTAAATGGCTCTAATTTTCTTCGGGAAAGAGATAACTAAGTATTGGAGATATAAATCTTTTTTGATACTAAAAAGATAATTTATTTCATAGTGCCTAGCACTCAGGCAGTGATCATAAATAGAAAACTCTCTTCTTTTCCCTAAAATGCAGGCTAAAGTGAGAAAATAGTAAGAGTGAGTTTTGCCAACAAAGGAGCTTGCTTTGGTTTGGATGGTTTATTCCTGCCAAAACTCATGTTGAAATTTGATCTCCTATGTGGCATTGTTGAGAGCGGTAGCCTAGTAGGAAGAGACTGATCCCTCCTGAATAGAATATGCCCTCCCAGAGGATGAGTGGCTTCTCACTCTCTAGGGAATGGATTGCGGTAGTTCCTGCAAGAGCAGGCTGTTAAAAAAGAGCCTGGCTTCCTCAGTTTTTCTCTCTTGCTTCCTCTTTCACATGTGATCTCTTTGCACATCCTAGTTCCTCTTGTTTTCTTTTTTTTTTTTTTTTTTGAGACGGAGTCTCGCACTGTCCCCCAGGCTGGAGTGCAATGGCACGATCTTGGCTCACTGCAACCTCTGCCTCCTGGGTTCAAGCAATTCTCCTGCCTCAGCCTCCCAAGTAGCTGGGACTATAGGCACACACCACCATGCCCAATTAGGGTTTTGTATTTTTAGCAGTGATGAGGTTTCACCATGTTGGCCAGGCTGGTCTCGAACTCCTGACCTCGTGATTCACCCACCTCGGCCTCCCAAAGTGCTGGGATTACAGGTGTGAGCCACTGCATTTGCCCTCCTCTTCTGTTTTCTATCATGAATATTTATGTGCAATATTCTGAGAAAATTTTTATTTTATTGGTAATAGCATGAGGCCCTCACCAGATGTAGTTGTTCAGTCTTGAACTTTTCAACCAACAGAATCATGAGCCAAAATAAACCTCTTTTCTTTATAAACTACCCAGTCTCAGTTATTCTGCTAACACAAAACAAACTAAGACAGAGCTAAATGATCAGGCTGAATGTTAATGGAAGCTAATGTCTTTATAAGGGAATATTAATTGTAGGTAAGGGCCTGGGACTCTTATCCCATTATATAGTCTTCCAAATTTGGGCCTGGAGCAGTGGCTCATGCCTGTAATCATAACATTTTGGGAGGCTGAGGTGGGCAGATCACTTGAGGTTAGGAGTTCAAGACCAGCCTGACCAACATGGCGAAACCCTGTCTCTACTAAAAATACAAAAATTGGCTGGGCGTGGGGGTGTGCACCTGCAATTTCAGCTACTCAGGAGACTGAGGCACAAGAGTTGCTGAACCTGGGAGGCAGAGTTTTCAGTGAGCTGAGATCGTGCCACTGCACTCCAGCTTGGGTGACAGAGTGAAACTCTGTCTCAAAAAATAAAAATAAAAATAAAAATGGTGCTTAATCCTTGGATAGCTCTAAAAAAAAAGTAAATATCAACAGTTTGTCATATTTTCAGCTTAATCAAAAACTACTGTTACTATAAAAATCTTGAACTTTGCCCTTCCGTATCCAACTAATAACTTTATGAAGCAATGAATATAAGGACTATGTAACGCAAAAAGCAAATGGATTAGTACTCATTTTTTATTTTTATTTCCACATTAGGGAGGATGGTAAATGCTGTCTATCCAAGCATACCAATATGTGAGATTGATGATGACACTTTATTCTGGAGATCTGAATCACCTCTTCTGAATGCAGCATGAATGATGACACTCAGTGAATCAAGATGAAGCTTTCAATGATATAAATTCTCACCTGTCCAGGTAGATATCCTTTGTTCTTCTCTTGCTCAAGCAGGTAAGATGCATAGCCCACATTGTCACTGTTTACAAGATGGTTACTGTTGTTCATGCTGACCGGGTGGATGGCAAACCAGCTGTAAAGGAGCAAGAAGCTCTAAGTTAATCAGGAGAACCAGAGAACTGGGGCCAAGAACTATGACTGGGAGCTTAAGTTTTCTCCAGCAGGAAAAAATATTTTTAAATGATAGACATTCTACATCTAGATTCTTTCATTGTTCATGGGCTTAAAAATACAATGCAAAAAATGTACTCAAGAAGTCTGATCATTTTCTTAAATTAAAAATACAAAATTCCATTTTCATGACTATTTCATCATTGGCATCATCATTGGACTGGTCAGTTACCAGATGACATACCTAAAGAACTGTATATACATGGACTTTGTCCTTCAAGAGAGGCAAACAGGTAGGAATTATTCAAATTTATCCAATCCGACATTTACTAAGGGTTACCTGTATGCTAAGCACTGAATGAACTGTGGTTTACTTTCAGAATCTCACCAAAGACACAGATGTGAACAAACGGCTTTAACACAGTGTGACAAACGTTGTGAAGAAACAGGCATAAAGTGTTCGGGGACCACAGATGACTAACAATTAATTCTTGAGGGCATTACAGGGAGAGGAAACAGCAGGGTAAATGCACAGAGGCGTGAAAGAGGATGTTAGGCATAATTCAGTATATCCTTATGCCTAGTAATACCTTGTTTAAGTGTAAAGTTATACAGTTTACAAACTAATTTCACATCTGTTACCTTATTTGAACTTCACAACAACTCTGAGAGACAGGCTGTTTTACCTCTACTCTGCATAGGTGACCCAGAGAAGCAAAATAATGGTCCACTGTTCATAGAGGCCCAGGACTCAAGTCTGGGTCTTGTGACACCGTGTCCAGTGGCCTTTGTAGGCTCAAACCCTCACACAGGTGAAAAGGATATTTGCAGAGTGGAAGGCAGTAAAGCAGATTAACTGGAACACTCAAGAAAAGAGAGATACCAGTTCATAAAGTGTCAGGTTAACTTAGAATTTTAAAAAAAAAATTGTTGATTCAATTCTTTGTTGAAAAATCTTTAAACGTTTTCACTTACATTCCTACCTAAGCAATGTAATGCACAAAACTAAGCATCTATTTAATGGCTAGGAAGGGTTTAGGACTTCAAGATCATCTTTCAAGCATCAGTTCTTATTGCCTATCAGAAGCAGATGTAGGGCAGAGGTGGCCTGCTCAAAGCCCTTTGGCGCTAGGCAGGCAACACAAATGAGTCATGCTAGTTGGTACAATAGGGACTGGTGTGGACTGTAGAAAACTGGCAGTGTCTAAAGTTCACAGCCTCTACTCAGCTCCAGCCAAGTGTTGCCTCATGGGAGTATAAACCAGTGCTGCCAGCTCTTCTCATTTATTCAAAAGGAGCCACAAATCCACGTTTTCATATGTATTTATCAACTTTAAAATTCTTCAGGAAGTAAATGGCATGGAAACAAAGGACGGGAACTGCTGTACATTAAGAGACTTAAAACATGTAGCCAACAAATGTAGTTTGTGGTCTGATTCAAACAAAACAACTATTTGAAACAAACAAATAAAAAAAAGACTTTTTGATATAATCAGGGAAGACTGAACACAGATTGGGTGTCAGATCATATTAAGAAATTAATTTTAATTTTGTTGGTTGTAATAAATGATTGGGGTTACATATTTTTTAAGGTCTTTATCTGATGGAGATAAATACTGAAATATTTATGAGTGAATTGTATCTAAAGACACATGGACATGTATGTTCGTTGCAGCACTATTCACATTAGCAAGACATGAAATCAACCTAAATGCCCATCAATGATAGACTAGATAAAGGAAATGTGGTGTGTATACACCATGGAATACTATGCAGCCATAAAAAGAACAAGAATATGTCCTTTGCACGAACATAGATGGAGCTGGAGGCCATTACCCTTAGCAAACAAACACAGGAACAGAAAACCAAATACCACATGTTCTCACTTATAAGTGGGAACTGAATGATGAGAACACATGGACCAACAGACGCTGGGGCCTATTGGAGAGTGAAGGGTGGAAGGAGGGAGAAGATTAGGAAAAATAACTAATGGGTACTAGGCTTAATACCTGGGCGATGAAATAATCTGTACAACGAAGCCCGATCACACACATTTACCTATGTAACCAACCTGCAAATGTACCCCTGAACTTAAAATAAAAGTTAAATTTTTAAAAAAGAAGTGTATAATGTCCTGGTATTTGCTTTCAAATACTCTAGCCAAAAAAAAAAAAAAAAAAAAAGTGAGGGGAAGGATAAAACAGAATGACAGAGTCTTGCTAATTATTGAAGCTGGGCAATAAGTTATATGGAGATTCATTACATTAATCACTGTAGGCATTCGAAAATTTCCATATAGTTTCTTTTTTCATGTTGGCATCCATTTTGAATTTTTCAAAACACAATGTCAAGCCAAATCACCAATGAGTGAGCTGAATTCAGTCCCTGACATGGCTATTTGCCCCTGTGCTAAGGAATAAACATGTATTAGGCTGAAGATATTCTAAAAGTCATTCCCTCGCAGTTACTTGCAAGGTGTTTACATTTAGGAATATTCTTCTATTAGGTTTGTGTGTGTGGTTTGTCTCTTTCTCTTAGAACTCAAGTATCAGGAAATTCTAATCAGCTAGTGTTTTCCAGTTACATGGATTTTGCTTTTTTGGAGTTTCTTTAGTTTGGAAGAAAATGTGGTGGTGGCATTTTGGCTTCCCAACCGAACCATTTCCATCTGATACCATCACGCTGAGGTCAGCCAGCTTCAGCCAACACTGAATATTTCCATTACAATCAAAGAAAAACCATAGAACTATTCTGCTGACATTGACTGTATTTAGCTCTTATTAGACAAAGGACTTTATGTACAAGATCTCATTTTATTCTCACAGGGAACCGTTTGAGTCAAGTACTATCATTATCTTCATTCTGCGACTAAGAAAACTAAGTCCCAGAGTGGTAACATTACCTGACCTAGGTCACACAATGGTAAGTCAAGAAGCAGAGCAATGAATTCAGGTTGTGCGTGTGTGTGTGTGTGTAGATAGATAGATAGATAGATAGACAGACAGACAGAGATAGAGATAGAGATATATGCTCTTATCCACTGTGGAATCCTGGTTCTGTCCCTTCTCTTCAATCACTTGCTCATTCACTACACATTTGGTTAACTGTGACTCTGTGCCAGCCACCAGGAACATAAAGATGAATGAGGTATCATCTTGGCCTTGAGAAATGCTTCACAAAAGATGTGACACTTGAGCTAGGTCTTAAAAGATGAGGAAGAGCTACACAAAGGAATCACTAGATAACAAGTACTCCTAGCAGAGGAAATAACATCCGTAAAGGCATGGAGATATGAAGGAGGGCCCTGTGTTCAGAGAATAGATAGTCGGGTGGCCAGAGCAGAATGGATATGGGCAAGGAAAGATGGCAGTTGTATCATTCATTCAATCAGAATGAATTTATTGGGAATCATGTTGATTGGCATTGTGTGAAGGATCATAAAGAGGAATCAGATGCATTTCCTACCATCAAGGACCTTACACAATTGGCCACAATGGTATCTGTGGAGAAAGCATGTACTAAGAATTTCACTCTACTAGTTAGATATAGACTTGATTTCTTCTTCTTTTGAAAAAGTGTCTCACTCTGTTGCCCAGGCTAGAGTGCAGTGGTGCAATCATGGCTCACTTCAGCCTTGACCTCCCAGACTCAAGTGGTCCTCCTACTTCAGCCTCCCAAGTAGCTGGCACTACAGATGTGCACCACCATGCCAAGTTAATTCTTTTTATTTTTTATAGAGATGGGGGTCTCACTATGTTGCCCAGGCTGATCTCCAACTCCAGAGCTCAAGCGATCCTCCTGCCTCACTTTCCTAAAGTACTGGTTTTACAGGCATGAGCCACCACACCTGGCTTGATTTCTTCTTTATTCCATTTATTTTAAGCCTTAGAAAATAAACTGAACTTTTTCTCTAGAAAATTAAAATAAAATAAGTGTTCAGAAAAAAGTTATTTAAATTGAAGGAGAGGAAGATGTCATATTTTTCCTCCTTTGTCCTTTGAAATGTGCACTATTAAAATAGCAAACTTGTCACAGCAACCAAAGTACTATAGTTATGGATGAATATTTATAAAGATATGCAGAAAGGTGATCATTTTAATTTTAAAACACAGTACTTATATTTTATTTTATCTGGCCAAAAAATATTCTTCAAAGCAAAGTTCAAAAGAAAGGAAGAAAGCTTTAGTTTCAGAAGTTAAGAATTCAGACATAAAAGGATGAATACATCTCTGATAATAAGCATTTTTAAATAATGCTTATGTCACAGCTAAATGTAAAATAGGAAGCAAGGGCTACTTGAATCAGCATGATGTAATTAAAAGTACTGCAGAAAGTCAAGAGATTGGGGACCTTATCCTAGTTTGTAGCAAAGTTAGTCAAAATTTCTGGATGAAAATTTAAAAATTATTGAGACTGAAAAATAATAGATTTCAACTATTATAGAATCAGTAAACAACATATTAATATAAAACACTACAATTTTTTTTCCTTCTGTGTAAAGGAGGCATTTGGAGAAAAAGATCTCTAGTGATTCTTTCAATTCAGACATTGCATGTGCCCTACTCTGAAACAAAGATAAAAGCAGATTCCATGCACTCAGACCTGGGCCTCCATGTCCAGTGTGCAAGTTGTGTCCTGTACAAAGAACACTGGCAGAGGGCATAAATAGGTGGTTAAATCCAGCCTCCGTGCAGCTCACTGAGTTGGGCACTTCAGCCAGCCCAGAAAAGAGGATGCGTTTGTGTAACTTAGACAAAGGTTCTATGTGCTAGCATGGCCCTCCCCGACCTAAACGTCCACAAATAGGGAAATAGAATACTGTGTATCCATTCAAAGGTACTGTTCCTGAAGATTCATAGCAACATGGGAGCTCTTTAGGAAATAAAATATAGGAGGCTGTAATGGGTTGAATAGTGTCACTCAAAAATCCATGCTCATCTGGAACCTCAGAATGTGACTTACTCGCAAATCTGGGTTTTATAGATGTAATCAAGGTAAAGATTAAATGATATTATACTGACTGCATGTAGGCTCTAAATCCGATGACTAGCATCCTTACAACAAGAGGAAAGGAACAGAGAGACACCCAGAGACATAGAGAACAAGGTGATATGAAGATGGGGGCACAGACTGGAGGGATGTGTCTACAAGCCAATGAAGCCAAGGATTGATGGCAACCACTGGAAGCTAAAAGAGATGCATGGAACAGATTTCCCCCTTAGAGCCTCCAGAAGGAACCAACTCTGCTAATGCCTTGAATTTGGACTTCTGGCCTCCTGACCTGTGAGAGAATAAATTTCTGTTGTTTTAAGCCACCTAGTATTTAATAATGTTTGGCTTCCCTAGGAAACTAATACAGACGCTAATATTGTATTACAGTAGTTGAAAATACCAGCTCTGGGGTCAGACATGAGTTACTTAATTTATTTGAACCTCAGTGTTCATACCTGTAACATAATGATAATAGTAGTATCTACATTTGACAATTAAAATAACTAATACATGTGAGGTGCTTAGCACAAAGACTGGCTGATACCAAGAATGGAATAAATGTTCACTACAAGAATGGTGATGCTATACTGATACTACTGCTGCTGCAGCTGCAGATGATGATAATAATAATAAAGGAAAGAGATACAAAGCTCTGAGCATAAATAAATATATATATACACATATATATCTATGATTCATAAGATTAATACAATGTTAAATATATGGGGGCGGTGTTCAACATTCACAACACATGTCTATTCAGCCCATATGGTATGGGCATGAAATGATTCAGTGAGGATAGCCTGCCCTCTTGTGACAGAGACGTGAGTGCTCACAAAATGCCCATGTGCTCTTCTATTTCCCAGTCTCATTTGCAAGGTGAGGCGTGTGAATAGCTCTGACTAATAACATGTGTGCAGAAGGACTACCCAATCTTCATTAGACTTTCCATGAGTGCAAAATAAGTCTTCAATGTGTTAAGCCACTGGAATTTCACATTCTATCTTGTGTGGCACTTGTCATTAATTACCTTTACACCCTCCTTTTCACTCCCTCACAATCATCCTCACCCCAACCCACTGCAAACTCTTTGGAGAAGAAGAGGAAAGGGTGTTTCATTGTCTTATACTGGAAGGATTATTGGGCCCAGACTTTTACCCAAAGGGCAAGCTAAATTTTAAACCAGCAGAAGAAAAGAATACACACCGGACTGCTCAGATTTTAAAAAGAACAATGAGCTCTAGCCAGAAGAGCCCTCCTAAAGTTACAGGCACACCTGGGACAAGTATCCTACAGAATATTTCTACCATCTCCATCCCAGAGAAGAGATGTACGTTCTCAAGGAATCCTTTTGTTATCTTCAAAAATCCTGAATGAAAAAGTCCTTCTAAATAACAATATTGGAGAAATATCTCATTAGGGTAAATTCCATTAAGTTACAGCAGTCAAAATCCTTGCACCACGCCTTTAATCCCAGCACTTTGGGAGGCCAAAGCAGGAGTTTGAAACCAGCCTGGCCAACATGGCAAAACCCCATCTCTACTAGAAATATAAAAATTAGCCGGGAGTGACAGCGCACAGCGCACAGCTGTAATCCCAGCTACTGGGGAGGCTGAGGCAGGAGAATCACTTGAACCCCAGGAGGCAGAGGTTGCAGTGAGCTGAGATCACGCAACTGCCCTCCAGCCTGGGCGACAGGGTGAGACTCTGTCAAAAAATAAAAATAAAAAAATTTAAAAATCCTTGCACATTACATGGTAAGTGCAACAAGAAACAGGAAATGACCAATAGACTTTTTTTTTTTTATTTGAGCCTATTTGAGCCAAACCATGAACTGAAGAAATTCAAAGGAAAACAACAGTGATTTGACTTTTTTAAGCCTGTTACTTGGCAACAATTGTAAAGCATGATAATACTAAGATTGGCAAAAGTATGACAAACAACATTCTGCTCATGTTTGAGTAACGGGAGAGTAAACCAACAAAGGGGTGTTTGGCAATTTATAGGAAAAGCTTTAAAATATAAACATTCTCTTTGGCTCAGGAATCCCATTCTAGGAATTTAGCTTAAGGAAATCATTGGCAAATATGTATCTGTTCAAGAATGCTTATCATAGGCCGGATGTGGTGGCTCACAATTGTAATCTCAACACTTTGGGAGGCCGAGGTGGGCAGATCACCTGAGGTCAGGAGTTTGAGACTAGCCTGGCTAACATGGTGAAACCCCGTCTCTACTAAAAAACTACAAAAATTAGCCAGGTGTGGTGGTGAGCACCTGTAATCCCAGCTACTCAGGAGGCTGAGGCAAGAGAATCGCTTGAACCCAGGAGGTGGAAGTTGCAGTGAGACAAGATTGCACCACTGCACTCCAGCCTGGGCAACAGAGCAAGACTCCATCTCAAAAAAAAAAAAAAAATGCTTATCACGATGTATTTTATGACAGAAAACACTGTAAACAACCTAAATAACAAATGATTGCTGATTAGTTGAGTACATTATGACACATAGAATGGAATACTACATAGCAATTTTTAAACGGTGATTTAAAAAATACTAACTGGCATTGAAAGACATTCATAAGGTATTGCTAAATTAAAAATAGAGTTAATGAACTGTAAATATAATAAAATCCCACTTTTTAAGAAAAATATTATAAATGTGCTTAGAAAAAGTCTGAAAGACTATGTAACAAACTTTTAATAGAAGCTGGCTGTGAGTGTCAGGATCCCCACATGATTTTTTGACTTTTTAATTTTTTTCTTACTGTGGAAATTTTAGAAAATATATAAAAGAAAAGAAGATTTTAAAAATTACTTGATACAACACCAAGAATGAACCCTAGGGTAAACTATGGGTGATGATGATGTGTCAATGTAGGTTCATCAGTTATAAGGAATGTATCACTCTGGTTGGGGATATTGATAGTAAGGGAGGCTGTGCATGTATTGGAAGAAGGTATATATGGGAAATCTCTGTACTTCCTGCTCAATTTTGCTGTAAACCTGAAACTGCTTTTAAAAATATAGTTTATTAATTAAATAATAATAAAGTCTATTTAAAAAAAACTATGCCCAGCACTGGCACAGTATCATTTCTGCATTGTTCTATTGTTCAAAGCAGTCACAGGACCAGCCAAAGTTCAAGAACTAGGAAAATAATCTCTATTTTTTAATGGAGAGTGGCAAGGTCACTTTGGATAAAACGTGGAATAAGAGCAATTGTTGTGTTGTTGCAGCCATTTTTATAAACTACAATCTGCCATTTAAATACATATTTTAAAAATAGCTATCAATCCAAAAAAAGTAAGAGGTGAGAGAGGAGGAAAAAGAAGCACTGAAAAGGTGAGACAAATAGCACAAAGTGAGGAGATACAGAAAAGTTCAGATATAATAATCACAATTCCTGAAAATACACTAAATTCACTTAAAAAGCAATGATTGTCAGAGTACAAAAGAAATAACTAAAGCTATATGATATTCATAAGAGACACCCTTAAAATGTAAGAATAAAGAAAGGTTCAAAGAAAATGACAGAAAAATATACATGGCAAATTCTGGGTTAGCCACATTAACAGACTATGTAGAATTTAAGACCAAAAAAACACATTATTAGATAAGAAGAGGATCACTACAAAAACAGATACTTGATGGTCTCAGTACATGGAGATAACATTGTTAATATTTTTATAGTATTTTAAAGCTTCTAGTGCACAGTAAGTGAAACCAAGTGAGCATTCGCGTTTACAGAATGACCTTTTAGTCATGTGTATTTCTCATTATATGTTCCACGTAGAAAAATGAACAGAAGCAAATGCACCTGAATATTGATCATGATTGATTTGAGGTAGTATAATTTTAATTTAATTTTTCCTTCCTTTCTACTTTCTTTATTTTTCAAGTTTTCTATGGTAAGCACACACTATTTTTATACTGAAAAAAAACTTAGAAAAAAAATAATAATCTCCCAGATTTTTTTCAGGTTAAGTAAGAACTTTCCAGAAATTTAACAGTCAAATTGTCCAATATCTCCAGCCAACAGTTTTTTTATGGCTTTGGTTTCTAAACTTGGGACAATTTAAACTACACAAGGCTGATCAATCTTTGTTATCAGTCAACAGTCACCATCTTGGTCAACAAAAAGCCCTTTTAGGCACCTTCACCTACGGGGCAGGGGAGGGGGGTGAACCTGACGCAGGATGAAAGCTCACTGCACAACCATGACCAAGCACCACTGAAGAAGAATACAGGCAAGCAGAAAGTAAAGTTAGAGCAGGAAGACAGCATCAAGCTTCACAACATGGAGCAGAACAAGAAAAAGAGGTTCTGTGAAAGATATAGAAAAAGAAAGCAGGGGTCAAGCACAGTGGCTCAGGCCTATGATCCCAACACTCTGAAAGGTCAAGGTGGGAGGATCCCTTGAGGCCAGGAGTTCAAGACCAGTCTAGGCAACATAGCGAGACCCTGTCTCTATTTATTTTTTAAATAAAAGCAATAAATAAAATAAACAGAGAGGAAGGCTTTATAAAGCAGAATTCATGCTAATGATAGAGAAGGCATTTAGGAAGACAAAGACAAGATGAGATGAAAAAAAGAGAACAAGAATGGTTTGGTAGAGGGCAGTCACTAAGGTTTCAGCATTTGCAATTTGAGTGGGGTTAAGTGGACAGAGGGGAGAATATAGAGTCAGAATACAGAAAACCATAGAGAATAAACAGTCAGACATTACAATTCAAGAAAAATAATTCAATTATTCTGTGTCAATTAAAAAAACAGTTTTATATAAAAAAAGTTTTTAAATAAAGAAGTCATAGTCATAGATGATAGAGATTTATATATATACTGCAACTGAGTTCTATAAGTCAATACCATTTGAATAAATTAGTGTAATAGCACAAATAGGATTTTTCTAACTTTTTACACAAATGATTCAAATAGCTTACACAAATCACTGCCCCTGTCATCTAAAAATATGCCTTTAAAGGGCTCCCTTACAAGACCACTGACTATAAGAATAAAAGAGCTTGTAATATATAAATAGAAGGCAGTGGAGAGGAGAGGAGAAGAGAAGAGAGGAGAGGAAGAGGAGGAGGAGGAGGAGAAGGGGGATGAGGAGAGAGGAGGAGGAAGAAGAAGAGGAAGGAGAAGGAGAAGGAAGGAGAAGAGGAGTCTATGTGACTGCTGCAAATTCAAGGGAGAAAACTTGGCAGAAGAAAAGAGGAAGGCAATGAGAAGAAAAGCAAGACAAAGCCTTTTCAGTTGCAGCATCCTTGAAGAAATAAGTCGGCCTCTTCACCTGTCTCAGAGCTGCCTTCATAAGTGTAGCTATGTGAGTAGTAGCTCTTCCACTGACCACAACTGCCACTCAGATTATCTGCACTTGTGACTTTCTTTTTGATGTAGACATTTGAAACCTGTTTTGCTTTCTCCCTTCATGTTTTCTTCATACACATAGTGTCTTATTGCATCCGAGACTCTCAAGGTTCTGTTTATTCTCCTCTATTGGATGACAGACTCTTTGAAGTACCTTACAGAGTCTCCCAAAGTGAATTTTGTAAACGTTACACAGCTTATATTTTAATTCACAATTCAGAACATCCACAACATGTTATTCATGTCTGCAGAAAAAAACATTGAATGCTTTTGTGTAAGGGGAAAAAGCCACAAAGATAGCAATATTTTTCTGACATAGAATTTTCTAACATAGATTTTTCTGACATACAGCAACTAGAGCAAATGGTGGCCTCACAATTGTAGAGGGCTTAATGGTTTATGGAATAGTTTCAGGAACATAATTTTATTTCATTCCTCAAGTCTACACTCTTCCCAATCCTTCGACAGCCCCAACTCCCAACCTAAATTTGAAACACTTTAATGAGTTTTCATTCCTCTTGGTATAGAAAAACAAATTCTTTGTCGTGCCATCTAATCTCTATTTCTTACTTTGTCTTGCAATACCCTGCCCCGTTGACCTCTGCACTCCAGCCACACACACCTTTTACCAGTTCTTCAAATGCTTCCCCATTTGTGTTAAATGTTCTTTTCCAATCCCCCCATTTTGCCAGTTAATTCCTACTCCAGTTTCCAGCTCCCATTGCTGTCACTTCCTCAGGGAAACCTTTCCCAATCTCTCTGACAAGGTCAAATTCCTTTAAGAAAGTTCTACACACCTGCCTTTCTTAGCACTGAGCCCAATTATAATTTTACATGTATTGTATGCCTATCTGTATGCCTTCTGTCTCCCTCAGTAGACTGAAGTCCTATAAGGGCAGCAACTCCATCTATATTTTTTCATCAGTGTATCCCATAATAATCTCTGTGTGGAGAGAAGATACGATAGCCACATTTGAAAATATGGCAACTGAGTCTCAGAGAGTTTAATGGATTCATTCCAGTAGCACAAACATAGGTACTAGATTCCAAGGTACTAGATTCCTGATTTCAAGGCCAGGGAATACATCATTCCAAGGAAGTATTGCATGGCTCATAGTAGGTCCCTAGTGCTGACTTGCTGAATGAAAAACTGAAAACAAAAATGAAAGTAAGAAGGAATGAATTATGAACTCAAATATGGTTTTCATTGTGAAGAAGATAGTCTGGGCTGTGATGCTGGGCAGGTCACATCACCTTTCTAGGCCCTTGTTCCTCTGCTGGAGGTTGAACTAGGTCATCTCCATGCTCTGTGATTCTGAGTTACTGTGCTTCCAAACTCCTCACACCTTGGGATTCTGTCTAACAGCAGGCACCTACATATGGTGGATGAGTTACTTAGCAGCCCACATTTGACTTTATATTTTGGATCATTTTTAACGTATTCAAAGAGCAATTACACTATGCAACAAGAGGCAATTGCAGGAGCAATTACATCAAAGATAACATACGGCAGCTCAGAAACAATGGAAAGTTATTGCAGGATGTTAAGCACAACAGATGGAAAAGCTTTGCTATAACCTTGACGGCTGACCGAAAGACATCCAGATACATGATATAATTGTATGTATGGAAGCAAAGAACATCTGGCCAAAATAATAGTATTTTTGAATTTTCTGTTCCAGTTATTAAATGATTCAAAAACTGGCCAGGTGCAGTAGCTCACACCTGTAATCCAAGCACTTTGGAAGGCCGAGGTGGAGGATCACTTGAGGCCAGGAGTTTGAGATCAGTCTGGGCAACAAGCAAGACCCCATTTCTACAAAAAATTTTAAAAAATAGCCAGGTGTGGTGGTGAGCGCCTGTAGTCCCAGTTACTAAGGAGGCTGAGGCAGGAGGATCACTTGAGCCTAGGAATTTGAGGCAGCAGTGAACTATGATCACGCCATTGCTCTCCAGCCTAGGCAACAGAGCAAAAGCTTGTCTCAGGAAAAAAAAAAAAAAAAAAAGGTTCAAAAACTACTAAAAAGGAATTGTAAATGGTCTTGGTCCTTCAGCCAAGAGTTAAATAGAAACTATAAGGGCGACTCTATCTCCTTGTCGCAACAAATTTGGGATACTCAGTGTAACTAGCAGAGATGTATGCTGTTATCCTGCCCTTCTTGTAATTGAATGCCCCACTAAAGTGCTCTAGAATCTGGACCTGTCTTACCTTTCCAGTCCACCTTTTACCGATGCCCTGACCTCACCCACACTCTGGCCTCATGAGTCTGTGTTTTTCATGACTCCATGAGAAATCCCATGACTCCTTGAAGGTCCAGCTCAAATGTCATTTTCTCTTGGAAGCCTTCCACAGTGCTCTCAGGAAAAACTCAGGGCTACCTCCTCCAAACTCCCACAGCATTATTTACGCCCATGTGATAGCACTGCTGGTCATCTGATTCATGTTATGGTTACTTGTCTATATATTTGTCTCTGTCTCCTGCCCCAATCACCCCACCAGCTTGTGAGACCCTTAAAGATAGAAACCTTGCCTTATTCATCATAACATACCTCACTCACACAGTTACATGCCTGACATTTAGAAAGTGTGCTGAGTTAAATGCTATGGGGCAACTAATCAAGAGATAAATTTGTTGTAATAGAAGAATAAGTCCTATTATGTCAGCCCATATAGCAAATTTTATTAGGGAGTTTTTAGTGACTTCACTTTTAACACAAAAGAGGAACTCAAATGCTAAGAATTTCAAGCATTCTAATATGCTAGTAATGGAATTATTTAGAAGAGGTAGAATATGTTTTCTATTCCTTTTTAGCTAAAATGATTAAACTTTTTTCTATGTCAGGCACAGAACTAGAGTTTTGTATGCATTATCTCATTTAATCCTATGAGAGATAGGATTAAATTGTATGCATTATATCATTTAATCCAGACAACCCTATGGGGTATTATTATTCCCATTTTCAAATAGGATAGTTAAGGTTTAAGTGGATTAAGTTACTTTCTCCAGGCCACAGGGTTAGTAAGTGGCAGAGGGCTGGGACTTGAAGCCAAGACAACCTTACTTCAAGACCTGAACTTTTTATTACCATGTTGTTCTCCACCTAGTTTTAGGGCCAACTCTGGTGTGTGAACTGTGAATCATAGTTTTTAATGTTTTTCTTCACCACTTTGTCAATTTTACTGCAAGTTTTATTCACATAGCATCTTTCACTTAGATATTTTATAATTCTATTTGGCAGACCCTTTATCATCTTTCTAATCATTCTTATCAACATTTTAAATACTTACTTTATCCCATGGTATGCACAAAAATGCTTAGGGATGAGAAAAGGAAGACAGAGTAGTCACAGAACTTGTCTAAAGTCACACTGCTAATAAGGACAACAGCCCAGAGTGAACCCAAGCCATTTGACTCTAGCACCCAGCGCTATCTGGTACTTCCCTAAGGCATGTCTGCATCATTTGCAAGTCCATAGGTCAAAGAGTCTGGAACCAAGTTACCCACCCAGTCAATTCCAGAGTCAGGCCAGTTGCAGTAACCAAAATCACATATGAACGCAAATGCCTTATTTTCAAGAAAACAAAATCCATGTGTTTTCCTAAATGCTGTCACTCCCAGATAATTGTGCTAAAAGCTGGCCCCAGCTGTAATTTTCCCTCACTTGCTTCTTTTAGGTGTTCTCAATTCTATTTTATCTCTACTTGGCATTGTCCTGCATTGGACTTAATCCTTTTAGGGAAACACAGGTAAATAATCTCAATGCCATAATCACTTTCCTGGTTGGTCAGATTGTTTTTTCATTTTATTAGGAGATAACTGTTTACCATCATGGAAGTTCCACATATGAGATCTTGATAACATAATAAGCGTTAATGTTTACTGAGTTTTTATATCATATGTGAGATGCTGTGCCAAGCTCTTCACCAAGATTCCTCATTTATCTTCCCTGTATTAAATCTGTTTTGCAAGTGCAGAACTAAGCCCTGAGAGACTGAGAACCCTGTACAAGGCCCATGGCTGGACCCCAGTTGTGTCTGACTCCAGAGCCTGGACTCTTAGCCACACAACTTACTCTCAGTGTGTGCTGGTACTATTCTGGTCTCTTTTCCCTTCTCTTTAATTAAGAAAAGCTACCCAGACAGAATTATTTTTAAAAAGGAAATACAGTACCTGATAAGGCCCAAGTCGCCTCCATTCAAATCTACCATTTTCAAGACTATCATTTCCTTGTCTGTATTTGAAGAATACCTAGTCAGTAAAACAGAAAAGCACAGTCAGTTCTGTGTTAGAGCCTGACCCTCATGTAAGATGAACAGTAGCAGCTGACACAAAAACAAAAATGACTCTCAGTAAGTGAGATGTCTTGACAAGCAGTAGTTCTGTGAACTGCATCCAGTACCTCATTTATCAGCTAAGGAAAGGGTATGCAATTGCGATCAAAGTTTCGGGGACTAGGTCAAGCAACTGGAGCTGAAATACACATATTTTTATATAACATACAATATTATATAACATATATGTATTTCTTACAAAAGGGATTTATTTGTCTTTGAAATTTCTACTCATATCAATTTTTAATGAAATCTCTTTAAAAGAGCAGGGAATTTGCAAAATCAAAAGCATTCAAGACCTGCAACTTAAGTGTTCTTTTATGTCCTCTCAAGGGAAATCAGATTAAATTTTCTAAAAATCATCTCCTTTGAAAGCTATTGAAAAATATGCAGAAAAATGTTAAATGTCAAGTGGTCAAGTTCAAACTGTGATATTATTTTACAGTGGTACAGTAACCAAGCACTTCTCTTCTGTCACAAACCTGGTTCATCACTTAAAAAAAGACAAAAAGGCAAAATAATCCTCTCCCTTAGTTTTTCCATTCAAATATGTGGGTTTATTTCTTACTCTTCTGTCCATATTCTTTATCCTTTTATTTTCTCTGTCTTGCCACACTCTCATGGACTAAGATGATTTATTCTGGATAACACATAATAAAAGAGCTATTCATTAATTTAATAAATATGCATTGTGCACATTTTTATCTCCATTTTACTGATGAAGAAGCTGAGTGACAATAAATTAAGATAAGTAAATCACTAAAGGTCACATAACTAGAAAGCAATAAAACTAAGCTGAGACCACAGTTGTTCCTGATTTCAAAGCCCAGAGTCCTTCAAACATCCACACTGGCTCCCATAATCAACAAAGTGGAAAGATACATTAATAAATTGGTGTTTGTTTCTACATTCACTTTTTGTTTCTGCTTGTTTTAGATTATAAAGATGTTTTTAAGATATTATAGCTGTAATACTCTCTTGGGACCTCACCATATTCATCAAGTAACAACCCTGTACTTAGATTTTGTTGCTGTTCCCTAAAGGGAATGAAACAATTTCATTTTGACGATTCCTCCTCACCTTGCTCTCTCTGACTGTGGATTTTGAAGGTAAGAATAGGGACTTCTGTTGATCTGCACACCATCCACATTTCCTTTATTGATGAAGATTTTGCCTGGTTTCATATTTGTGTGTGCTATGTCAATGCTCTGAAGGTTAAAAAAGAGGGGGATGTTATAAGCTTAGAAATCCTGGTGGGGATAATAACTTAGTCAATATAAACTGAAGAGCCCTGTGAACAATTTCCTTTGTCTCTAATGTGTCCACATTATGGGATAAAAGCTGGAGAACAACATCGCTGTTGCCAATCTGGAGGTAAACAGAAATGGCTTTCAAGGTTGAGATAAAGGAAATGCTGTGTTATATGGAAGCACAGGACTGATTAATGCCTGAGCTCACAAAAAGTCTCATCTCTTGCTCTCTCAGGATTGCTAAATGAGGCTCAGTTTGTCACTTCAGATAGCCAAAATGGGAGACTTGACTCCTACAACACTAATACAAGTTTTGCTAACATGTAACTGCTTCCACCTCCCTACCTTTGCCATTCTACCACCAAGGCAGAGTTGTTCAAACTTTTTTGACTGTGAACTACAGTGAGAGATACATTTTTCATCATAACTTAATACACATCAACATATGCATCCCAAAACAAAAGTCCACAAAGCAAACTATACCGACTGTGTGTCATACAGTATATCTTACAATCTATTTTTTAGCGTTTTTAATGTAATGTTTTTTGCAATCCATGAAATTGATTTCATAAGCCTTTAATACATTGCAAGCCTCAGTTTGCAAAACATCAATGTAAAGCAATTTCTGCCTATGCCAGCTGGATCTCTGAATTTTGGGGGTGACATTGTGAGAAAAAATAGAGAATAAGCCTGGAATACAATAAAATGAAGCAAAACATTAGCAAGGATCCTATGCAACAAAATAATAAGCTGAAAGACAGAAAAGAGAGGAGTATAAGCTACTGAAACCAGAAACAGGAGAGGAGTTTCAGGGTATTTGTCAGGAGCACCACGGAGGTCTGTATCTATGGTAGAGAACTTGAAAAATTGGGATGTGTGTTTATAAGTTGGATTCTCTTTGTACTTTGGGAAATATTTTAAAATTTTAGAATTATTTGTAATTACTTTTGGCTCCTTCATGGGTTTCTCTTTGTGTGACTTTGTGCAAAGAACAGGCCATGTAGTGCCCTCTATAAAGAACCCCAAACCAAAATGTTTTCTGTCTGTTTAAATAACTACATTGGGCTTACTCCCATAGAAGCCTTCTTTTCCAATCATCCGTGCCTCATCCCTAAAAGCCCATAGCTCAGAACAAGAAGCTAAGATAGAGTCAGGGAGGAGAAAGAATGGTACATGCTAATACTATGCTCAGACCCAAATCCTATAGTGACTCTTCATATCACATCCAATCACTCCTAAAATACCTATAAGCGATGGTAAAGAACAGCTGCCTCTGGGGCTCTTTGCCTACCTTCAAGATACCAGTGACCATGTGCTGAAAAGTTTGATTGCTAAATCCTTCACTGGCAATTACAAACACGGTATACTGGAAATATCCTGCAGGACCTGAATGAGTGTGAGTGCCACTCAGGATGACATTATCTCTTCTGTACAGGGAGCCATATTTACTCTGAAGTCTGTTCAGGACCTTCAAGAAAAAAAGTAATTGAACTAAGAAGAGGGATAACATAGGAGCTCAACATGAGAAAAGGCTTTGATGAGTTCAATCACTGATCCATACCAATAACATCTGTATTAGTCCATTCTCATGCTGCTAATAAAGACATACCTAAGACTGGGTAATTTATAATGGAAAGAGGTTTAATTGACTCACAGTTCAGCATGACTGGGGAGGCCTCAGGAAACTTATAAACATGGCAGAAGGGGAAGCGAATATGTCCTTCTTCACATGATGGCAGGAGGGAGAAGTGCAGAGTGAAAGGGGGGGAAAGCCCCTTATAAAACCATCAGATCTTGTGAGAACTCACTGTCATGAGAACAGCAGCATGGGGGTACCCACCCTCATGATTCAATTACCTCCCATGGGGTCCCTCCCACGACACATGGGGATTATGGTAACTAAAACTCAAGATGAGATTTGGGCAGGGACACAGCCAAACTATATTAACATCCCTTTCAAATGGCCCCTTACTGTATGTTTGAGGATATTATCATAGTAATAACAACAAAATAATAACAATACCTAACATTTTATAGATTCTTGCTATAAGCAAACACAATGCTAGGTATGTTATATACAGTATGTATTTAAAAATCTTTATTACAATTTCAAGAGCTACACAGGTATTGTTAAGCCCATTTTTAGCTGAGAACATTGAACTATACAAAAATTAAATAATTTGCCTATTGATCTAATAAGTAGCAGTGCCAGACTCCAGACCCTCGTCTAACTAGAGAACCAGTACTCTTATTCATTCATCATTCAACAGGTGCTCTAAGCAAAAGAATATATGAGGTTCCTGTCTTGAAGATATTTTTTTTCTAATGAAAGACAAAGACAGTAAGCAAGCAAATAAATATTAAATATTATATCATAGAGTGATAAATGCTATGAAGAAAAACATTGTTGCATAAGGAAAAAGAAAGTAGTGGGTGTTAGTGAGGAAAGATCTTCTAAAGAGTGGCTGTCTTTTAGCAGAGGCTTAGATGAAGAAAGCAAGCCGGCTGTGCAATATCTGGGGGAAAAGCAACTCAGGCATAGTGAGCAGAAACTGCAAAGGTTTTAAGCTACTCTAGTACCTCATTTCCCAAATGAAGAATTCAGTATGCCTTGAAATGAACTCTTAGACTTGTTGGTCTAGGGGATGCCATCCACTATGATGCAAGCACACCCTAATAATCCTGTGGAGAAGCCTAAGTGGATAGGAAGCATCCTGTCAGCACTAACTTGCTAGCCATCTGAGTGAGCAACCTTAGAAGTAATTTCTTCCGCCTTGGTCAAGCCATCAGACAACTGCGGCCCTAGCCAGCATCTGAGTGCCACATCATGACACAGAAGTGATTATATATGACTTGTTCTAAAACAAGTCAGAATCATCTAACCAAGCCACTCTGGGAATCCTGACACATAGAAACCTTGAACAACATTTATTATTGTTGTTTTAAGCCACTAAGTTTTTAGGCGATTTGTTGTACAGCAATAGACAACTAATACAAAGAGACTCCGTAAATGTTTAGTGGATGAGTCGATCAATGAACATCCAAATGCACAACTAATGTCTTCATATGGTGCATACACATCAAGAAAACACCAGAGAGAATACTGGTGATGTTGCCAAGTATCTGTTGCTGATTATGCTTTAATAAGCTGCAATCTAAAGTTTGGTATCATTGTGGCTTTTTTGTGAAAGATAATTAAAAAATGATCCATCAGTTTGTAACACAAAGATAAATGCTTGAAGGGATGGGTACCCCATTTTCCATTATGTGATTATTAGGCATTGCATGCCTGTATCAAAACATCTCATGTACCCCATAACTACATGTACCATGTACACACAAACATTAATTAAAGAAAAGAAAAGATCCAGCAAAAGTGTCAAACCCAAAGCAATTGTTAGCAATGTTTACCTTGAGTATGGCATAGACACTTTGATAAGCTGTCTCTCTGGAACATGCAGTAAAATTAAAAGCCCTCATTTGTATTGTTCACCAATTTCTGTGGTGTAAAAACTTCCTGTCCTGCCTCACTGCACAGAGATCTTCCATAATCTTCATTCTGTGCTGGAAATTTCATCTATCTTAAAGCCGAGACTGAGAACCTACGTAGAAGCAGGCGTTATAAATAATCTTAATGGCACTTATTTAGCTACATTTATTTTTCACACCTTCCTTTGGGTTAATTTGGGAAAACTAAGTGGGTTCATTTAACAGCCTTCCCACTGGGTCTCAGATTGCACAGGGATGTAAAAATAGGAGGAGATAGATAAATGGTGCCTACTATTGACTTAATAACATCTACAAACCAACACATTAAACTCCTCCCCACTCTACCCGCCAAAGTCTACCTTTCGGTTCTTTTGTTTCTGCTAATGACCATACTATTTCGCAATTAGAGTCATCTCATTTTTCAGGAAAGCAGTATAGTATAGTAGAAATGAGCATGAATTCTGACACCAAGATGCTTAAGTTTGAATCCCAGCTCTGATAGTTCCTATCTGTACAACCTTGGATAAGTTACTTGGCCCTCTGCAAACTTGGTTTCTCAATCTGTCAAATGACATAATAATAATACCTCCCTCATAGAGTCATTTGGAGGAGTAAGTACATTAATCCATACAAGGCATTGACAAGAGTTCCAGACTCAGCATGAATATTATGTTAAGTATTGGCTTTTGTGTCTATTCATCTCCAAATCTCACTCACATTTAATTTCTTTTTTTTTTTTTTTTGAGTCAGAGTCTCACTCCATCACCTAGGCTGGAGTGCAGTGGAGTGATCTTGGCTCACTGCAACCTCCACCTCACAGGTTCAAGTGATTCTCCTGCCTCGGTCTCCCAAGTGGCTGGGACTACAGGCGCCTGCCAGTGTGCAACTGATTTTTGTATTTTTAGTAGAGACAGAGTTTCACCATGTTTGCCAGGCTGGTCTCGAACTCCTGACCTCAAGTGATCCACCCACCTCAGCTTCCCAAAGTGCTGGGATTACAGACGTGAGCCACTACCCCCGGCCGACTCACATTTAATTTCCTATCCCACCACCACGTAGTCTCACTGCCATCACATTGATTTAAGATCTTTGTGCCAGCCTCATGTGATAAAGGGGGAAATTGTTAGGCAAAGTTATAAAAAATAAAAACACTTCCAGCAACTCCAGCTTCCCCTTCTTGTTCCTTCAGCCTTTTAACATCTTGCAAAACTCCCCTGGGTGAAATCCCTCTGTTTGAAATACCTAGTATGATGATTACTATTTTCTTAACTGGACCCTCACCAATAGAGCCTCAGTATCACTTTAAAGAATCTGCTAATTTTTGTCCTCACTTCTAGTTCCACTCCATTCCAATCCATATCAAACATCTCTACCTGCTTAATCATCCTAAAACAAAATGGTGTTTACATCACTCCGCCACTCAGAAGATTTCTCAGAGTCCATATCACCCACAGAATTAAAAACAAGCTGGCATCTCAGGCCCTCTGCAATTATGATAAACATATCTTCCAGATACATCTCCAACTACATGCCTCCATATGTCCTAATAGATCTCCTCTGTTCCCTCATAAAAGAGTCTACATCCCTCCTTTGTGCTTCTCTGTGTTCATTCTGTTTCTTCCATCAGATTTCTCTCCCTTCCCATCCTAACCATTTAAAATTCTGCTCACTCAAGTGTCATTTCCACCATGAAAATGTTTTCCTAATTTGCATTCCTGAACCCCTATTGGTGATCTTAAAATACCATATGTACACAAAGTCTCAGATATTTTGCCCTTCAAGAAGTAAAGCTCACTTTTTCACCACTGAGTGTGGGCTGGACTTAGTGACTTGCTTAATGAATAGAACAGGGTGAAAGTAATGGTGTATAACTTCTAAACCTGGGTCATACAATGCACTGTAACTTCCTCCTTGCTTGTTCTCTTGGGTCACTCACTCTGAGGGAATCTAGCTGCTGTGTCATAAGGATAGGAAGAGTGAGGAACTGAGGCCTTTGGTCAACAGCCACACGAACAAACCATCTTGGAAGTGGACCTTCAAGCCTGGGTTAAGCTTTCAGATGACTCACCCTTTGCCATCAACTTGATTGCCATAGAACCTAAACCAGAGCCACCTAGCCAAGACAGAATTCCTGACCCATAGATCATGTGAAATCATAAATGTTTGTTGTTTTAAGCCACTATAGTTTGGGGTAATTTCCTACCCAGTAATAGACAATTACTATCCCACTGTACCTTCCTTTGGTTAATTATAGCTAACTGTATATTTCTGTATATCTCCATATTTCATAGTCCTTCCTTCTATCCACCAACTAGATAATGACCTCATAAGGGAGATGAATTGTGACTTATTTAGTTGTGCATCCCCTGAAGTGACACTAGCAAGGTACCTTACAAAAAGCAAGTGGTCAATGCATTTTTCCTTCTAAGAGTATAGAATAACGTCACTTTTAAGAATGTATCTGCTATAAAGACACTTGCGCACATATGTTTATTGTGGCTCTATTCACAATAGCAAGGACTTGGAACCAACCCAAATGTCCATCCATGATAGACTGGATAAAGAAAATGTGGCACATATACACCATGGAATACTATGCAGCCATAAAAAAGGGTGAGTTCATGTCCTTCGCAGGGACGTGGATGAAGCTGGAAACCATCATTCTCAGCAAACTAACACAAGAACAGAACACCAAACACCACATTTTCGCACTCTTAAGTGGGAGTTGGACAATGAGAACACATGGACACAGGGAGGAGAACATCACACACTGGGGCCTGTCGGTGGGTGGAGGGCTAGGGGAGGGATAGCATTAGGAGAAACACCTAATGTAAATGATGGGTTGATGGGTCCAGCAAACCACCATGGCATGTGTATACCTATGTAACAAAACTCCACGTTCTGCACATGTACCCCAGAACTTAAAGTATAATAAAAAATAAAAAAAAAGAATGTGGACTCTGGAATTTACCATACCTGTGTTTAGAATCCAGCTCTACCATTTGCTAACTGTGTGAAATTTGGAAATTTACCTACCTTCTCTAAGGCTCAGTTTTCTTATCCAGAAAATGGAAATAACAACAAAGCCACCTCACTGTTTTGTGGTTAAGTGCAGGAGTGGGGAAAACACTTAATCCCCTGTTCCTCATGTGGGGATGCTTCCCACATGTGATGGGGGAGGCTTCCACTCTCCTCCCTAAGAGGGAGCAATGTTAAAATGATGCTTTTAGGCCATCTCATTATCCCTCTCACTGGCCCCTTCACACAGCAGGAGAAAAGTGTTTAATAGGTGAGGCTAGTAGAACCTGACATTGCATGATGGACATTTATGGTCATTGTTCTGGTCAATGCTCCAGCCGCTCCTCTTTCTCACATTCATGAATATGTTAGCAGACTTTAACAGAACACATTCTCTCTTAGTGACCTGATCCCATGCAGAAAATGTAACTGGGTCAGGGCTTAGAAATTGCCTTAGAAAGATAGAACTGGAAGTTCTATCGTTCACTTGCTTGGTTGGTTGCTTGCTCGTTTTCTCTCTTTCTCTCTCTCTCTCTCTCTCTCTGTCTCCTCCTCTTCCTTTTGTATGGATTTGACAATTTCAAATTCATACAAAAATAAACAGAATACTATAATGAATCCCTATGTGCCTATTACCCAGCTTCTATAACAACGAATTCACGGTCAACCTCATTTCAATGTTGTGTTTTAATTCACATCCGATGCCTCACATGTATTCTCAATTGTCTGAGAACTTGAGGAAGCGCTTAGTGATTAATTGGTGCTCTCCCAACTTCTAACAAGGAGGATTAAATAAGGGAATATATATATAAAAGTCACCTGGCACATTATAATCTTTCAACAAAAACATTAGCATTAATAATGATGATGAGTCACCAGCAGAATTGAAAGCAAATTTTGACCAAGATAACTTAGACTGAAATAGTGAGGATCATTCTCCTTGTAAGATTATCTGCTATATTGCCAGGAGTGTATAATATTGAAGATAGTAGAATTTCACTGAATGAGAAACCAAGAGGAATTAGTTCCTGTCACATTCATCCACTTTTCCTTAAACCATATCATTTTTTCATTCATTTCTCCTCTCAAATCACTTACCTCCAGCCTGAGCCTTTGGGATACCATGCCTATGTCGATGCTGACAAACACTGTTCGATTGGACCCGTCAGGTTCTGCCATGATGAAAGCACGACTGTATAGCCTGGTGAGGATGCCCTGTGCATTCTGGCCGGATTTGCCATAGCCCATCTAAAGAGGAAGAGACAATCAGAGCTGCTCTGTCTCACTCCCCTGCTACTAGAAACCAGGCACAAACAGACAATATAGGCGACTGCAGAAAGACAAAGAAAAACATCCACAGGACATGGTGGCTCTGAGTGAGAGAATATATGTTTTCAAAAATTAAAAAGAAAAAGGAACAAGGAAGCCAAAAAATATCATAAAGGAGGCTTGAATCTTCGGTGTAGAAAAATGCAAAGGCAAAGAATCAATCAGGTTGGCAGAAGCTGTTCCCTGGCTTATGGGCAGGAGGGAGCTGGTGAGGCTTTGGAAATTCTATTACTAACACTAGCACAGGAGATCTTTCTGGCCTTTCTGGTTTTGGCAATGGCTCTTTTTCTCCTGCCTGTCTAAGGTACTACAGGAAAAAATATTTCCTCTACCTCCATCCCACATTGCCCAGGAACATTTTAAAGATTGAAGGCTTTCTCATGTTGGTTGTTTAGTGTATGATTTTGTTTTCTGAAGAAAATGGTATATTTATAATTAAGTATTCTTCACAGAGGGTACCTCGCCCTGGCTTCTACCATAGTATCATTCCTGTCGTGGGTGAAACTGGCTGGTAAATTCCTTTACCGCCCATGACATGGGGCGGTAAAGAAATTTACCAAGACAGTCATAGGTAAAGAAAGGCAGATTTTTTAGGCAAAGTATGAAAATATGTTGCAAGGGTTCAACAGGGAGCACAGCAGAGAAGGGGCTGTCTGCAGAGAAGCAGGGACTGGAGGAAGTTTTATAGGGTCATGCTGGAACGGGGCACATGCAGAACGACGTTGTGCTGCTGGGGCTACATGCGGAGTGAGGTATTTGGGAACAAGATGTTGTGGCAGCAGGTTGTCTATGATTAGCCATCTCTCAGAACAATTGTTCTCCTCAGCCCTGGGACCCCTGACTTATCAGGACTCTACAACTCCCTAAGCCAAATCAGATCACATATACCTATCCCAAGCCACTTCTCTCACCATGTCATAAAATTTACCCATAAAACTACACCCAGGTCTTTAGAATGCCCCCTCTACTGTTTGCATTACCCCTCCTGGAGTGTTTATTTAGGGTTCACATTCCAGGATCACTTTTCAGAACACACAGTCGAGAATCATACCTGGAATGTAAAGATTACTTGGAGGGAGGGAGTGAATCCCATTAGACAACTTCATGCTCTGGTTTCCTAGGGAAGCACTGACATAAATGGGTATTTCCATCACACAGCCAAGACTAGCAGTCAATAGGGCCACACCTGACACATAGAAGTTTTATTTGCTTTCACAGTATTGGTCCAACCTAGGTTTCCAGTTTTAGCTAGAGTTACCTTTATTTTTTAAGTAAGAGATTTGAATCTTCAACTCTTTAATCTGGGGATTTGGGGGCTTCTTTTAAAAAACTGCAAGATAAGACAGCCCTGAGCCCCCATTTCTTACATGGCAACAATCAGCTAGATCCATATACTTTCTTTGTGCTTTTTTTTTCCTCAAAGTTCCCACCATTTCCTACTACCTCCCACCCCCAAACTGAGGATTCAGTAGATATTTCTTATGTTACATTGGCTTGGTGATGTCATTTATGGTACCTGCTCACCCCCTGTAATATTTGAGTTTGCCATCTCTGCCACTTCTGCTCATAAAAAAAAAAAAAGGCCAATGGATTTTATAGGGGAGTTGTGATTGAATAAAAGTTTTCCTCTTCCTTCTAGTATGAAATTCATAGTGCTAGACAGTAGCAAGGTCAATTAAAAAGCTAGAAGAAGATAATGATGATGTTGTAATAATCAGAAATGAATGCAGGTTGTAAACTAATAAAATTACTTGTTTCACAGTCTCCTTAAGGAGCCCATTGTCTACTTGCCAAATTGATATCTGCTACTTGTCCTGTGCAGTCAGCTCGTCCAACACCAATATGGTAGCCACTGAAGTTCTGAAATAGAGGAGGCTCTGGTGTTGAAGTCACTGGAGAAGTTTGAGTGGCTGTGGAGCTCTGGGTGGCTGTGGAGTGCTGGGTGGCTGTGGAGCTCTGGGTGGCTGTGGAGCTCTGGGTGGCTGTGGAGCCCTGGGTGGCTGGAGAGCTTTGGGTGGTTGAAAAAAAATGGCCTCCTAAATCTAAAACAGAATAAGAGATTTGAGAAACAACATTTCAGCCCTCTTATTTGTCAACATCAATTAGAATACAATATATAGGCTCAGGTTCATAAGGAAAACTCTTTATATATTTTCTTATACATAAAAATATATAGAGAGAAACGTCTCAAGAACCTGTTTAAAAATCATAATCCTAAACAGGATGAGAGATGTTTCAGACTAACAATCAAGGCATCTGTCAAATATCCTTTAACTCCTCATCACGAGCCATTCCTTGTCAAACTCACTGCCTTCACTCAACACCCTGCTCTTCTTTTCCAGCTAAACTAAACAGATGCCAGGTTTACTAAATCCAACATCTGGGGACTGGTTTCTTCCATTTTTTCTATCCAGACTCCTCGCTCCTTTCCTCTCCACCTACCAAACTCCACCACCTGCTTCAGAGTTAGTCCGTTTCCATCACACCTAGATCTGACTCAACTCCTCACCTGCAGGATGCCACCCCGCTGGCTCTACCTTGGCTCTGATCCTCTTTGACCTTCTAAAGACTTATTTTTAATGCAACCTAGATCACTGTATACATGTGGATATAATTTCATCTTAATTATTCTAGTATTTATATATTCATATCTATATGTGTATGTATTTATACACATATATTCTATATTAGTGTATGCATATATATTTATTATACACACGCATACAAATATCAAGGGAAGCAGAATGACATATAGGATTTTTGTGGGAAGACAGATGCAGAAACAAACTGCCTGGGTTTGAAACCTGAATCTGCCACTTACTAAGTGATCAAATCGCTTAACCTATTTCACCCCAATGTTCTCATCTATAAAATGGAGATTATAATAAGATCCTGCTTCCTGGGGCTGTTTTGAACAATAACTATGTTCACTAATATTATAAACTTGGAACAATGGCTACTATGTAGCTTTGATTTTCTTTACCTATTTAGACATGTTATATATTCATCATTTTGTTTATTTTCCTTCCTCAGACAATAGTCAGGAGTTGCCAAGGCATCAAATATCAGTGTCACAAAGCATTTGTGGTCAGAAAGTACTTAGGCAAGAAATTTATAGCTGATTCCTTCTGAAATCCTGCAAATTCAGAGCTCAAAAAACTTAGAGATCACCTAACATAATCTCCTCAGTTTTGCAGATGAGAAAACTGAAAATCAGAAAAGTGACTTAACCAATAGTTAATGGAGAGCATGTGATGAATCTGGTATGCAATCCAGATCCTCAAACTCAGGATCCAATGCTCTTTCGACCAAATTCTAGGTGGAGTTAGAATCCATGTCTTCTCATTCCCAAGCCAAGATTTTCTTGAAGACATCAAATATTGCAAGGAGTGGAGCAGGCACCTTCGCTATTGCTTCACTGCTACCAGCACAGGAATGTCATGCCAACTAAAGCCAAACTTAACACATAGCCAAGGGTAAGTTATTTGCAATCTCAGGGTCTCCATTTCCCCAAGTGTAAAATGAAACTAATGTAAACAGTAGGACTAGCATCCACCCTTATAGGATTTTTGTGAGAATTAGATGAGAAAATATTCTAGAATCCTCACTATAGTGCTCAACATAGAAACCATTTAACAAACAGTAACTACTGCTATAAGAATAGTTACTATAATTATTAATAACCTCCCTGAGTCTCAGCCTCCTGATTTCCTAATTTTAAGAGCTAAAACTGAATAATTCTTTTTCTTTTTCTTTTTTTTTTTTAAATGGAGTCTCACTCTGTCACCCAGACTGGAGTGCAGTGGTGTGATCTCAGCTCACTGCAACCTCTGACCCCTGGGTTCAAGCAATTCTCCTGCCTTGCCTCAGCCTCCCAAGTAGCTGGGATTACAGGAGTACACCACCACAACCAGCTATTTTTTTTTTTTTTTTTTTTTTAGCAGAGACAGTGTTTTGCCACGTTGGCCAGGCTGGTCTCAAACTCTTGACCTCAAGTGATCTGCCCACCTTGGCCCCCCAAAGTGCTGGGATTATAGGCGTGAGCCACCGGGTCCAGCCAAAACTGAATAATTCTTAATGATCCTTTCACTTCTATCAGTCTATGACCCTGCTGTGCCTACTGCTGGATCAGAGGATCTCTGATCCTCTGTATTTGCCAGGGATTCAAAGCCCTGGGACATGGTAGAGAATGTGCAGGAAAAGAGACAGGCTACAAAAGGGAAAACTGAGGTAGAAAATACCATCTTCTCCATTTGACCTAAGGCCAGCCCTGTTTTTACTTTGGTCAGAGCTTCCATCTTTACCTGTCTTCTCTACTTATTTAACAGTTATGTAACCTAACACTGACTGGAACAGAGGTTCCACCAAGACCCACTGCCAATCTTTGTGTAAATGTAGCTTACATTGTTCTCAAAAACTTTGTTTCCAACATTTTAAAAAATCATGAGATATCTAAAAATTCCAATTTCCAGCTTCTCTGGAAAACTCAGGAGATCTGAGATCATGTGTTCTCTCTACAACAAACAGCTGCCACCTGGGAGAGGCTGTAGGCCTTCTTCACAAGAATTGCACCTGTCTCCTCCTTGGTCCACCTCCTCACTCCACCTCATCTGCAAAACTTGATTAGCCCTTGTAAGGATTTACGTTTGAGACCCCTTTCTCTAAAGCTCTTCACAGACTAATTGACATTCATTCAGTGAGTCTTTCATTCTCCTTTTGCCCCCAGGAGAAAATGATGTCTACAAGGAGGCAAATTGAAATATTGGAGGCTCAGGGTAAAAGCTGCCATTACTAGACCTTGACAAATCTTGAGCTGTGCTTAGATCAATGGAAAAGCTAATGGCAAACAAGTACATGTCAGAATGCCTGTCAGCTGGCTACTGGGGACAAAGGTAAACTTGATAAAAACTGCTATCAATGCAGAATGGGCAATTAATGCAAAGGGAGACGGCTATTCTAGGCTGCTTAAGTACACGTAGAACTATCAACAGACACCGTTTTTCTCTTTGGTGTCCACAGTAATCAAGAAGTTTCATACAGGCCTAAAAATTGCATCTAAGAGAGCCCATGACACTTGCCTTTGTGGTTTTCAATGGTCCCACTGGTGATAAACAAGAGGCTGAGAAGGGCCACTGTGATGGCACTCATCATTACAAGGAGGAAAATCAGGAATGTCTCCAAGTTAGAGAAGGTGCGTTTGGCCATTTCTTCTCAGGTACAGCAGAGATGGAAGAAGAAATACCGAAGAGGAAGAAATCACAAATTAAAATGCAAATGTTTTAAGCCAACCAAGGTTAAGATATCTTAGCTCTTTCATATTAATAGACTATACCAAGGATGACAAGTACAGAGCACTTACCACTCATTCCATAGACCAAGCCCATGGCAGACAAGACCAATCAATTACAGCATTCTTTTTGAAAAGCTTGAATGTGGTTTCCTAATCTTTCTCAACACAACACTCCTCCTGGCAGCAACCATTCATGATTTAGCATTGACCACTAATCTCAACTGAGCTAAAATCTATTTGCATTCCTCAGCCATATCACACTGCTTTCATTTATGGTGATGATGCTGTTTATGGATCTGCACATGGGTCTGGGCTGAGAGTGCCTCTGTTAAGGATGCAATCATACTTCTTATATTTGGGAGAAGGCTGGCTGGGGTTAGGACAGTACTCTGTGGTCATGGACTTAGTAGAATTATCTTGTTCACCTGGAGGTGAAACCCTTAACTTTGGCCTTTACACTCTATGTTTTAACTTTCAATTACTATCTGGTGAGAAATGGGCATGGAAAAGGGAATTAGTACCTCTGGTCTGAAGGCAGGCATTACAAAAAACATCCCCCTTCAGTGATCAGAAGGATCCCAAACATTTTGCAAACCCTGTATCAAAGGATGAGAATTTAAAATGTTCCTATGTTCTACAAAAGTATCAAATGTCATTACAGATTCCTTAAGATGTTTTAAGGGAGGGAGAATTAATCATTACTCAGAGGAACTCTACAAGTTAAAACCCCATATAATGTAATAGAAAGAAATATAATAATGGTGGTTAAAAATTTAGTTCTGAAATCTGACTCCAGCAGTCAAATTTCATTTCTGCCACTTACTGGGTGACTTTGGGAAATCTTCCCCCAATACTGAACATCAGCTTCACCATCTATAAATAGGAATATGATTATGATCATCTTATCTCAAAGTTCTTATAAAACCTATCTCATAAATTTCTTATAAAAATAAGATGAGATGAAGCAACAGTACTTCTTTTGTTCAATAAATGCTCAAACTGGTAGCATTTATTAATAGATTCCAAAGCAGCAAAGAGTCTGTGCTCTTCCCTGTCCTTTAAGGGAATTTACAGGAGGCTAGTGTTAAAGGATGATTGAAATCACAGGTGGGACATTCAGAGCCCATTTTCTTAACCTGTGCTTTAGGAAGCCTGAGAGGTGAAATGGTATTGGAATCCCAGGATTTGCCCCCAAAATAGGGTATTTGTGGCTAAGATGCTGCTACCCCCAAGAGTTAAAAAATGGCAACAATATAGATGTATTTAGTACAGTCAATTTTTTATTCAATTTGACTTAGGTAACAAGATATAAAAAAAAATAGCATTTAGAGTTATAAAGAGTTTACATTTACAATCCTGAAATTTCAAATTATCTCTTAAAATAATTCATAAAATATGGTGACACTGAGCCAGCATTCCCATGTGCCAAGAGTTTCCTAAAACTTAGTGCTGTTGTTCTCTTTAGATGGGGGATATATTCTTTAACCTGCCAATCTCTACCCAGCAGGCCTTATTTATCTAAGTTACTACCTGTTTTGTGCAAGCATTTGATTTTGCAATTCCTGGGCTAGAGGTGAAAGATCAGTCTAACAGCAGACACTTCAGAGGGTAGGCTGAACTGGGAGTGGGCAAAGAGACTGGAACATCTTCCCAAATTTTCTGGTTATTGGGAAGCTTTCCTCATCCACTTATCGCCACCATAATCCCCTTAACCACCAGCAGCAGGGACAACTTCAAATGTGGAGCAAAACAAATCAGATCTGTGACTTATGACCAACTTCTATTGTCAGTTCCCAGGAGTCGGGAAACACATCTAAGATATGCCTCTGAACTCTAAGGATCTACAGAGAATTACTACTCATTAACAGCTGTTTCACCAGCAAACTTCAAACCCAGTATCTCTAGTTTTTGCTCAGAGCTTTGATTCTCTAAGCCTTCCTACTAGCCAAGATGACTGACAGCTGGACCTCCCAACCCCAGAGCATGGACAGGCAGATTGTGTATGTAAATGTGGTCATGTGTTAGAAGCCTGTGTATCAAACAGAGAGGGTACAAAATAATACTTCTTTTTTGTTTCTAGTTTTGCATTGGTGAGCTGATGACATTTTATACCACTCAACAATGGCACTTGATTTAATATTAGTGTTTCCACCTATTACATGGACTTGAATGATCTACCTCATGTGTTTCGCCATTCTGTTTAGCTGCCAGAATTGTTGCCAACACAGTAACATTCTTTTTTAACCACTTTAGCTGACTTGACCACCACCTTTAAGGAAATTAAAACTTGGGTTAGTGCTATTTATTTCTCATTGGTGATTAAAATCTGAATTTGAATGTTAAAGCAGATGCCTTCCCTGCCTTTAGAATGCAAACACTCCTTGATAGAGCTAAGCCAATAATTATATCTTAAAGGACTCTAGATTTTATAATGGTTCACACTTAATCTGTAATAATCCTGAAAACTCGATAATGAGGCTCTAATGGCACAACAGCAAGCCATTTGCCACATCTTCACATAATGGGGTCCCTGTTTTTCAAGGAGAGAGTAAAGGTAACAATTTGGCAAAAGAGGGTTCCAAAGTTCCAAATCTATGCGATAAATTGAAGCTTTAGGGTCTCTTCAAGATCTCTGAGAGAATAGGATAATTCAAGAGCCCTCCTTCCCTCCTTCCCCAAGAAAACATAGCCATCCTTACCTGATTCTAGTACTCAAAAGGGGTTTTGCATCCCAGTGAAGCAAATGGCCATCCAGAATCCTGTCCCCTTTCCCCTTGCACGTTGCTGGGCTTATACCTCTCAGCACTTTCTGAAACCTACTGAGAAAAATTTTCAGTCAAGTCCAGGAGTGTTAGAGCTCTCATTAGCATACCTTTGTGGGCTTGGTACAAGTATGAGATTAAAGAGTATTGATAACAAAAGGCTTATACATGAACTCTCTCTTAGGGCAGACTGTTATCAGAGGTAGAAGTTGCAGAAGGCCTGCTGGACTGAAGGTCATTTGACTTTTTCTGTAACTTTTCCAGCATGGCAAGTTCTGTGCAAAGCTTATAACCTGAATCACACACACAAAAAAAAAAAAAAAAAAAAAAGCACCTACTTCATTTACCACTGATCGTTCTACAGCAGAGAGAGTAGTAATATATGCTGGACACCAATGTGGGCTGTGGGTAGCAATGGGCAATATTTCCACCAATATCAGAACAGAAAACTAATCTTAATTTTTATGAGTGCGCATAAAAAGAATGAAAAATTTTAGATTTACTAAATGTGAGTGGTAAATAATACAGCAAGACTGCTATGCAACTATTAAAAATCATACTGAAAATAATTTAATGACATGCAAAAATTGCCAAATATTAAGTAATTTTAAGTTTACAAAACAATACGATCCCATTTGTAAAGTAAATATTACATATGTTTACTTTATATACATTATATACTTTATATATATTATATATTAAAGACTGTAAGTACAGGAAAATGTTAAGAAGTAATTATCTGGTGATTATGGGTGGTTTTGTTTTCATCGTTTTGTCTCTTGGTATTTTCTATCATAGACGTGCATCACTTTTGAAACGGGGAAACAAAATGTTTTTCTTCCTCTTGGAGAATATAGACTACAGCATGAAGTTAAACAATGGACCACGGAGACAAAGAAAGCAATAAAGAAACCAACCAACCCATTCCCTTTTTTTCCCTAGTAAAATCTAAGCTGTCTAGGACACATTTTAAAGAAGGCCACAAAAGCCGATTAATTCCTTGCAGAGTTTGATCAGAGACAGGCCTGCAAAGTTCCAACTGAAGTATTAAAGACACAAGTTCCTTCAGATAGGGCATTTAGTAATGCATCTTAAATTTCTCTCTGCTACTACAGATGGGGAAAGATTAAATCATGATATTAAACAAGGTTTTTTTAGTGCATTTATGTTAGAATTCTTGGTTGCAAGCAAACACCAAATCTAGTTAATGTAGGACAAGAGGGGAAAAAGAGATGAAAAGTAAATTCACTGGAAGACAGCAAGAAAAGCTGCAGACCCAGGCTCAGGATGGCCAGGAATCAGGGCATCTCTGCAGATCTAGGTAGCAGGAGCTATCAAACAATCTCTTCAGGGCATCACCATTGAGATGGATGGACTGCAACTACTTTAGGTCTTGTGTTGCTCCACTCAGGAGCCAATTTCTAAAAGACAGCTGTATAAAACTTTATCCTTTCATTTGAAGGGATACTTAATGGGGAATCTCAAAAAAAACATTCACAAAGAGAGAAGAGTAATTCTCCAAAATAAAATCAAGGTGCTATAGCTGATGAGCCAGTAAAAACAACAAATACCCACTAGTGAGTTTCCATTGGATTTCCTTCTCCCACCTTTCTCCCTTGCAGCGGGGGGGCCTCTTGACTGCCCCTGTGGTCTCCTCCAGACTTCCCCAGCCATGTTCTTCATCATAAAAAGGAGCCATGCTATGGCCTATTCAGAGTCCTGCTCAGTGACTCACAATCTAGACAGATGAGATTATTTTAACCAGGTTTTTGGTAGATGACAATGGCATAACATGTCACCTTTCCCAGACTACATTTGAGGGTCCATACCTGAACAATAATGGGGTGAGAATTGAGAAGATTCCAAGCCCTATGGAGAGCCAGTGGAGAAAAGATGTTGGGCCCAGGGGACTCATAATGTCCATCAAAACAACTGACTCCTACAGACAGGAACAAAACTCAAGACTCCCCTAGGGTGAGATGAAGATACGGTCACTGTGAATATTTTAACTTGTGCACATATTTTATTTCTGTCTGGAATGATCCTCTCATGAATCCAATTAGCTAGGATAAGCTAACTGTTCTTCTCTACACTACACCCCCCAAAATTCACTCACGTACGCATAACTGTACCCATTTTACAGAGGAGGAAACAGACACCAATTTTCAGAACACGTAAAGTGGTTAAAAGTGAGCATGATTCAGCAATGGTATCCAAGGATGTAAGCCCAAGTCTCCAGACTCCTAGACAAGAGCTTTTGCGTCTCACCAAATTCTAATTGTCTACATCATCTTGACCTGAACCTTGGCATGGCAGCCTCTGAGGATATGAAAGTCTATGTGTTCACTCCTTACTAGCAATTGATGAAGCAAAGCTATGTCCTCTGTCTCTTAACACCCCATCACAGAGGGAAAAACTAATCAGCACAAAGTAAAGGCAGCTGATGAATAATTGTATTCAAGCTGAAAGAATACTTCTCCCAAAACCCTAACTCCTAAATCATTAAGCAATAATCACTAGCATCACAATTTTCTTCATATTTTACTTATGGAGTCTTGGAAGGCATGGTGCTCATTTCATATACTTTGTGCTAAGGGTCATATTCTTTCATTCTTTAACTCTTAGAGTAATTAAAGATTAAATAACTTCTGGCTGGACTTGGTGGCTCACGCCTATAATCCCAGCACTTTGGGAGGCTGAGGCGGGCGGATCACGAGGTCAGGAGATCAAGACCATCCTGGCTAACACGGTGAAACCCTGTCTCTACCAAAAATACAAAAAATTAGCTGGGTATGGTGGCAAACGCCTGTAATCCCAGCTACTCAAGAGGCTGAGGCAGAAGAATCGCTTGAACCCGGGAGGTGGAGGTTGCAGCAAGCCAAGATCGCACCACTGCACTCCAGCCCAGGATACAGAGCGAGACTCCGTCTCAAAAAAAAAAAAAACAAAAAAAAAACTTCTAGAAAAAATATACTATTATATATAGCATCCAGATTGTCATCTCTAAATAACATTTCTTGCTGAAAGGAACGGGAAATCCTTGGAGAAACAGCTGGTTCTGGGTCTGGGGCAGGAATTACATGAACTAAGCCGGGAATATTTTATTATGCCAGAAGTCAAAAAAGTCATCAAAATTAGGAAGACAGTATCTAAAGAACTAGAGCGCTTCCCACTAACAAAAGATTAGTTAACTTGAGCATCAATTTAAAAAATAACTGCAATGGGTTGAAGCAAATCAAATATGCTTAAATCCATGATGTCATAATGATACTTTTTAAAAGATGCTAGGGAACCAATTTGTTATTCTGAAAATAGGTTTTAAAAAAGGACAGGAGTAGGAATCAAGAAGTCAAGGATATACTCTGCTTTTCCTGCATACATGTACTGCAGGAAAGCCAAATAGTTGATGAGGGACAGTTTCTCATGATAAAAGTATTCCAGCTAATAAATGAGGAAGGAATGACAAACTTGAATCTAAATATTTTGCAATCCCTGATGAAATGATGGATCTAGAAAAAGATCATCAATAGCTGATTAAGTCACCAATAGAGAAAAAGAGAGACAACAAGATACTGCAGCCTCTGAACCATGTACACAACTGCATACTGCAACCTCTGAACCATCCACACAACATTCTCAACGTTACAAAAAAGTGAAACCTAAATCGGATCAGCCTCTAGATCTAAGTGCCTGTTCATAGGAAATACAAAAGACAACTGAATATGTATGTTAGGGACAACATGGGGGTAAAGGAGGCAAAATTTAGACTGTGAGATAGTAAGACCAATGATCCAGTTTGTTTAAAAAACATGTTAGAACTGAAGAGAAAGAGGAAGAAGTAGGAAGGGGGAGGTGGTGAGGGGGAGACAAGAACAAGAGCAAGAATGGGTTGGGGAGGGGAGAAAAGAGAGATGGGCAGAGGCAAAGGGAGAATGGCCAGGGAAAGGGAGGGCAGAGGAGAGGAAAGGTGAGAAGAGGCTGCAGATTAAAAGAGGCTTAAGAGACAGGTCAAACCACTGTATGTTGTAGGCTCAGAACCAACATTATTTGCAACCTGATTCAAACAAAAACAAAAAATTTATGAAACGGGGGAAATTTTAACACTGACTAGATATATAACAGTGTTCAGGGATTGTTTAAAATATAATAATGGTATTGTGATTATATATTTTAAAGAAATTTTTATGTTTTAGAGACGCATTCTGAAACACAGATTTAAAAAAGAAATTATATTTTTATATTATATTTTATATTTTTATATTAATAAAAAGTGCAAACATCAAATGGATGGATGGACAGATGAATGGATGGATGGTTGGTTGGACAGTTAGCAGAACAGATGGGAGGACAGATGGATGGACATAAGCTTTGTTCTTGAAAATGCTAGTTGACAGGAGATAGGTAGGTAAGGGGCACTATAGCAGATACTGCAGAACACTCCATTCAACACCCATTTCAAATTCTAGTGTACAGAGAAGCTGGGCCCCCATTTGCCTACAGTTCCAGATAGAGTTTAGGTTCTGCCTTTCAGATGCATTGGCATGAGACTGTGATTCAGAACTGAGCCAGTTGGGGAGTAAATCAGGGCATGGGCCATCCATTTTCCTGGTTTGGATCATGGCAGCACAGCTCTGAGCTGGTAGTTTGGTGGCTGTTTCCAGATGCTGTAGCCTGCTTCCTCGCTGTGTGAACAAGGTCAAGGTAGCCCACCACTAAGAAGCTCAATTCTGCAATTTAAGCTGAGGAGTTGTTCCTGAGGGCTCAGCTTCAACTCTGTCTTCAGCCTTCACAATAATACTGCAAGTTATCTCAATCCCTTAATAAATCCTTTTCTTTTTAAGTTCCCTAGAGTGGATTCTGTTATCTCCAACTAAGAACATGGCCAAGCTAAATCTCACAGAAGTGAGTGTTGGACCTCACTGTAAAGAATACATGCATTCTAATCAACTGGACCCTGCCTATGCCATGTTGCCTCTGGGAACATTTTTAAAGTTAAAAGTAGTGCACAGTCTGCCATAATGCATTTTTATTGGATCCAAAAAGAAATTTGTTTTCAGTACACAGGGATGCTATGGTGGTACTTTACTACTTCATGGGTTTTTCATAAGACTGAAAAATCTCTTTGAACCCCAGGGCAGTCTCATCATAAGTTAACTGTAGATTCACCTTTTCAATGGTCTGTATTCTACTTTGAACTCAACCTGCAAGCAAGAGAGGAGGAGCATCTTTTGTTCTGAGCTGACATGAATGTTTCTTATTTAACCCCTTATGCATCTGTCATATATTAAGCCTGAGACTGCAACTAAAGATGGCCCAGTGTAGTGCAGAGCCCAGGTTGATTCTGTGAGGGAGTTCTCGGCTCTGACCGAAGTGGCAGGGTTTGGAAGAAAATACAGCATGACAAAAGAGCACACCATTGCCCTCCTTCCCCCAGGAAATTTACAAAGCCCGTGATCCCAGCAAAGAGTACATGTAGATGCTGACAATCTTCTGCTTTTCTCAGAGAGCAGGGCAGATAAAACTACTCCAGGATTACAGAGTTTCTTCCCTCAAATTTACCCCAGTTCTGCCTTCAAAACAAAGGAAAAAGATAAAGGGAATCACTGTGGATATGAAAAGAACTGGGATTTAAATCTAAAGTTTAAGATGTGTATGTTTGTATGTTTGTTTGTTTTCGGTGACCTTAATTTCCCTGAGCTTCATTCATTTCCTTATATATACATTAAAAAAAAACCACAGAGACTAACAAGAACCTACCTACCTTGTTAAAAGATCACATAGATAATATGCTTTTTAAACTTCTTTGTTCGTTCTATAACAGGAGTCAAATTAGTTATTTTTTTAATTATGGACTAATTAATTCTGGATGCCCCAAGAGTGGCAGGTTGTGTGCATTTTAAACTCAATAGCACAGTTATCTTTTCCTGGTATATTCCTCACACTTGGTTCTAAAGATCTCCCTATTGAACCTTAAGGGAAAAAAAGTATCTTTTGCTATTTTTGACACATTCAGAGAGTTTAAATTCTGGATAAAATTAGAATTGCAAAAGGTCCCTATTTCTCCATTGTTAGATGGAGAAATCTATGTATCTCCACTGTTAGATAAACACTGGGGGGCTGTGTAACCTTTTTCAGAGTCTTTGGAAATTATTCTCTGATGATTTATCTTTTTCTAAAACCACAGATAAGAATTTATTTCATTTGGCAATGACAAATTTGACCTGTGTGCTATACAAGATTACAAAGGCAGATTGGGAAGAAAGCAGGATGCAGTCGCATTTATCATTATTTCAGGGACAGGATGGCAATATCTTCTGATGTAATGCTTGCCCTCTACATAAATCTCAGATGGTTCACATCTCCCACCTGTGCTGTGCACCTGTGGAAAAAAAATACCACACTGTCCTTTGATAGAACTTGAAAAAGAAAGGACCAAGAGAAGCAGAAAGCAAATGATAATATCAAAGTCCAGCCTGACTCAATCGATGTTCCCTCAGGCCAATGTGAGGAAGGAGGGAGGAGAGTCTGAGAGGAACTTGGTGTGGAGGCATATGGTCTTTCTTATATTGGGCAAAATCAAACCTGAGGAGGAAACCCACCAGGTAAGAATTGCTCTCTTTCCTGGAGCAAACTCACTGGCAACCATTCAGAGAATTCCCCCATTAGATCAGCCAAGAAGTAAAAGGGGAGGGGAACCAGACCTTCCCTATGCCAAGAAGTGAATGTACAGCATTTCTCACATTCTCTCTTGCTGCAATTGTCTAACTCCTTCCCAAGGACAATCCACTCTAGACCCAGGAAGAAAAAGAAAAAGTTATTGCTCATGTATATCTACTGTAGGGATAATGCCTGCAGGAGGACTTAACATCTTGGATTTATCACTGACGTGGGATGGTTATAAGGGCCAGGAGACATCTGAAATACCAGGCTCAATGGTGCAGTCAATGAAATAAGAGTAGGTGATGTAGGAAGTATATGATGTTCCCTCAACTTTGTGGAGGCCAAGACATCTGAACTGGAGGCTGAGGCAGGGGTTGGATCCTAAGAGGCTGAGGTTAGGGCAAGAAGTTCCCACCTGAGCTAAGTGGGTTCCCTAAGAGTCAAAGGGGCCAGCCCAGGAAAGTCTGTGAGAGAAAGGCAGAGCTCGATGACATGGGGGAAACCACGAGGAATCTTGAGCTTGCAAGAGCCAAAGGCAGGATCCAACTCAGATTTCAGAGCCAAGATAAGGCCAGGCCAGGATGGAATCTAAGCTAAAGCAGATAAGGCACAAGTCCAAAGGGGTTGGCGGTCTTGGCCCCAGGTCACCTACAGGTAGTATTTGTGACTCCATTTTATTAGTAGTCAGTAGATTAGAGAGATCTGTGTGGGTTGGGCTGGCTTATCCAGCCAGAACAAGAAAGATGATCATTAAAACAACAACAATTTATTGAGCTCTTACTATGTAGATACTTATCAAGTGAGGGCAAGAAGGACAGTCATCTTTTTAAATAATAAAAAATAAAATGCAATTAACTTACTGAACTTATTATGCTCCAGACACTGTTCTGAGGCTATTACAAGAATTACTTCATTTAGTATTCACAGTAACTCTGTGCGGGTGGTACTATTCCTATCCTCATTTTACATTTGAATTAAAAAATAAAAAACTAAGTCATAGAGAAGTCAATCAAAGAGCTGATAGTTGGAGGTCATATAGCCTGTAAGAGATCAAGCTGGATTCAAAACAGATCATCTGCCCTCAGAGTTGTCTAGCTTAACCATCAACTACACTATGCAACATAAGCATCTGCCTTCTACTGGTATCAATATATTCATGTTTTTATTTATTTATTTATTTGAGATGGAGTTTTGCTCTTGTTGCCCAGGCTGGAATGCAGTGGTGCAATCTCAGCTCACTGCAACCTCCACCTCCCGAGTTCAAGCAGTTATCCTGCCTCAGCCTCCCTAGTAGCTGGGATTACAGGCACACACCACTACACGTGGCTAATTTTTATATTTTTAGTAGAGATGGGGTTTCATCATGTTGGCCAGGCTGGTCTCAAACTCCTGACCTCAGGTGATCCAACCGCCTGGACCTCCCAAAGGGCTGGGAGTGAGCCACCACAACGGCCTATATTCATGTCTTTAGAGTAACAAAAAGATAATGCATGTCAATTTGTGAAAGCCATAAAGCTGTTGTAAGAAGAAATCAAACCTTTTGTCTCAGTGATTGTGAGAAGAGGTAAGGATTCTGACGTCATCTAGGCCAACCCCCTTGTCACAGAGATAGTTACTCACCCAAGGTCACTGTGGTGGAGTCTTGCAGTGCCCATTCATATCTGGTTCTCCATTCCTTTATGGAGGGTTCTCCATGCCCTTTTCATCTGGACATATGGGAAGGTTATACTTTCCAGCCTCCTGGTACTGGCAAATGGGCTATGAGTGGCAGTGACATGCATCACTTCTGGAATGAAGCATTTAGTGCTGAGGCATTTGAGAGGGGGTATGTGTTCTGCATGCTATCCCTTCCTCTGCCTTGGTGACCCTGAGTGTCACGTGTCCCAGATGACAGGTTACAAGTTCCTTGAGATACCTCTTGGAAGCAACTGACCTCCAAGAGTTGCCAGACCAAGAATGGGCATTGCATAAACAAGAAATAAACGTTTACGTATTAAGCAACTAAGATTCATGGGATTTATTTGTTACCACAGCAAGCTTCCTGCCCATCCTGACTAATACGCTTATAATGCCAGCTTATTAAGATGACTTGTTAGCTAAATTATAAATCTTACTCTTAAATTATTTCAGCCCAATAAACATCTCAATCAAATGATTTTATTTCTACTTTTCAAAACCTATTAAAATCTCTCTAATTCAGAGACAAAATTTCATGCAACCGCAAATACAAAACATAGCTAAAAACATAGAGGAAATATAAAAGGCTTATAGGTTACAAAAATTCATGACATAAAGTCCACGTATTTTACACTACAGGAGAGGCTTCATTCAGATAGAGGTAACTTTAATTTACATACAATTCTAACCAGCTGTCCTTTTTCTTTCGATCATAGAAAATTAACACAGGTTTCTAGAAGCAGACACACAGGTAGTAAAAGTGATATCTTAAAGAGACTCAAGTGAAAATTACTCTGTGCAGGACAATAATTAGTGGTCATAGTGACAATTTGAGTCTTTTAACAACCTCTAAAACAGCAGAATCTGAAACCCATTTAAAAGACTTTTTTCTTCTAATTTTGAGGTTTAAAAGAAAGAACTCCAAGTTCTAAAGCTACCCATATTATGAAGAGGGAGACAAAGAGACAACTAGACTAATCCATCTCAAAATGTAACAATGTTTTGTTAGCATGGGATTTAGGGAACTCTTTACTTAACCATATTTAAATTTTTTCTGCAATGATAGTGTATTACTTCTGTGATATAAACGTAATTTTTTTTTTAAGTGTTGAATTCAGGTGTACAAAAAAGTCACATGGAGTGAATAATTCCCCAGATAGGCTAAAAAAAGGAAGTGTCAACTCTACTAGCCTATTCTTATGCATCATCAAATGAAGAATAACCACTGCTAAAAACAGAGTTTCTGTTTCTTTTCTTAGACATATGAGGAGGACTGTGCTGACCTCAGATTCTATCTCGGATGAGCTCAGAAGTCAGTGGTCTGGGTGCGTGGGACTTTTAGAAGTAAAGAATCATTAACCAATTCATTCAGGACTAATGGAACAGAACAAGTTCTACTGCTTATTCATGTCACTAATCAGAGAACAGGCTGAGCTACCTATTCATACCCAGATGAGCTGAACCTTGGATGCACCATAAGAGATAAAGATTCTTCTGAATAGGATAATTAACATGGTGTTTACAGAAGGGATTTGATAAAACCAGGTTGCATGGAGCTGTGACCAAGTTGTTGCCTCATAAATGAGTCCAAAGTTCAAGATAATCTTGAAAACTAGTATTTTTTCCATTCCAATGTGTTGGTTCTGTGACTGACATATTCAAAATATGTAAATACTGGTTCAGCCTGGGCACCGATCAATCAGAGAAGATGCAAGAGTACACATGTGGTAGACCTGTGTGGATGTATTCCTGCTGAACTTTAGCCTTGGTGAGCTTCTCTTTAAAACATGGAGTCATGCATTGGCTGAGGGGTTTCTTCCTTCCAAGTCCCAATTATTGAGTTATAAGCCTTATAAATAGAATGAGTAGTCATTTTTTAAAACCTTCAATTGCATCATCTCACACTGCTGAAAAACTACTTCAATCCATCGTGAGGGGGACATGGCACCCATAGCACTTAAATGTTGCATCTTAAGAGTACCACTAGAGGGAAAACCATCAGAAAACTGGCAGGATGGCCAGGCGAGGTGGCTCGCACCTGTAATCCCAGTGCTTTGGGGGGCCAAGGCAGAAGGAGCACTTGAACCCGGGAGTTCAAGTTCAAGACCAGCCTGGGCCACATAGCAAGACATTGTCTTTACAAAAAATACAAAAATTATCTGGGCATGGTAGCATGTGCTTATAGTCACAGGTACTTGGGAGGCTGAGGACAGAGGACTGCTTAAGCCCAAGAGTTTGAGACCTCAGTGAGCTATGATCATGACACTGCACTCCAGCCCTGATAACAGAGTGAGACCCCATCTCTAAGTTGGAAAAATAAAATTAAATAAAATTAAAATAAAATAAAAAGGAAAGCTGGCATGACATCTTTCAGACCTGCCAGCATGGCTGGGTGTGAATGCTTCCAACCAAAGCACAATTGCTGCCCTAATAAAACTGAATTACATGACAAAGGAAGGAAACAGTTTAGGCAGGTTATAAGCTGAATTATCCTTGAAAGCCCTTTGGAGGGAGAGAAAACAAACCTAATTTGTAGAAGAGGAAAGTGAGACCATAAGCAATGCTTAAAATTGTGCCCAGGAGGGAGGCTGCCTACCTCACACTCATATTTAAGGCAGAAGTAAATAAGTGGGCATATTTATCAGGTGCTCTCCTAAGTGCTGAGTGCTTTACAATAGGTAAGTATGAGAGGGAAACTTGCAGATGTCTGCAAGAGAACAGCACAGAGATGGCCGAATAGGAACAGCTCCAGTCCACAGCTCCCAGCATGACAGATGCAGAAGATGGGTGATTTCTGCATTTCCAACTGAGGTACCGGGTTCATCTCACCGGGGAGTGTCGGACAATGGGTTCAAGACAGTGAGTGCAGCGCACCGAGCGTGAGCCGAAGCAGGGCGAGGCATCGCCTCACCAGGGAAGTGCAAGGGGTCAGGGAATTCCCTTTCCTAGTCAAAGAAAGGAGTGACAGACGGCACCTGGAAAACCAGGACACTCCCACCCTAATACAGCGCTTTTCCAACGGACTTAGCAAACGGCACACCAGGAGATTATATCCCGTGCCTGGCTGGGAGGGTCCTACGCCCATGGAGCCTCGGTCATTGCTAGCACAGCAGTCTGAGATCAAACTGCAAGGCAGCAGCGAGTCTGGGGGAGGGGCGCCCCCAATCGCCAAGGCTTAAGTAGGTAAACAAAGCCGCCAGGAAGCTCGAACTGGGTGGAGCACACCACAGCTCAAGGAGGCCTGCCCGCCTCTGTAGACTCCACCTCTGGGGGCAGGGCATGGCCAAACAAAAGGCAGCAGAAACATCTGCAGACTTAAATGTCCCTATCTGACAGCTTTGAAGAGAGTAGTGGTTCTCCCAGCACACAGCTTGAGATCTGAGAACAGATAGACTGCCTCTTCAAGTGGGTCCCTGACGCCTGAGTAGCCTAACTGGGAGGCACCCCCCAGTGGCGGCAGACTGACACCTCACACGGCTGGGTACTCCTCTGAGACAAAACTTCCAGAGGAACGATCAGACAGCAACATTTGCTGTTCACCAATATCTGCTGTTCTGCCGACTCCGCTGCTGATACCCAGGCAAACAGTGTCTGGAGTGGACCTCCAGCAAACTCCAACAGACCTGTAGCTGAGGGTCCTGACTGTTAGAAGGAAAACTAGCAAACAGAAAGGACATCCACACAAAACCCCATCTGTACATCACCATCATCAAAGACCAAAGGTAGGTAAAACCACAAAGATGGGGAAAAAACAGAGCAGAAAAACTGGCAACTCTAAAAATCAGAGTGCCTCTCCTCCTCCAAAGGAATGCAGCTCCCCACCAGCAACGGAACAAAGATGGACAGAGAATGACTTTGGTGAGTTGAGAGAAGAAGTCTTCAGACAATCAAACTACTCCGAGCTAAAGGAGGAAGTTCGAACCCACGGCAAAGAAGTTAAAAACCTTGAAAAAAAATTAGACAAATGGCTAACTAGAATAACCAATGCAGAGAAGTCCTTAAAGGACCTGATGGAGCTGAAAACCATGGCACGTGAACTATGTGATGAATGCACAAGCCTCAGTAACCAATGCAATCAACTGGAAGAAAGGGTATCAGCAATGGAATATCAAATGAATGAAATGAGGCGAGAAGAGAAGCTTAGAGAAAAAAGAAAAAAAAGAAACAAACAAAGCCTCCAAGAAATATGGGACTATGTGAAAAGACCAAATCTACATCTGATTGGTGTACCTGAAAGTGACAGGGAGAATGTAACCAAGTTGGAAAACACTCTGCAGGATATTATCCAAGAGAACTTCCCCAATCTTGCAAGGCAGGCCAACATTCAAATTCAGGAAATACAGAGAATGCCACAAAGATAGTCCTTGAGAACAGCAACTCCAAGACACATAATTGTCAGATTCACCAAAGTTGAAATGAAGGAAAAAATGTTAAGGGCAGCCAGAGAGAAAGGTCGGGTTACCCACAAAGGGAAGCCCATCAGACTAACAGCTGATCTTTTGGCAGAAACTCTACAAGCCAGAAGAGAGTGGAGGCCAATATTCAACATTATTAAAGAAAAGAATTTTCGGGGGAGGAGCCAAGATGGCCGAATAGGAACAGCTCCGGTCTACAGCTCCCAGCGCGAGCGACGCAGAAGACGGGTGATTTCTGCATTTCCATCTGAGGTACCGTGTTCATCTCACTAGGGAGTGCCAGACAGTGGGCGCAGGTCAGTGGGTGAGCGCACCGTGCGCCAGCCGAAGCAGGGGCGAGGCATTGCCTCACTCGGGAAGCGCAAGGGGTCAGGGAGTTCCCCTTCCAGAGGTGACAGACGGCACCTGGAAAATCGGGCCACTCCCACCCGAATACTGTGCTTTTCCGACGGGCTTAGGAAACGGTGCCCCAGGAGAGTATAGCCCGCACCTGGCTCAGAGGGTCCTACGCCCACGGAGTCTCGCTGATTGCTAGCACAGCAGTCTGAGATCAAGCAGCAAGTCGGCAGCGAGGCTGGGGGAGGGGCGCCCGCCATTGCCCAGGCTCGCTTAGGTAAACAAAGCAGCCTGGAAGCTTGAACTGGGTGGAGCCCACCACAGCTCAAGGAGGCCTGCCTGCCTCTGTAGGCTCCACCTCTGGGGGCAGGGCACAGACAAACAAAAAGACAGCAGTAACCTCTGCAGACTTAAATGTCCCTGTCTGACAGCTGTGAGGAGAGCAGTGGTTCTCCCAGCACGCAGCTGGAGATCTGAGAACGGGCTGACTGCCTCCTCAAGTGGGTCCCTGACCCCTGACCCCCGAGCAGCCTAACTGGGAGGCACCCCCCAGCAGGGGCAGACTGACACCTCACACGGCCGGCCAGGTACTCCAACAGACCTGCAGCTGAGGGTTCTGTCTGTTAGAAGGAAAACTAACAGAAAGGACATCCACACCAAAAACCCATCTGTACATCACCATCATCAAAGACCAAAAGTAGATAAAACCACAAACATGGGGAAAAAACAGAGCAGAAAAACTGGAAACTCTAAAAAGCAGAGTACCTCTCCTCCTCCAAAGGAACGCAGTTCCTCACCAGCAACGGAACAAAGCTGGACGGAGAATGACTTTGACGAGCTGAGAGAAGAAGGCTTCAGACGATCAAATTACTCCGAGCTACGGGAGGATATTCAATCCAAAGGCAAAGAAGTTGAAAACTTTGAAAAAAATTTAGAAGAATGTATAACTAGAATAACCAATACAGAGAAGTGCTTAAAGGAGCTGATGGAGCTGAAAACCAAGGCTCGAGAACTACGTGAAGAATGCAGAAGCCTCAGGAGCCGATGCGATCAAATGGAAGAAAGGGTATCAGCCCTGGAAGATGAAATGAATGAAATGAAGCGAGAAGGGAAGTTTAGAGAAAAAAGAATAAAAAGAAACGAGCAAAGCCTCCAAGAAATGTGGGACTATGTGAAAAGACCAAATCTACGTCTGATTGGTGTACCTGAAAGTGATGGGGAGAATGGAAACAAGTTGGAAAACACTCTGCAGGATATTATCCAGGAGAACTTCCCCAATCTAGCAAGGCAGGCCAACATTCAGATTCAGGAAATACAGAGAACGCCACAAAGATACTCTTCGAGAAGAGCAACTCCAAGACACATAATTGTCAGATTCACCAAAGTTGAAATGAAGGAAAAAATGTTAAGGGCAGCCAGAGAGAAAGGACGGGTTACCATCAAAGGGAAGCCCATCAGACTAACAGCGGATCTCTCGGCAGAAACCCTACAAGCCAGAAGAGACTGGGGGCCAATATTCAACATTCTTAAAGAAAAGAATTTTCAACCCAGAATTTCATATCCTGCCAAACTAAGCTTCATAAGTGAAGGAGAAATAAAATACTTTACAGACAAGCAAATGCTGAGAGATTTTGTCACCACCAGGCCTGCCCTAAAAGAGCTCCTGAAGGAAGCGCTAAACATGGAAAGGCACAACCGGTACCAGCCACTGCAAAATCACACCGAAATGTAAAGACCATTGAGACTAGGAAGAGACTGCATCAACTAACGAGCAAAACATCGAGCTAACATCATAATGACAGGATCAAATTCACACATAACAATATTAACTTTAAATGTAAATGGACTAAATGGTCCAATTAAAAGACACAGACTGGCAAATTGGATAAAGACTCAAGACCCATCAGTGTGCTGTATTCAGGAAACCCATCTCACGTGCAGAGACACACATAGGCTCAAAATAAAAGGATGGAGGAAGATCTACCAAGCAAATGGAAAACAAAAAAAGGCAGGGGTTGCAATCCTAGTCTCTGATAAAACAGACTTTAAACCAACAAAGATCAAAAGAGACAAAGAAGGCCATTACATAATGGTAAAGGGATTAATTCAACAAGAAGAGCTAACTATCCTAAATATATATGCACCCAATACAGGAGCACCCAGATTCATAAAGCAAGTCCTGAGTGACCTACAAAGAGACTTAGACTCCCACACATTAATAATGGGAGACTTTAACACCCCACTGTCAACATTAGACAGATCAACGAGACAGAAAGTCAGCAAGGATACCCAAGAATTGAACTCAGCTCTGCACCAAGCAGACCTAATAGACATCTACAGAACTCTCCACCCCAAATCAACAGAATATACATTTTTTTCAGCACCACACCACACCTATTCCAAAATTGACCATATCCTTGGAAGTAAAGCTCTCCTCAATAAATGTAAAAGAACAGAAATTGTAACAAACTGTCTCTCAGATCACAGTGCAATCAAGCTAGAACTCAGGATTAAGAATCTCACTCAAAACCGCTCAACTACGTGGAAACTGAACAACCTGCTCCTGAATGACTACTGGGTACATAACGAAATGAAGGCAGAAATAAAGATGTTCTTTGAAACCAACGAGAACCAAGACACAACATACCAGAATCTCTGGGATGCATTCAAAGCAGTGTGTAGAGGGAAATTTATAGCACTAAATGCCCACAAGAGAAAGCAGGAAAGATCCAAAATTGACACCCTAACATCACAATTAGAAGAACTAGAAAAGCAAGAGCAAACACATTCAAAAGCTAGCAGAAGGCAAGAAATAACTAAAATCAGAGCAGAACTGAAGGAAATAGAGACACAAAAAACCCTTTAAAAAATCAATGAATCCAGGAGCTGGTTTTTTGAAAGGATCAACAAAATTGATAGACCGCTAGCAAGATTAATAAAGAAAAAAAGAGAGAAGAATCAAATAGATGCAATAAAAAATGATAAAGGGGATATCACCACCGATCCCACAGAAATACAAACTACCATCAGAGAATATTACAAACACCTCTATGCAAATAAACTAGAAAATCTAGAAGAAATGGATAAATTCCTCAACACATACACCCTCCCAAGACTAAACCAAGAAGAAGTTCAATCTCTGAATAGACCAATAACAGGAGCTGAAATTATGGCAATAATCAATAGCTTACCAACCAAAAAAAGTCCAGGACCAGATGGGTTCACAGCCGAATTCTACCAGAGGTACAAGGAGGAGCTGGTACCATTCCTTCTGAAACTATTCCAATCAATAGAAAAAGAGGGAATCCTCCCTAACTCATTTTATGAGGCCAGCATCATCCTGATACCAAAGCCTGGCAGAGACACAACAAAAAAAGAGAATTTTAGACCAATATCCTTGATGAACATTGATGCAAAAATCCTCAATAAAATACTGGCAAACAGAATCCAGCAGCACATCAAAAAGCTTATCCACCATGATCAAGTGGGCTTCATCCCTGGGATGCAAGGCTGGTTCAATATTCGCAAATCAATAAATGTAATCCAGCATATAAACAGAACCAAAGACAAAAACCACATGATTATCTCAATAGATGCAGAAAAGGCCTTTGACAAAATTCAACAACCCTTCATGCTAAAAACTCTCAATAAATTAGGAATTGATGGGACGTATCTCAAAATAATAAGAGCTATTTATGACAAACCCACAGCCAATATCATACTGAATGGGCAAAAACTGAAAGCATTCCCTTTGAAAACTGGCACAAGACAGGGATGCCCTCTCTCGCCGCTTCTATTCAACATAGTGTTGGAAGTTCTGGCCAGGGCAATTAGGCAGGAGAAGGAAATCAAGGGTATTCAATTAGGAAAAGAGGAAGTCAAATTGTCCCTGTTTGCAGATGACATGATAGTATATCTAGAAAACCCCATTGTCTCAGCCCAAAATCTCCTTAAGCTGATAAGCAACTTCAGCAAAGTCTCAGGATACAAAATCAATGTGCAAAAATCACAAGCATTCTTATACATCAATAACAGACAAACAGAGAGCCAAATCATGAGTGAACTCCCATTCACAATTGCTTCAAAGAGAATAAAATACCTAGGAATCCAACTTACAAGGGATGTGAAAGACCTCTTCAAGGAGAACTACAAACCACTGCTCAAGGAAATAAAAGAGGATACAAACAAATGGAAGAACATTCCATGCTCATGGGTAGGAAGAATCAATATCATGAAAATGGCCATCCTTCCCAAGGTAATTTACAGATTCAATGCCATCCCCATCAAGCTACCAATGACTTTCTTCACAGAATTGGAAAAAACTACTTTAAAGTTCATATGGAACCAAAAAAGAGCCCGCATCGCCAAGTCAATCCTAAGCCAAAAGAACAAAGCTGGAGGCATCACGCTACCTGACTTCAAACTATACTACAAGGCTACAGTAACCAAAACAGCATGGTACTGGTACCAAAACAGAGATATAGATCAATGGAACAGAACAGAGCCGTCAGAAATAATGCCACATATCTACAACCATCTGATCTTTGACAAACCTGAGAAAAACAAGAACTGGGGAAAGGATTCCCTATTTAATAAATGGTGCTGGGAAAACTGGCTAGCCATATGTAGAAAGCTGAAACTGGATCCCTTCCTTACACCTTATACAAAAATCAATTCAAGATGGATTAAAGACTTAAATGTTAGACCTAAAACCATAAAAACCCTAGAAGAAAACCTAGGCAATACCATTCAGGACATAGGCATGGGCAAGGACTTCATGTCTAAAACACCGAAAGCAATGGCAACAAAAGCCAAAATTGACAAATGGGATCTAATTAAACTAAAGAGCTTCTGCACAGCAAAGGAAACTACCATCAGAGTGAACAGGCAACCTACAAAATGGGAGAAAATTTTCGCAACCTACTCATCTGACAAAGGGCTAATATCCAGAATCTACAATGAACTCCAACAAATTTACAAGAAAAAAACAAACAACCCCATCAAAAAGTGGGCGAAGGACATGAACAGACACTTCTCAAAAGAAGACATTTATGCAGCCAAAAGACACATGAAAAAATGCTCACCATCACTGGCCATCAGAGAAATGCAAATCAAAACCACAATGAGATACCATCTCACACCAGTTAGAATGGCGATCATTAAAAAGTCAGGAAACAACAGGTGCTGGAGAGGATGTGGAGAAATAGGAACACTTACACTGTTGGTGGGACTGTAAACTAGTTCAACCATTGTGGAAGTCAGTGTGGCGATTCCTCAGGGATCTAGAACTAGAAATTCCATTCGACCCAGCCATCCCATTACTGGGTATATACCCAAAGGACTATAAATCATGCTGCTATAAAGACACATGCACACGTATGTTTATTGCGGCATTATTCACAATAGCAAAGACTTGGAACCAACCCAAATGTCCAACAATGATAGACTGGATTAAGAAAATGTGGCACATCTACACCATGGAATACTATGCAGCCATAAGAAATGATGAGTTCATGTCCTTTGTAGGGACATGGATGAAATTGGAAATCATCATTCTCAGTAAACTATCGCAAGAACAAAAAACCAAACACCGCATATTCTCACTCATAGGTGGGAATTGAACAATGAGAACACATGGACACAGGAAGGGGAACATCACACTTCAGGGACTGTTGTGGGTTGGGGGGAGGGGGGAGGGATAACATTGGGAGATATACCTAATGCTAGATGACGAGTTGGTGGGTGCAGTGCACCAGCATGGCACATGTATACATATGTAACTTACTGCACATTGGGCACATGTACCATAAAACCTAAAGTATAATAATAATAATAATAATAATAATTACAATAAAAGAAAAAAAAAAAAAAAGAATTTTCAACTCAGAATTTCATATCCAGCCAAACTAAGCTTCATAAGTGAAGGAGAAATAAAATACATAAAAGCAAATGCTGAGAGATTTTGTCACCACCAGGCCTGCCCTAAAAGAGCTCCCGAAGGAAGTACTAAACATGGAAAGGAACAACTGGTACCAGCCACTGCAAAAACATGCCAAATTGTAAAGACCATCCAGGCTAGGAAGAAACTGCATCAACTAACAAGCAAAATAACCAGCTAACATCATAACGACAAGATCAAATTCACACATAACAATATTAACCTCAAATGTAAATGGGCTAAATGCTCCAATTAAAAGACACAGACTGGCAAATTGGATAAAGAGTCAAGACCCATCAGTGTGCTGTATTCAGGAAACCCGTCGCACACGCAGAGACACACATAGGCTCAAAATCAAGGGATGGAGGAAGATCTACCAAGCAAATAGAAAACAAAAAAGGGCAGGGGTTGCAATCCTAGTCTCTGATAAAACACACTTTAAACCAACAAAGATCAAAAGAGACAAAGAAGGCCATTACATAATGGTAAAGGGATCAATTCAACAAGAAGAGCTAACTATCCTAAATATATATGCACCCAATACAGGAGCACCCAGATTCATAAAGCAAGTCCTTAGAGACCTACAAAGAGACTTAGACTCCCACACAATAATAATAGGAGACTTTAACACCCCACTGTCAACATTAGACAGATCAACGAGACAGAAAGTTAACAAGGATATCCAGGAACTGAACTCAGCTCTGCACCAAACGGACCTAATAGATATCTACAGAACTCTCCACCCCAAATCAACAGAATATACATTCTTTTCAGCACCACACCACACCTATTCCAAAACTGACCACATAGTTGGAAGTAAAGCACTCCTCAGCAAATGTAAAAGAACAGAAATTATAACAAACTGTCTCTCAGACCACAGTGCAATCAAACTAGAACTCAGGATTAAGAAACTCACTCAAAATCACTCAACTACATGGAAGCTGAACAACTTGCTCCTGAATGACTACTGGGTACATAATGAAATGAAGGCAGAAATAAAGATGTTCTTTGAAAACAATGAGAACACAGACACAACATACCAGAATCACTGGGACACATTCAAAGCAGTGTGTAGACAGAAATTTATAGAACTAAATGCCCACAAGAGAAAGCAGGAAAGATCTAAAATTGACACCCTAACATCACGATTAAAAGAACTAGAGAAGCAAGAGCAAACACATTCAAAAGCTAGCAGAAGGCAGGAAATAACTAAGATCAGAGCAGAACTGAAGGAAATAGAGACACAAAATACCCTTCAAAAAATGGATGAATCCAGGAGCTGGTTTTTTGAAAAGATCAGCAAAATTGATAGACCGCTAGCAAGACTAATAAAGAAGAAAAGAGAGAAGAATCAAATAGACGCAATAAAAAATGATAAAAGGGATATCACCACCAACACCACAGAAATACAAACTACCATCAGAGAATACTATAAATACCTCTACACAAATAAACTAGAAAATCTAGAAGACATGGATAAATTCCTGGACACATACACCCTCCCAAGACTAAACCAGGAAGAAGCTGAATCTCTGAATAGACCAATAACGGGCTCTGAAATTGAGGCAATAATTAATAGCTTACTAATCAAAAAAAGTCCAGGACCAGATGGATTCACAGCTGAATTCTACCAGAGGTCCAAGAAGGAGATGGTACCATTCCTTCTGAAACTATTCCAATCAATAGAAAAAGAGGGAATCCTCCCTAACTCATTTTATGAGGTCAGCATCATCCTGATACTAAAGCCTAGCAGAGACACAACAAAAAAAGAGAATTTCAGACCAATATCCCTGATGAACATCAATGCAAAAATCCTCAATAAAATACTGGCAAACGGAACCAGCAGCACATCAAAAAGCTTATCCACCATGATCAAGTGGGCTTCATTCCTGGGATGCAAGGCTGGTTCAACATACACAAATCAATAAACGTAATCCAGCATATAAACAGAACCAAAGACAAAAACCACATGATTATCTCAATAGATGCAGAAAAGGCCTTTGACAAAATTCAACAATGCTTCATGCTAAAAACTCTCAATAAATTAGATATTGATGGGACATATCTCAAAATAATAAGAGCTATTTATGACAAACCCACAGCCAATATCATACTGAATGGACAAAAACTGGAAGCATTCCCTTTGAAAACGGGCACAAGACAGGGATGTCCTCTCTCACCACTCCTATTCAACATAGTGTTGGAGTTCTGGCCAGGGCAATTAGGCAGGAGAAGGAAATAAAGGGTATTCAATTAGGAAAAGAGGAAGTCAAATTGTCCCTGTTTGCAGATGACATGATTGTATATCTAGAAAACCCCATTGTCTCAGCCCAAAATCTCCTTAAGCTGATAAGCAACTTCAGCAAAGTCTCAGGATACAAAATCAATGTGCAAAAATCACAAACATTCTTATACACCAATAACAGACAAACAGAGAGCCAAATCATGAGTGAACTTCCATTCACAATTGCTTCAAAGAGAATAAAATACCTAGGAATCCAACTTACAAGGGATGTGAAGGACCTCTTCAAGGAGAACTACAAACCACTGCTCAATGAAATAAAAGAGGATACTAACAAATGGAAGAACATTCCATGCTCATGGGTAGGAAGAATCAATATCGTGAAAATGGCCATACTGCCCCAGGTAATTTGTAGATTCAATGCCATCCCCATCAAGCTACCAATGACTTTCTTCACAGAATTGGAAAAAACTACTTTAAAGTTCATATGGAAGCAGAAAAGAGCCCACATTGCCAAGTCAATCCTAAGCCAAAAGAACAAAACTGGAGGCATCACACTACCTGACTTCAAACTATACTACAAGGCTACAGTAACCAAAACAGCATGGTACTGGTACCAAAACAGAGATATAGACCAATGGAACAGAACAGAGCCCTCAGAAATAATGCCACATATCTACAACTATCTGATCTTTGACAAACCTGACAAAAAGAAGAAATGGGGAAAGGATTCCCCATTTAATAAATGGTGCTGGGAAAACTGGCTAGCCATATGGAGAAAGCTGAAACTGGATCCCTTCCTTACACCTTATATAAAAATTAATTCAAGATGGATTAAAGACTTAAATGTTAGACCTAAAACCATAAAAACCCTAGAAGAAAACCTAGGCAATACCATTCAGGACATAGGCATGGGCAAGGACTTCATGTCTAAAACACCGAAAGCAATGGCAACAAAAGCCAAAATTGACAAATGGGATCTAATTAAACTCAAGAGCTTCTGCACAACAAAAGAAACTACCATCAGAGTGAACAGGCAACCTACAGAATGGGGGAAAATTTTTGCAATCTACTCATCTGACAAAGGGCTAATATCCAGAATCTACAATGAACTCAAACACATTTACAAGAAAAAAACAAACAACCCCATCAAAAAGTACGCGAAGGATATGAACAGACACTTCTCAAAAGAAGACATTTATGCAGCCAAAAGATACATGAACAAATGCTCATCATCAGTGGCCATCAGAGAAATACAAATCAAAACCACAATGAGATACCATCTCACACCAGTTAGAATGGCAATCATTAAAAAATCAGGAAACAACAGGTGCTGGAGAGGATGTGGAGAAATAGGAACACTTTTATGCTGTTGGTGGGACTGTAAACTAGTTCAACCATTGTGGATGTCAGTGTGGCGATTCCTCAGGGATCTAGAACTAGAAATACCATTTGACCCAGCAATCCCATTACTGGGTATGTACCCAAAGGATTATAAATCATGCTGCTATAAAGACACATGCACACGTATGTTTATTATGGCACTACTCACAATAGCAGAGACTAGGAACCAACCCAAATGTCCAAAAATGATAGACTGGATTAAGAAAATGTGGCACATATACACCATGGAATACTATGCAGCCATAAAAAAGGATGAGTTCATGTCCTTTGTAGGGACATGGATGAAGCTGGAAACCATCATTCTCAGCAAACTATCGCAAGGACAAAAACCCAAACACCGCATGTTCTCATTCATAGGTGGGAATTGAACAATGAGAACACAGGAAGGGGAATATCACACACCAGGGCCTGTTGTGGGTGGGGTGGGAGGGATAGCATTAGGAGATGTACCTAATGTTAAATGATGAGTTAATGGGTGCAGCACACCAACATGGCACATGTATACATATGTAACAAACCTGCACGTTGTGCACATGTACCCTAAAACTTAAAATATAATAAAAAAATTAAACATAAAAAAAAAAGAGAGAACAGCACAGATGTGGTGGTCAATAACAATGGGTGTGGATGAGACAATAGGAACCCCTGCCGGACTGTCACAGTCAGAAAATATGTGCCCCATTTAAAGGGAACAGCCACTACTCACTGGTGCCATGAGAAAATGCAGGCCCAATGTTGACGGATCCTCCCATTTCTTTTAATGACAAGTCAGTAATGCAGGCATTTATCTCAAATTTCTTGATTTTCAAATGTAGGCCAACAATTCTTAAAAAAGAAACCCAAATGTGTTTATCACTCTTCAGATCAACACTATGCAGGACAAAATGAACATAGGCTGTCCACAGGTTGCAACCTCTGATTTAATCCATTGTTTCTTTCATTCACAAATACTTTCTGAGCATCTATGGAGTACCAGACACTGTGCTAGAACAAAAGGATACAATTCATAAGATGAAGTTCCTGCCCTAAAAATATTACAATCAAATGTCAAAATAGAGATGATGTCCAAGTAATTACAGTATTGAACTGTGAGTACCTCTGGGGTATGTAAGAGGAAACCCTAACCCAGACTTGAAGAGGATCAGAAATAGCTTTGACAGGTGGAGATCAGAAAGGTAGCTGTTAACTTAGTTCAACTCTGGCTGCATAACAAACCACCCCAAAACGTAATAGTTTAAAAGAACAACAATGTGTTTAGCTCATAATCTTGTGCATTAACAATTTGGGCTGGGCCTGGCTAGATAGCTCTGACTTGAGACTTTCTAATCCATCAACCAACAGAGAGCTGCTGGGTTGGTTGGGTGTTGTGTGGGGGGCTGTGGTTTGGGATAGCCTCAGCTTGGACCACTTGTCTCTCCTCCACATCATCTCTCATTCTCCAGCAGGCTAGCCCAGGTTTGTTCACATGGCAGCCGAAAAAGCTTCCAAGAGAATGAGTGAAAACATGCAAGCCTTTTGATGCTGAGGCTCGGAACTGGCACAATGAACTTCCTCTGCATTCCCTGTTACCAAAATAAGCAAGTCCCAGAACCAGCCCAGATTCAAGGGGAGGGGAAATGATCTCCACCTAGTGATGGGAAGTCATACTGAAAGGTGTGGTCACAGGGGTGGGTGAAGGACTGTGGCTATTTTGGTAATGTACTTCACCTGATAAGAAGGCATGATGTGCGAAAGACCTGAAGATAATTGAGACAGAACATGGAATTCGGGACATTCCAAGTTGTTTAGGATGGCAGGAGCAGAGAAGGCAAAGGGGTTTGACGGAAGGCATGACAAGCGTGGTCAGAAGTCAGATCATACGGGACCTACCATGTATGCAGCCCAGTGAAATAGAGAGTCTTGGGTTTTTTTGTTTGTTTGTTTGTTTGTTTGTTTTCATGGCTTTCTCATAACAAAAAAAGAAAAAGATTATTTTGCCTTATCAATACGAGACAATAATTGCAAAATAAATACAATGTAAGCTTAAACATAGCATCCTAAATAAAATGTTCTAGGGGCTCATAAAGAAGATACATCTTATCTAGTTTGAAAAATTACAGAAGTTGTCATTAAAATCTAGAATTCAAACTGAACTTTGAAGGACAAAAAGGATTTTGCCAAGCAGTGTTATAGAGGTGAGGCAAAAGATGAGCATCCACCAAGGTGCAAGAGTGGGAAAACCCAGAACATATGGAATAGCAAGCATTGTGGCTTGGCTAAGACGAGGGCAGCAGTTCTCAATCTTATTCTACATTAACCTCCTGAAAGATGATATTCATATGTAACTCTCCCACATTCATACCCTGATTATGCCAGAGTTAAGACAGGCTATGGAGTTATGCACAATTGCCAGCTGTCGGACTATAATCCCACCCTCCCTCACCCCATGGTCCATTGTGAGGCTGAGTCTGAGATCTACTAATGCAGGCTTTTGTAGGGGAGCCATGACGATTGCACCTGAAATAAGTTACAGACAGAGCCTGGAGGTGCTTAAATGCCAGGCTAAGGGATTTAATGTTAGTGAAGGCAGTTGAGAGTCCCTGAACATTTTTAAGCAGGACAGTACAAACAGAGCTGCGTTTTGCCAATATTCATCTGGCAGAAGTGGGTAAGTAGAGCAGGGAGAGGCTAAGAGAGGATGCTTCTTCCCTATCCCTGAGCCACGACAGGCATGATGAATCGATCGAGGGCCTTATTTCTGAGAAGCCCAAACAGATCCTCCAAATTCTTCTCAGCATAATGTTCTAATGGCAGGGGAAGGGGTGGAGCTAAAAAGCCAATTGAAACCTAATGGCCACGCTTGGACTGAAGACAGTCAGCTCTTTAAGAGGTGAGACATCATTTAGGTGGGAAGCAGAGCCAGGGCGGCATTTGGAAGTGGAAGTGGAAATGAAAAGGAAGAATACTTTGAGAAGTGTTAGCAAAGTGTGTCCGTATGACTTGGCACTTGTTTCATGTTGGGGGGCGGTGAAGGGGAGGGGCAACTAAATATCATTCCAATTTTTTGAGCTTATGAGAGAATATGGAGCTATTACCTACAGTAAGAAATGAGAAAACAAACTGATTAGGAAGGGAAGAAGAATATAGATGGAGTTTGAGTCTTTAGTATAAACTTCAGGCCTAAGATTATTAGAATGAAGGCTGAGGCTGAAGTTTGTAAGAATAAACACATAAACATGAATCTCATGAACACGGGATTTCCCCCAAGATACTCAGCAGCATTGAATGAATGCATAGGGGAGAGAAGTCAATTTCTTATTTCCCCTAAAAATACTACATTATCACTCAAGAGTCCTTGCAGAACCAAAAATAACTGGAAAGGTGAAAAAGTAAATGCAAAAGAGTTTTGGGTTTTTTTTTCTGCATAAGAGAGGAGTAGGAGAAATGGCTCCTGCATTGAACACTTGACCGTGGCTGCACAAGTGGAAACCACAGCATCCTACCCCGTCTTTCAGCCTTTGCCCTGTGTCTGGAGTTTTGACATAATAGGACATGTGAAAGACTTGATCAAATCATGAAATGTATTGTTCTGCTACCTCCTGATAGAGATAGTTTGTCATGCAACAAAAGTGAGTGCCTATGTTCAGAGGAGGGGAGCTGAATTTTAAGTCATTCCCCTTTCAAGGAGGCAATAAATAATTGTGGTTTTTGAGTATGGATTCTGGATTAAGATTTCTTGAGTTCAAATCCCAGCACTACCCTGATATGAGGTTCACTTAATTTCTCTTTGCATCCATTCTTTCACCTGTAAAATGGGCCTAATAATAGTATCCATCTCTTAAGGTCATTGTGAGAAGTAAACAAGAAATACATGTTAAGTTCACCCAATTATTAAATATAATTGTTTCACAATTACCTTTTTAGTATAGATGCTCTTATCAAGTGCTAGTGAATAATTCTTATACATTAATATAATCCATGGAGAGTTCTCACGTTTTCTAAAATGAAAATCCCTTTGGTTTAGGTTTAGCATGACTGGATGAGAATCTTTAAGGACCTGTACATGAATGAATGCCTCCTGTAAAGAAAGTTCTTTGAGGCTTCCCCAATAAGTGATCCTAGCCATAGAGTTCATCTGCTATGGGGTGCCAGTCATACCCTGTCTCCATGGATATGAGATTAGGAGGATGGATTTTGAAAATTGACCTTCCACATTTGGGTTTGGAGAACTTCTTGTTTCTACTCCCATTAACTCAGAAAAGTATTCAAGTACTCTTCATTTCAGCTGCAAAGATTTCCTTATAAATTTTTCCTCCTTAGGGGAGACCCCATCTCTAAAATAATAATAATAATAATAAAAATAATTTAGCCAAGCATGGTGGTGCACGCCTGTGGTCCCAGCTACTAGGAAGGCTGAAGTGGGAGAATCTCTTTAGCCTGGGAGGTTGAGGCTAGAATGAACCGTGACTGCGCCGCTGCACTCCAGCTTGGGCAACAGAGCAAGACTCTGCCTCAATTAAAAAATGTAAATTAAAAAAAAAATTCCCACTCTTATAGTAACATAAAGATGGAGTTATGTGACTGATTAAGCAGGATGAGAAGTTTGAGCACTTAGGAAAGCAGTAGCCCTCCCTGGAAATGTGACTTACCCAGAATACTCCCCATTTGCAAACTCTTAAAGAGTTGTCTTGCTAACAAAAATTGATCTTGGATCTGTCATGATGTTCTATAACAACACAAAGCCATTTTTTCCTCCTAATTTCTTAAACCAGAACATCATGTCTTTATGAAAGAATTTCTGCAAAAATATTGGCAGTGGTGTGATGCTAAATGTTAACAACTGGCTCTTCACGAATAAAAGCTCTAGTGTGTAACATTCACCCTCCTCTATGGTATGAATACTCCTACCATAATTACTTTCACACAATCAAACGACATTGCTGAAAGTGAAGCTGGGAAAGTCTGCACACAATTGGTTCTGACGAGCCAATATGAGCTGTCCCCAACACACCATTGTCCCTGTACAAGCCACCTCTTAGGCCACCAATGAGGCATTTCTCAAGTCAACTTTCAGATGACAGTGCTGCCCTCAGAGCTGGAAAAGCAATGGGGAGCAGGAATTGAAACTGGATTATCCAGGTGGTGTCAAAACCATATCCACCCAGTGCAGACTGCTTTGTTTTGTATCATGAATAGGTTTTGAGGCTTTTCCTTATGTCAGCTGCTTTTCTCAGACCAGGCCAGTCTAAAAGAGCAATCAGGAAATGTGGGTAACAATAAAAACAATATTGAAAACAGTTTCAGGAGATTCTCTGAGACTTTCAGGGGTCTCTTTCCTGGCAGAGTCCCAAAAAGCTCATGTCACACTCCTGAGTGGACATTAAAATTCTCCTTCCCAGTCACCAATGGCATTATCTGCACTGCCCTCTGGTGGCTTCCGTGGCTGCCATAATTTGGTGATGACTGAGCCCTGACCACCTTCTCTTCAAATGTCTTATTGTGGCTGAAGCTTTTCTCAGTAAGGTGTGTAGAGAAGCCTCACTGAATCACAGGTACAAACGTTATTAGACTCCACTTTTCTGAAGGAATTTGGGACAAATTCCCTCATACTGAATGGGAAGACAGTTGAGCAGCACAACTTAGAATTAAATTGGCTTTGAGTCACACAGTCCCTTGCTACAGGGAACTCTGGGGTGTCAGAGTTCCCTTCTCGCTCAGATGATCCCTGACACTCAAATCTAGTGATACGGGGTGATTCCTGTTTTGGAGTCTTGATCCTGGAGAGGAGTAACCAGCCACCTCAAGGCTTCTATTTCCATTTTTTCATGGGTACCCATTTCACTCTGATGCTAGCAAAACTCCTAGTGCTTGCCACAAGGGACAGTTCAGATTAGCTTGGTTCCTTTCCTCCCTCTCCGTGATGTATTTGCACTGGAAATTGGATGTATCCTCCACTTTTCTCACCTATGTTGACTTGACCTTGCCTCTTAGCAGAGAAGCAGGCGCTTCTTTCTCTGAGGAGGACATTAAGAGACTGGCAAAGTGTCACTGCAGAGAGACTCTGGAAAGGTGTCAATCTGGAAGAACTTCAGAGTCTGCTCCTGGCTGCTTTAACCAATGAGGCAAGATTTCCAGGTATCACCTTACATCGCAGCTCTTTTCCTTTGCCAGCAGTGATAGGAATGGGGCTTGCCTTCCTCATCCTCCTACCAAGGATCTACTTCACAGGACTGTGGAGGCAACACAGAGAGGGAATGTGTAATAGTGCTGTGTGAACTACAGAGTGCTGAAAAGATGTTATTTATTGGAATGATGATACCGCAGGAAAAGTTAATTGCATAACCCATTTCTTCCTCTTAAGCTTTGTACACTCTCCTATTTTGGTACTCCATATGTAATGATTGTGTGTGTCTCCATTAGATGATTTGGGGTTAGAGTCCCATCCTATTCCCCTCTGTCCCCAACACCTATGCAGAGGTTGGCATCCAGGATCCCGATTCTACAAATGGATCAACTGAACCCCAAGAAAGTTCAAAGAGCTAACAAAATGCAGATATAGGATTTGAATTCACATCTCTTGACTCCAATTGCAGTGATCACACCTCCCTGACATGTGATAGATGCTCAAAAAATGCCTAATGAATATATTTGTGAATAAACCTTCCTCTTCTTTAACCCTTGCCTTAGGATATCTTCTCTGGTGTTGTACTTTGAAAGAGCAATCAGGAATTGTGGGTAATAACAAAAACAACATTGAAAACAGTTCCAGGAGATCCTATCTTCACATCATTAGACAACTACTAAATACATCAAATAAATTAACCAGCTGGTTCATATATAAAGTGGTGTAGAAGCTGAACAAGGATACTATAGGACCTTCAAGTTGTAGGGAAAAGTAGCAGGATGCAGGAGGCACAAAACCAGGAGTAGACTTGATGGCCATCTGAGAGCAGAAGCACTTGCTATAAGACAAGGGTCATCTCACCTCAAGGATAATGGGCATCAGTGGCTTTTACCAGGTTTCACTTATGAAACCCCTAAAAGAATTTTTTAATATCATCTACTCCCTTGCACATTTTTTGGAAATGACATCTAAAACTCTTATAGGCTTAAATAGAACTTAGTTGCAAGACTTATATTATCTAATTTTCTGTATGCTGTACACATATTTTAAATGTAGTTTGGCTAGTACTTTGAACAGCAGAATCAACGTATTAAATTTACAGAAAATATCCACCACAGATGCTAATTAGCCAAGCCAACTTCATCATCAAATCAGGCAGCGCAATTAGAATTGCTGTTTAAAAAAAAAAAAAAAAAGACTGCATTTTTTACTTCCAATAAAGGCATTCATACGTATACCCTGTCCCCATGATAACCTTCTCACTCCTCATCTATAATTCTAAGACAGTCAGAGACAAGGCACAGAGCCTTTGGCATGAGTTTGAAACCACGACAAAATGAGATACGATCTGCTTCTTTTTGCTTTGCTCTTACGGAACCCTTCCTCTGAATCAATGTGTACTGAAATCATCCATTTGTGTGACACCAGGAGATCCCTATACTCCTTGGGACTGTCCCACAGTGAGATTCCAAGAGTGGGAGAAGTTTGTCTTTACTTTCTGAAGCAGGAAAACTCAGATGAATTCCTGGGCAAAAAAAAAAAGTTTGGAAAAGAATTCAAATGGAAGTTGAGGACCTGGATACTGATTCCCTCCAATGGTGACTATTCCCAGGGGCCCCTGAAAGTCTTCAGTCATCTTCACCTCCACCACTATGCACAATGCTTTCCAGATCCTGCTCTCATGCCCCAGTTCCCCTCTTTCCAGGATTCAGCAGTATCCTCAATCTGGCTTCACTGACCACCACTGAGGCACCTGCCCAAGTTTTTCTTTTTGGTTGCCAGCCCCCAGCTTTCAGATTTCAGGCTCCAAATTCCTGGTTCTTGCCACCTTTCCTTCCCCTTGGCAATGCTCAGGGAGAGCAATTTTAAAGAGGCATTAAACTGATTTGTACAAAAGTATTAATGACTAATAGCCTGCCCAAGTTTTAAGGTACTGTTTGCATCTTTCAAAAGAAACTTGTTTACCGAAGGAGACTCCCATTGGTTGGAAATTCAGGATAATATAAGAGAAGCTGTGGGGGCTGGGGAGAAAATATTCTAGATGATTCCAAGACAGTTGAAGACCATCTTGAATGCTGTTCTGGGAAACAGTCACTCGTTAGGTAGGATCTAAGCCCGATGAGCAATATTCCATATTTTCAATCTGCAAGGGATGCTATTTCCTATAATTGGGAAAAAGTCCCCAGTGTCCTATAGTCAGTTGGTGGCTGATACTGCAGTGCTAGGATTGAGATAGAATGAGATCCAGACAAACTTTACTTAAGTCCCTGTATCCTTGGAAATTTTATCAAATCCAAGTCTTTTTGGGTAGTTCTAGTCTACTCTGAGTCTTAGATATTTTTAAATTCATAGAAAAGAGAAAGACATTCAAAGTGTGGGAAAGGCCAGTGATTCAATCTCGGAGACTCATTAAAAGAACTGGGAATCTGAAGGTTATTTCAGGGCACACTGCATACACCTGAGACTGAATTTGTCAGGTTGTAAGAAAGAAAATGACCATATTCAAGATGAAGTTTCTGTCATTCAGGCATATGGTAAATTTGGAGAAGTTTGTTCTCTAAGTCTAAGGATTTGATTCTTGCCTTCCAAAATTGCCTAGGAAGATGGATTTATGCCACTTAGCTTCACCAATTCAGTAAATAACTCTTCAAATGAAATCCACATCTCTGAATGTAAATATGAAGATTCACAGAAAGAACAGCAAAAAGATATCATTTGAATTAGACTGTAACCATGACATTCAAATGACCTGACCACACAGCACTGGAATCCAGATAGAATTAAAGAAAATCTGCCATTGCAATCAGAAACATAAATGAATATGAGGAAACTACCCTTCCATTCCCCTGCTCCCAACTACTTATTTTCATGATAAACAGCAGGTTAATAAACATCTGTTCCTTCTCAGTGTCCAAGGGATCTTGTTTGCAAACATCAACCACCATTGCTTTGCTCTCTCAGGAGAAAACAAAACACTATCAATCAAAGCAAAGCTACATACCCAGACCTGCTGCAGCAGCTGCTTGTTCAAAACCATATGTCATTCCTCTGCAAGCCAGAGTGCCGGGACACTTTGGTATCCTCCGCCCCTGCTCTTCTGAGCAGTGCTGCAGGTTAACTGTGGGAGGCTGGACACTCTAACCAGGGAAGCCCAAGCCTTGCCAGCTTAACTACTTATGTGCTGACTCATGCGCAGGGCAGGATGCACCTCTGCTGAGCCTGCTGATGGACAAACCCCTGCACCATCCTTGGAAGGTCACACCTAGAGTTCCTCATTTTGCACCCTGAACAAACGTAACCTAGGAGATAGTCATTCATTTTTTCATACTGACCTGCTTGTTCTGTTTGGTTTGGAAAATAAATATTTAATTCTTTCTCTACCCTATCAACTACATACCACTGAGAGGAGACTTTACGGGACAAATCAGCACAGAGATGTAAGTTAAGACCAGTTTGGATGAATGAGTTAAGCTCTGGGAGAGAAGATGCCCCCATTTTTCTAGAGAAATTACAAATATATGGAGGAAACTGATTGCACGTAATCACCTTGGTACTTTTAGGAAGCAAACGAGACCGTGTTTACATTTTCCTGTTGTCCTTTCCAAGCAAAACCAAAAATCAACATTCTGCAGTATTGCCTTCATTTTAATCTACCTGGAAGTTGGTAGGGTTCCCAGGGGAAAAGTTCTTTCTTCTAACCCTTTGGGCTCAGATTAGCAGGTATCAAAGGTAGGGAAAAGAAAGCAGAAGTTTTTAATGTTTGATTAGATCTTTGAAGTTTGCTTCATTCTAACCATGCCAACATGCAAGAGGCTCAGAAGCCTAGAATTCCTGAAGGAAAATGGTGCTGTTTTTCCAGTTATTGGTGGATCACTTAGAATAGCACTATAGAGGCAAAAAACTTGCCTCCCAGCCTAGAGCAAATATATAGTTTTCTTTAGGCTATGACAGAGCCCACCATGGGACGTGCATGGAAATGGAAGTTGAGTGCAAGGCAGACAGGAGTGGTACAAGTGTTTGGTTAAAAAAAAAAAAGGAATTGTTGATGGCAAGCATGAAGTAGACATGCAGCCCTGTGGGCTTTGGAGTGAGAGAGTTACTGCACAGGCTCTCGCTTCTTCCCACTGACTGGAGCTGCAGTGTTGCCAGCTGAGCTTCATTAGCTACTAATTGGGCTCCAAGGCTCTGGGGCTCCTTTATCTAAAGGTCAAGAGGCTACAGAAAAGGAAGTGAAAATCCACCTGTGCACAGAACACAACTTGTAAACTGATGTGTAATAATAGTAATAATAATCACAGTGATAACTATAACAGCAGACACAACGTTGAATGCTTACTGTATGCCAACAAATAGGCTGCTTTACTTACATTCTGTAGCAAGGACTGTTACCTCTTCAACAAAATCTGTTTGTCCTTCTCCTTCCCAGTCTGCCCTGCCATCAGGATAGCCATATAACTGAGATCTGGATGATGGAAAGTGAGGAAAATTGAAATGCACTAATTCCATTCTTGGTCTATAAAATTTTCCCCATGTGTGATCCTCCAGGCTCCAGGCACAGACTTGGAGGGAGGGATCCACCATGACCTTGGAGATATGGGAGAAAGAAAATGAAAAGCCTCTATCAAAATGAGGAGGAGAGCTGCTCATGGAGCAGCTGCTGGAGGAGAGCTGCTGACCTTTGGAGGAGAGCTGCTGACCTTTGCAATTACTTTTAACTTATGGGGGGAAATGAATGTCAATCTAAAACTGCGCTTTTCAAAGTTATTTTAGGGCCATGTAAGCAAAACAGTTTGGAGACCACTTGTATATAAAGACTAGAATCCTTAACTAGCTGTCTTAGTCTGTTTTCCATTGCTATAAGGGAATACCCGAGGCTGGGTAATTTACAAAGAAAAGAGGTTCATTTAGTTCAAGGTCCTGCAGGCTTTACAGGAAGCAGGGCACTAGAATCTGCTTTTGATGAGGCCTCAGGAAGCTTCCATTCATGGCAGAAGGGGAAGCAGAGCTAATGTGTCACATGGTAAGAGAGGGAGCAAGAGACAGAGAGAGAGGGAAAGGATGTCATGTCCTTTTAAACAACCATGTAAATAGAGCGAAAACTCACTCATTACCATGGAGGGCACCAAGCAATTCATGAGGAATCCACCCCTTGACTCAGTCACCTCCCACCAGGCCTCACCTCCAACAACAGGGATCAAATTTCAACATGAGATTTGGAGGGGACAAACATCCAAAAGATATCACTAGGTATTCATATTCACTCTAACCCAACCAAACCTTTCGCTTCATATTTGACTCTGACACCTCTCCTGGTCATTCTCTCATTCCAGACACATAGGTCTCTTTATGGTTCTTGTTTTCTTTTTTTCTCCCCTGCTGTCTCACCCCGACTGTAGTTCAGTGGCACAATCAGAACTCACTGTAACCTCAAACTCTTTGGACTCAAGCCATCCTCCTGCCTCAACCTCCCAATCTTTATGGTTCTTGAATGTATCCGTACTTTCCTGTCTCTGCTCTAACCTTTATTCTCCCCCTAAACACTTTGCCAACAATCCTCCTCTTAACTGAATCTTGTCTTGATGCTGAGGCAGTCTGAAAAACACGGCTGCTAATCCTTTGACCCTCCGTCTATCAAGAGGTGGGGCTCTGTGTCCTTTCCACTTCAATCTGAACAGGTTTGTGACCGTCAATACAGAATGTGAAAGTGATGTCATGTGACTCTTGAGGCTGGGTCACATATGGCCTTGCAGTTTCCTCCGTTTCCTGGAAAATTTACTCTTAGAACTCTTCACCACTTAAGAACTCTAGAAATTCTGAAGCTCCCACGCTGGAGAGACCACATAGCTTTGGTCACTGTTCCAGCTATGCTTATCCTTCCAGCCATCCTCACGAAGGTACCAGATATGTGAATGCAGCAGCCGTGGACCTTTCCAAACTGGTCCACCCACCAGCTGAATACCTTGGAGTGAACTCATCAATGCTACGTCGAACAAAAGTGTCACTCAGCTGAGCTCTGCTCAGATTCCTGACCTACAAAGCCATGAGCTATAATAAAAGGATTATTGTTTAAAGCCACTGTGTTTGAGGGAGTTTTTTGTAGTAAGAGGTAACTAGAACACCCCTCCTTTAGGACCCAAGACAAGGGTTCATGTTTTGCAGGAAGCATTTTCTGACCACCCTCTGAGTTTTCCCATCCTTTAAATTCTGGTCTTGAATGATTTTTCTTAATATAAGGAGTTGTCCTATTCCACCTGGTGACAAGCTCCTTTTGTTTCACCATATCTGTTTGTAGCGCCTTATATAATAGGCCTTTGATAAACATTTGTTGAGTGATAAGAACAGTATTCATATAACATGAGGCATATCTGTAACTGTAAGATGGAGAGGCAGAGGCTAGAAGAAGGTAGTGCTCACTAGGTGTTTTTTCTCTTTCTGGGCAACAGAATCTTGACTGTGATGGGCAGGTAGCATTTATCCAATCTGGTATTTATTCTTGTATTTACTAAGTGCCTACTATTTGCCAGGCACTTTTTTAGGCCACAGTGATAAGAGTAATGAAGAAAACAATGTCCTTTTCATGGTGCTTCCATTCTAACTGGAGGGGGATTAACAAAAAATAAAACTAAGTATAATCTGGTATGTTATAAGTGCTAAGAAGTTGAAAGCAAGACAATAGGTAGAAGAGATGTTTTATGTAGCATAACCAGAGAGGTCCCCCTTATAAGGTGATATCTCAATAGACACCTGAAAGAATTGGGAAGAGAGGTTAAGGCGTGGTTCTGCCTGGGGAAAAAGCATTCCAGGAAAAAGGAGTGGCAAGAGTAAAGGTCCCCAGAGAAGACTGATGGACTGAAGGAACAGAAAATGGCTAGGGTGACTTGAGCAGAGGGAAAAAAGAAGCAGCAGTAGGGTACGGGGTCAAAACATGCAAGGTAGAGGTGCAGGGGTTGAAAGTCTGGAAAGATCTTAGAGAACAATGTGAGGACTAGATTTGCTCCCAATGAGATAGGAAGTCATTAGAGATTTTCAAGCAGGACAGTAGAATGATCTGGCTTTAGAAAATGTATTCTGTTATATATCACCTAGATTCTGTGCAGATCACACAGTGCAGACGGTCAAGATTAGAAGCAATAAGTCTAATTTGGGGGCATTTGCAATATCTAAGTGAGAGACTTAGACTAGAGGGCTAGAAGTGGAGATGATGTGAAGTGTCACACTATGAATACATTTTGAAAGATTTCCTGTTGGTTTTAAAATATAAGAGAGAAATAGGGATCAAGAATAATTCCAAAGCTTTTTGGATTCTAGTACTGACAGAAGGGCATTGACATTTTCTAACATGGAGAAGAGTGTGACAGAAGTAAGTTTGGACAAAGAATCAAGCCTTGGGTATCTGCAAAACGGGATTTTTAACTCAAGACCTTATAAAAATGACTTACTACAATTGGTTGACAATAATCTAATATCTGTAAAGACCATAATAGACAAAGGTATTTCCCAAAAGGTGATAGGTTTTTAGGTAGTACAGAGTTCACATTTTTTAATTATTACATATTGATTTCATTGTGAATTAGAAATATACAATATATAGAGTAAGGTTAAAGCAATTTTTAATGAAGTCATTTAAAGAAAAATGTTAGTTAAATAATAGTACAAGTGGTAAATAGTTATGGGGAAAAATCATGTTAGTTGTACACTAATAGATAAATTTTGGAAAATACTGAAATACAATTTAATATCCAATTAATTCAAGTATCTGTAAAGATCAGTCTCTGCCACTGAATCTTTTCTGATCCACTACAAATTCTTATTCATCTTCAGTTGGCCAATCACTGTCTATGACCCCCCATCACCACCATATTTTTTTTCACATAAGGACTTCTCAGGGGCAGTGTGTCCTATACCAAAAGCCAAAAATAGCGTGTGTAGATTATTCTCACTCCATGTTTATATATGATTGCTCAAAGTTTGCTCTAATTGGAGTTCTTAGTGATTTGATTGATTTATAGACAAGAATTTGCTTTCCTCCAATAAATGCTGCACAAGGCCTCTTGCTGCCTTAACCCCTCTCTCCTTAGACAGCTAAAGGCTGCAGGCAGCTCTGTCTTCAAACTTTAGCAAGTGGCTCCATTTGGGCCTGCCCCTGTGCTGCCAGTGATTTTCAGTCTTTCAGTCTTTCAATCTTTCAGATGACTGTGTTTGGTAGGAAGAATCATCTCCTGCTTAGAGTGGAAACCAGAAAGAAATTATCCCATGAACCAGAACACAGTCCTTGCTACCTACTGCCCCCATAATACATTTAATCCCTTCACACTTAATCCCGAAAGACAACCCTATAAAGTAGCTGCTATTATTCTACTCATTTTACAAATAAAATAATATCTGAGGTTCAAATAGCTGAGTGTCCAAAGTCATTTGGCCAGCCTAAGTGACACAACTTATTCTCTGACCCCTTAGTTTTCCAACAGCTTCAGCGGGGACAGTAAGCACTTTGCAGGGTTACTTTATCATAGTGGACCCTCCTTCCCAACTTTCCTCACCCTGGATCCAGGAAAACTTGAGGAAAATTCAGTGATTACTATTTTAGCTAAGCATAGGGCTTTTCCCTGGCTGAATGAAGTGTGCAGACCTGTATTGATAGCGATGCTGCGCAACAGGTTTGGAGGACGGAGAGAAGACAGGGGAGAGAAAGAATATTTGAGCAAGAGTGAGGGAGGTCTAATTTCATTTTTGTAGAAAATTAGGTTCATTTCCTCCTTAAATACTTGGTAGAATTCACTAGTGAACCCGTCCAAGCTTCTAATTTTATTTTCTCATTTCTAATTTTTGTGATGTGTGAGCTATAGTCCCACTTCCTCAAGGCCACCCTGGTGTGGGCAACATTGTATTTCTTCACCTGGAGGTCAGCTACTCAGGTATATTCAGTCTGTGAAAATTAATATCTATGTGCTTTTCTGTATATATGTAATACTTTAGTAAAGTTTATAAAAACAATTTTACTCCGTAAAATTGAAAAAGAAAAGGATCTCTGATTCAAACTGGCTTAAAAAATAAGGAAAATTTTTAACTCAAGAAACAGAAATTCCAAGGAGAACAGCCCCAGAGTTGGTTATTTCAGCATCCAATGATATCATTAAGGATCCAAGTCCTTTCCATGTGTCAGCCATTCTCCAGAGCTACAAAAGTTCTATATATTACATCTAGACACAACATTGCCCAGAGGAAGTGGATTTTCATCAGTAGGTATCTTTTCAAGAGCAAGAAAAATTTTTAGAAGCAGGTCGGGTAACTGCTTATAAAATTAAATGTACATCTACCCTGTGAGTTTTCAATCCCTCACCTGGGTATTTATGCATGAAAAATGAAAATGTATATACATACACTCACATACATGTGTGAGCACACTCATGCACAGACACACACAAAACATATACAAAAATCTAAGCTGCTTAATTCATAATATTCAAAACTTATAAACAGTCCAGATATCAATCTATTGAAGAGTAGATAAACAAACTGTGGTACATTCATTCAATGGAATACTGGTCCCTAATAAAAAAAGAATGAATTACTAAAATACAGCATCAATGAATCTAAAAAATATTTTGCAGCATGTAAAGAAATCCACCCACCCTCCCCTCCACACACACATGTACACACACAGACACATATATATAAATACATGGTGGGAAAAAATCTATGGTAGAAAACTAGTGTAAATACAGTGAATATTTACCTAAGGGAGTGGAGGAGCAGAGGGCTGGCCAGGATTGAGTGAGAAGAGGTATAGGGAACTTTCTCCATATCTTGAGAAGTGTTTAAGTTACTTAGGCACATGCATTTGTCAAAACAGCAACTATACACTTAAGATTTGTGCTTTTCATTATCTAGAAATTCTATGTCAAAAGAAAAATAGACCATGATCAAATTTTGAATTTCAGTTTATTATATGCATTCCAAAGGATTTAGGGAGAAGTGCACATGTATCTTCAGTTTACTTCGAAATGCATCCAAAAAAATACAATTAATTGATAGATGGATAAAGAGATAGTTTGATATGTGGTAAAGTAAGTAGAGTAAAATACTGGGAGAAATGAGGTGTAGTTAGATGGATTATCATTGTGAAATTCTGCTCCAAAGCAGAACAGAAACCAGCAGGCTTTGCTATTGAATTTGGCTGCCTTTCCTGCTCTGACCTCTTTTTAGCAGTAGGAAGATTGCCATCAATGCCTCATCATTTTTGTCAAATGAGAAAGACTTGGATTTGGGCCCCCTTCATTTCCAACAAGAAAATAGATTTCCTAAGGCCTGGGTAAATTCATTGTTGTTACTGATTTTAATTGATGATTCAGCCCTGAACATCTTGAGAATTTAAGCCAGTGTTGATAGCCCAGATCTGCAGGAAGCCAAATTGTCCCAGTTCTCCATACTTGCAATGTGTTAAAGTGACATTTCAGATAGCTTCCCATCTAATTTGGGGGAATTTTTGTTTGAATTCACATTTAGTGAATGTTAATAGTGTGTGGGGGTTATGTGTGCTGAATACATTTACATTTTTCTCTCCTGGAGGAAGAATCGTTTTCTCCCTTTCTTTCCATCCTCAACAACTTTTACTGTGTGTTTGATGCAATTGGTGCCGAGATTGTGGGACAAGACCTTCTGGCTATTTCCCTGTCTTCAATTCCTCTGCCCTCCTGCAGTTGCATGCCTCTATGCTCAGAAACCAGGAGCCCCAGGGGAAACCTTGTTAGGCAGCCACTTGCCCATAGGGGTTCAGAGTGTCCACTGTAAGCTGCATGGGAAGGAAGAGCAAGTCCTGTAGAACAATCCCTCTAGTGTCAGCTCATGAGCACAGGAATGTGCACCCAGATCCTGCACGGAGACATTTCCAAAGGGGACATGTGCCAGCAGCACTAGTTGGACACAATTCCTTTTCAAGCTGTTTGCTGTACATGTTCATCCCTAGAGCCTATGGAGAAACGAGCTAGCAAATGCCTACAAATTCATCTGCTGGCCTCTGGTATGGAGCTCATGAGGCTCATGGAAGCAGCTGTAATGTTGCCTGCTAATGTTGCCTTCTGTGAAAAGGAAGTTGGTGCCATACCCTCACCTGTTACCCTCTCTAGGGGAGCCTGTCACAACCAAACACCAGCCAGAGGTCAAAAGCCTCCTTTGGCCAATAAGGCATGTAATGAACACGCTTCCTATAGGCCTGACAATGACACGACTTTGGCCAAACTCAGAGCCAGTCATTTTAGAGAAGCCTTCAAAACAAACACTTTAACAGCCAAATCATGCCTGTTCCAAAAATGATTTTTGTTTCTTAATTTTAGGTTTTTTGCCCCAAAAACATCCTTAAATACCGAGAAGCATTTCTACACATCCCCAAAGGGAAGCCAGATATGTGCCTTTTCACAGACACGGGCTCTTCATTAAAAAGAAAATGCGTAAGAGGCAGTGTGCTTTGACTGAAACCTCTTCTCATGGTGCTAAATACTACTAGAATAAAGCAATTCAAACTCCACCAGTTCCTTCATGTGATGACCCAGAGCTGGCAAGGGAAGCAGCCTTTAGGTGCCAATAAATCATGGTGGCCACATGTGTTTCTGCTTCATTGCTACCCTGTATGGGTACTTACCCTCCAAGATCCCATGTCACACTATTTCAGAGTCCATCAATACTCCAGCAACCATTGTCCATGCACATCAGGCTTGCAGAATGCTAGAGCAATTATGTTACCAAAGGTTATAAGATGTAAATATGTTTGGACAGAAGTTCAAATAAAGGTTGAGTCTGGGCTTGCCCTGGTTTCTGACCGAGTTGGCCTCGCTCTATCTGGGACCCGTCTTTCTATTAGCTGGGACTTCTTTCTTGGCTCCACAGGGGCCTCCTTTTCATTTCTCTCTTCCCCATTTTTCTCTCTATAAAAACAGTGGTCATTTACTGAGCATTTAATCTGTACTCATAGGCCACGACTGCCCCACATTATGCTACAAGATAGATCTCTATCTATCTACAAGATAAATAACATTGTCCCTAATTTGTCAAGAATAAAACTAAAGCTCTGAAAAGAAAAATAGTCATTTTCTGCAGGGCACAATGCCTGTAAGTTAGTCATTTTCTGTAGGGCATAATTCCTGTAAACAGCAGAGTTGGGATCTGAACACACAACTGAGTTCCCAGTCCACGCCCTCTTGGATACACCATACTTCCTCTATCTCCTTCTGTAGTTTCTTTTTTCCACTGGGTAATTACTCTCATTCTTCATAACATGGTAGAGTATGTATATTCATTGATCCTTTCAACTATCAAACCTTTATTCAGTGCCTCATACACAAGTTAAACAGAAAGAAGGTGCCTAGCTCATTTCCCAAGCAGAAGTATTTTCTTTGAACTTGTTATTGCCCCCCTTATTCACTCCCCAAAGGCTTTCTGGATCCCCCAGACAAGTGGGTACCTGCACAATCCACTGTGGTCTGCAGAGTACACTTCATTCCCAAACAGCACAACAATAAATGGTAACACTGATTTTAAGGGTTTCTAGTTGTGATGGTGTAAACTAGAGCAGCTTCTAGGATCAGGAGGCCTCTAGGAGATTAGATAACTCTATTAATGATATGATATGTGCCCTTTCGGAAACTACTCTGAATGATATGTGCCCTTTCAGAAACTACTCTGGGTTTATACAGATGTCCCTCAGATTGTGATGTGATGGGGTTATGTCCTGATAAACTCATAGTAAGTTGAAAATATTGCAAATTGAAAGTGCATTTAATATACCTAACCTCCTAAACATAGGTTAACCTAACCTACCTTAAACATGCTCAGAATACTTACCTTAGCCTGCAGTTGGACAAAATAATCTAACCCAAAGACTATTTTATAATAAAGTGTTGAATAGCTCATGTAATTGATTGACTACTGTACTGAAAGTGAAAAACAGAATGGTTGTATGGGTACTTGAAGTGTGGCTTCTGTTGAACTCATATCACTTTCATGTCATTGTAAAGTTGAAAAGTTGTATGTCAAACTATTGTTAAGTCGGGGACCATTTGTATCTGGAAGTGACTATACCTCTCCAAGCACTACCGCATCTTGACTCAAGCCCATGAGAAAAGAGTTGGACAAAGCTCTAGGTGTGAAATAAAGATGCATGCACTATCCTGGTTGAAGTTCTTGCTAGAAATAATGCAAACTTGAATTGTCTACAGGAATAACAATCACTGCTACTTCATACTCACACTGAAAATTGCTTTGGGTAACCCAAGTTATTTTAGAACCTATCTTGGGTCATCCAAGTCTAAAAAAGGCTCATCAAAAAGAATGAGAGAAAAACAATTGACTAAATAAATAGGGAATATTGTACACCATAACTTGACAAAGAATTATGCACCATAACATAGGCCAAGCATTCTAGACGGTAGGCACCTGACATTTTCTCTTGATGCTCTGAGGTTCCTCCTAAGAAACCATATTTGTTACTAACCAATGTCCCTGATGATTCTTTGTCAGGCGTTAGTTTGGGATGTATCCACGCTGTTCTCAGACAAGTAGGATAGTCAAGAGAAAGAGAGAGAAAGTATTCAGGAGTAGCTCCGCAGTTTGGGCTTTGCTTTAACACTGGGATTTTGTCAAATAAACTATTTTTCTTGCTACAGGCTTATTTCTAATCATGAGGGCCACCTATAGCTGGAGTCGAGGACTACTGGAGATAAATCTCTGACAACCTCATTTTCTCTTTGTCTAAAATTTCCCAATATACTAGAAGTCTTGATAATCATGAAGTTGCCCAAAAGGGAATTTTCCATCAGACTAGTGAGATGGCATTTTGGATAGTCTTTGCCCATCCTAGTGAGAATTACCCCACACACCTGGGTTACTGACTTACCTATCAAGAGAAAATGGAACTCCAAAAGGGAGTTCTAGCGGGAAGGAAACAAAAAGATTGGAAAAGTGAACTAATTTATGTAGAAAAATGCTAGTGAAGGGAAGTTGAGCTTTAGGTTTATGTCAGGGATCACCTCCATGCCTTCCTTGAGGCCCATGTTTTTAGATTATGAGATTGCCACGCCACAGATTTCAGGGTGGAAATTTTTATGTTTATGCTTCTGCCTAAGGCTGAGTTTTAATAGACATTAGACAAACACAGAATGCAACTTTCAGGCCATTAACATGTCTTTTTGGAGAAGGCTTTTCTGCAGTCTGGAGTAGAAGTAGGAATTCTATGGATGCTTCTCGAGACTCTCCTAGGAAAAGTCACTCAACAACTTTAAGAACATGCCTTCAGCACTATGCTAGGCACTGCAAAGAAACAATATGGAAGCAGAAAAATCTCATAGTGAAACTAGACACATTCAACCACTAACTCATTAGACTCCTAACTTCTCCCTCTTCAACTGGGCTTAATCTGGAAGTTTCTTTCAGGTTGTTTCATAAATTCTCAATTAAAAACTTCGGTTAATGAGACATCCTGAGTAATTGAAATTTCTAATTTAAATAGGGCTTATTCAGTAAACCTTTTTTAAACAGAAAAGTCTTTCTAAAATACCTATTTTACACTTTTGGAAACAGAGCAGAGGGAAGCTTTTAATTATTTCCTTGATGACTAGAAGAGATTCCAATGTCTGAATATTAATGCTCTTCATCCAGTGCTAAAGACATACACATAAACATATACAAGGTGTCAAAGTTCAAGAGAAAGCCAATGGCATTTCTGAGAGAAACTGTTTTTAAGGAGGAAATAATTTCATCTATCTATTTATATTTCTCATAGTTTCTTTTCTTAAAGTCCAAATAATCTAATTTGGTAGAGTCCTCATTGATTGAGATTTCCTTTACTATCCTTTGATAATAGCCCAGACTATAAGTTTTTATGAAGGCAGGTACCCTTGTCTACTTTGTTTGACACCAGCTCCCAGTGCTAACACAAAAACATTTGCTGAATGAATGGAGGGAGGTGAAGAGAAGCGGAGATGATTAATATGTAAGTGAATGAATGAAAGACTAGCCTTGAAATTCACAGGGTTCTATGGTCAGCCTCAATCTTGGACATTCCTTATTGTCAGCCCATTTTTATTCCTTTGTTACCCAAGAATGCAACTGATGATAATTTGTGAAATCCCAAGGGCCTGTGAGGCAAACTAATACAAGGATTAGGAAAGCAAAAAAAATCAAAGATTACAACCACTCCACCCTCCAAAAGAAAAACAGCAGAACCATCCATAGCCATCAAAAACCAATGAAGAGGTATATTTACAAGTGCTCTACAAAGTTAGCCACAAGGGGATGCTAAAGGCTACTGGTAAAGTGTCATGCTTGGAGCTGGCCGATACTTAGGGTTCCATCATGTGATATCAAAGATTTTTTTTTTTAATAAGCCCCTAACCAGATTTTAAATTTATCACCTTGAAACAAAACCCACAAACCACAAAATAATGTTCTACTCTCACTATCAATCAACCTTCCATGAAAAGCCTGGTGTAATTGGGGTATCACAGAGCCAAGAAGTAGTGCCATGTTCCAATCCATCATCACAATGGAGACCCTTATCACTCATGCAGGGACAATCCACAGAGGCCTAGTGAGAGTGAATATCCGATCCATCAAAATGCTTGACAGCTTCTGAGAAATGAATTATACATCAGTATAGAGTTCACCTCAACTTATTTCCACAAAAGTTTTTTATTAAACAAAGACTAATAGAAATTGGGGCAAAAGAGAAAAATAGGAAAAAAAAAAGATAATACCAACAGCACAAATACATACACTAAAATTCGGTACAGTTGTTAAGAATGGACAATAAATTAGACTCAGTTTCCCAAACACCAAAGCAAAAAACACAATACAATCAGTATAAAATTTAATGTCCATGAGAGAGAATCAGTTGCAGAGAAGAAAATTCAGTTCTACTTCATATGAAGGCTAAGAAAAATCTCTGCCTATGTGATGTAATATAGCATGTAGTAAACATATGGACCCTCTTCAATGAGATTTTGTTGGTTTGATTCACTTAAAAGATGGATTATTATTCAATGACTATTAAATAGTCACAATGACTATTAAATAGCACACTTGATGCTCTGGCCTGATTGGGACTTTTGGTGTGGTGATGGTGGTAATATAGAATATCTTGGAGGAAGTGACTGGAAACTATCCTTCATAAGATTCCGTATGCGTTATAAGAGTAACAACTGAGTGTCCGATAAAAATGCAGCACCTCAGCGTGATGACTTATATTTTGATTCTGTACCAGAGATACTCCATGCCAATTAAAAAGGCAGATCCATTTCTGCCTTTTTACAATTCAGAAGGAAAGATCAAAACTGACACCCAGAGATTCAAGTGCCCACAAAACACTCTGATGTACTCTGAAGTAAAAATAAAAATAACATTGCCATAGGCACCCCCAAATATCTGGCTGTTTGCAGAGCTAAGAACCCCACCACAAAGGAAGCTACCTCAGAGGATGGAACTTGCCGTTTTTGACAAATGTTACTACACTTCAGCATATATTCATGGTACCCATCATTGTTATAAGGTATATTGGGGTTCCATTTTCAACTTGCTCCCTTGAGAGGTACTATTTTTTCCCTGATAAACTTATTTCAAGAACATGCATTTTCACAGAGCAGTATAGCTGAAACTGTCTTGTACAAATTAATAGTTGTCCATTAGACACTTGGACTTGCATACAGCTGCATCCTGGGTCCTCTCCAGGAGAGTCACAATGCACATTAGCACATTAATGACTCCAGTAAGTCTTACAGCTAAGAAACCTAGAGAATGGCCTCAAAATTCCCAATGTAATGTTAATTAGAAGATAACTGAATGAAGTGCCTCCATTTTCCACTTCAATGCTAATTTTTTTCACGTTCTTCTGGACATCTTTTGTGTTGAGAGTTGGAAGTCATTAAAGCAGACTGGTGATGACTTATAGTTCAACTGTTGTTAGGAGATAAATTTGTGTACCTAGTCATTAAGGATACTCTGCCAATAACTGCTTATTTTTTCCCAAACTTATTTGACCATGCAAACTGTGTCATCAAGGTCTTCTGGTTTCAGCTTCAACATTTGAAGAGCTTGGGAGTTATCACTATCATCCTTACAATAGGAAGAAGCCAAACAAACTGCAAAACAAGTTTTTTTGGACCCATCACAGAAATGAGGTCATAGGTACAACCACTGTTCCAAAATCTGGAGAGAGAGTTGCATTCAGAGTCATGGCCAAGATCTGCTTACATGGAGCGGAAGCCGCTAGAGCCAGAAACTAATAAGAACATCTCATGGTAACTGACAAATTACTGGAGGCTGCTCCTTGTACTTTAGCCCTTTCTAGTCTTCCCATCTGACTTAGGGAGAAAAAACCGTCAGCAGGCATCAAGGCTTCAAGGAAGCAGACAAAGAATTCTGCAGTCATGGAATTTATGTAGAACAGAGGATAAGAGGAGTGAGTTTACTACCACAATCATGAAGGTCAAGCCTGGAGAAACAGACCCACTAAAAGACAGATTCATGACATGGTTTTAAGATGGCTGACCAGAGGCAGCTGGTACTTGCCTCCCCCACAAACAAGAACCAAAATAGTGAGTATGTAATCATACTTTGGTCACCTACAAGAGAACACTGGAATTCAACAGAGAAGTGACAGGAAACATATAAGGCAAGGGAGGAGAAGGAAGTGAGACAGCATGCTCAGCTGGGGGACTGAAGAATCTCCCAATTGTGGTGAAAGAGAAAGTGAATGACTCCCAGCAGTTCACATTCCCACCACAGACTCCCGCAATTCTTGCCACAGGAGAGCCCTTCAACCCACACAGGCCCTGAGACTGACATAGGGAGCTACCTGGAGATTTCTTGATGGAATTGCTCCAGAAAGGAAGCTCACACCAGGTCCCATGCCCACCCCCAGTACTAAGCAGCTATAGCAAAGCACCATTTTGAGAGCGCAGTCTCCACCAGAATGCCCTGGGGCCCAACATCCCCTGCATCTTCACATCCCTGGAGCCCTATTGACATCCCACACACACAGCAGGGAGCTGCTGCTGTCTAGCACTGCCAGGGCCAAAGTATGAGCCATAGGCAGCAACCCCACCACCCCCAGTAGCAGGGCCACCATGCATTTAAAACTGCCCTGAGGAAAGCCTACTCTGTTTATATGGCTGCCAACTGTGGCCAAAGAGTGTGCTCCTCAGCTGCCTGTTTATGCTTCTTCTACTGCCACTGAAAGCAACCCTCTCCTCCCCAGGAGCAGAGCCACAGCACAACTGTTGCTGCTCCAACCTAAGCATTCCTCCAAGAACCTGGTGATTGCCCTGCCTCTGCCTACCATAGCCCGTTACCACACACACCACTGGGGGCCTGAGAACAGGTGCGCTTAGCCTGGATCCACCCACCCCCATGCCCAAGCACAACATCTAGGGGCCTGGGATTCCCCCGCCCTATCAAACATTGTTGGCATCTAAGCTTTCCTTCCAGGCTCTTGAGGATAGGCCCACTAAATCTGCTGCTAATACCACAGCTGGTATGCACCACTAAATGCCACCTAAAGGCCTGGAGACTGGCCTACCCAGCCCATTGCAGCCACCAGCACCACCAGTACAGGCTGCTTGGAAGTCAGAGGATTCTCTCACCACTGCTACTGCCATTGCCCATTCCACGCCTGCTGCCCAGGCACCTGGCCCACTTCTGCAACTGCTGGCACCTGAGATGGCCACCTGTGGGGTCCAAGAATCAGTCCCCCTGGACCCATTAACACCAGGGTCAACATATGCTGCCCTGCAAGGATAGGCATGCTTGGCTTACTGCTGCCACCACTGGGGCCTAAGTGCAGTCTCAACTGCTGTCCCTGTCTCCAGCAAAACTTTACCACAGCCTTCACTAACAGTATTCTAAACCACTGAGTAAATCAGACACTACTGGTGGTGTTTATAGCCAGATAAATTATACAGAGATTATACTACTGCACATACCTAGAATCAAAGCCAAAGTGCCCTACTCAACCAATACTATAGATACACCTTCAGGGAAAAGTCATTCCCAACTAAAAGGCAAATGTAAACAATTTTAAGGAGTGACTGTTACACCAGATGCGCAGATACCAATGTAAGGATAGAAGAAGCATAAAAAGGCAATGAAATATGACACCTCCACAGGAACACAATAATTCTCCAGCAACAGATTCCAATAAAAAAGTATAAAATCCCAGATAAAAAATTCAAAATGATACTAAAGAAGCTCAATGAGATACAAAATAACTCAAAAAGCAAAACGAAATCAGAAAAACAATTCAGTATTCAAGATATGAAAGAGAAATTTACAAAAGAGATAGATATCATAAAAAATAACCAAACAGAAATTCTGGAACTGAGGAATTCAATTAATGAAATACAAAATTTGAAAGCTTCAACAATAGCTAAATCAAGCAGAAGAAAACATTTCAGAACATAAAGACAAGTCTTTTGAAATAACCCAGTCAGGCAAAAATAAAGAGAAAAATTTAAAAAGAATGAACAAAGCCTATGTGACATATGGGACACCATAAAGCAACTGAAGATTCAAATTTTCAGTGTTCCAGAAGGTGAAGAACAAATGAAAGGGTTAGATAATGTCCTTAATGAAATAATAGCTGAAAACTTTCCAACTCTAGCAAGAGATTTAGACAGCCATACACAGGAAGCTCACAGATCCCTATATAGATATTATCATTCAAAAAGGTCTTCTCCACAGCACATTATAATAAAACTGTCAAAAGTCAAAGATAGAATTCTAAAAACAGCAAGAGGAAAAGCATTTGGTCACTTATAAGGGAATCCCCATCAAATTAACAGAGATTTCTCAGCAGAAACCTTACAGTCCAGGAGAGATTGAAAATAGTCCAAGTGCTGAAAGAAAAAAATTGCCAACAAAGGATACTATACCTAGCACAGCTATCCTGCATAAATGAAGGAGAAATGAAGTTTCCCTCAGACAAACATAGTGGAGGTAATTCACACCACTAGAGTGGTCCTACAAGAAATGCTTAAGTGAGTCCTACATGTGAAAACAAAAAGTGAATATCTACCATCATGAAAACACACAGAAGTATAAGACTCACTGGTAGGGCAAACACACAAATGAGGAAAAGAAAGAGCTCAAATATTACCACTACAGAAAACGACCAAGGCACAATGATATAGAACAAGAAAGAAACAAATGATATGCAAAGCTACCAAAATTAATGAATAAAATGACAAGAATAAGCCCTCACACATCAATAACAACCTCGAATGAAAATGATTAAACTTTGCAGTTAAAAGATATAGACTGGGCCAGGCACGGTGGCTCACGCCTGTAATCCCAGCACTTTGGGAGGCCGAGATGGGCAGATCATGAGGTCAGGAGATCGAGACCATCCTGGCTAACATGGTGAAACCCTGTCTCTACCAAAAATACAAAAAATTAGCCGGGCGTGGTGGCGGGCACCTGTAGTCCCAGCTACTTGGGAGGCTGAGGCAGGAGAATGACATGAACCCGGGAGGCGGAGCTTGCAGTGAGCCAAGATCGTGCCACTGCACTCCAGCCTGAGGGACAGAGCGAGACTCCACCTCAAAAAAAAAAAAAAAAAAAAAAAAAAAAGCTATAGACTGGTTGAATTATTCAAAAAACAAGACACAACTATATGCTGCCTACTCATCTTAGTGTAAAGACACATATAGACCAAAAGTAAAGGAATGGAAGAAGATATTCCATGCAAATAGAAACCAAAAGGCCAATCCCTTTATCACTATATAATGACCTTCTTTGTAACTATTTACCATTTTTGACAATTTAGCAAGAGGATATAACAATTCTAAACATATGCACCCAGGACCAGAGTACTTAGATATATGAAGCAAATATTATTAGATCTAAAGGAATAGAATCTAATGCAATAATAGTTGGGGACTTCACTTCACTCTCAGCATTAGACAGATCATTTAGATAGAAAATTAACAAGGAAACTCTGGATTTAAACCACATTAAAACAAATGAACCTAAGATATTTACAGATCACTTCATTTAACACGTATAGAATACATATTCTTCTCATCTGCATATGGAACACTCCCCAGAATAGGCCATATGTAGGACACAAAACAAGTCTCAACAAATTTTTAAACATTGAAATCATATCAAGAATCCTTTCAGATCACAATGAAATAAGACTAGAAATTAATAACAAAAGAAACTTTGGAAATTGTACAAATACATAGAAAATAAACAATGTGCTCCTAAATGACCATTGGGTCAAGGAAGAAATTAAGGAGGAAATATTTAAAAATTCTTGGAACAAATGAGAATTGAGACACAACATATCAAAGCTTATGAGATACAGCAAAAGCAGTGCTAACAGGGAAATGTATAGCAATACACACCTACAGCAGAAAAGTAGAAAGATTTAAAATAAACAATCTAATGATGCACCTCAAGGAACTACTAAAGCAAGAAGAAACCAAACCCAAAATTAGTAGTATGAAATAAATTATGAAGATCAGAGCAGATCTAAGCAAAATAGAATTCCCCCCAAAAAAACAAAGGCAAAGATTCAATAAAACAAAAAATTGGTTTTTTGAAAAGGTAAACAAAATCAAACCATTTGCTAAACTAACCAAGAGACAAAGACCCAAATAAATGAAATCAGAAATGGAAAAAAAGACATTACAACTGACACCACAGAAATACAAAAGATCATCAGAGATTGTTATGAACCACTATATACTAACAAACTAGAAAACCCAGAAGAAATGGTACATTTCTGAGCACATACAACCTATTGTGACTGAATCATTAAAAAATGAAAAACTTGAACAGACCAAAAAAGAAGTAATGAGACTGAATCAGTAATAAAAAGTCTCCCAACAAAGAAAAGCCCAGAACTGAACAGTTTCATTGTGGAATTCTACCAAATTTACCAAGGAAAATTAACAACAATCCTCCTCAAACTATTCTAAAAAATTGAAGAGGAGGGAATTCTCCCCAACTCATTCTATGAGGCCAGCATTACCCTGATACTAAAACCAGACAAGGATGCAGCAAAAAAAGAAAAACTACAGGCCAGTATCCCTGATGATCATTGATGCAAAAATCCTCAACAAAATATCAGCAAACTGAATCCAATAGTATATCAGAAAGATAATACACCATGATCAAGTGGGACTTATTCCATGGATGCAAAGATGGTCCAACATATGCAAATCAATAAACAGGACACATCACAATGAAAAAAGGAAAAACAAAAACCATATGATCATCTCAATAGATGCAGAAACAGTGTTTGATACAATTCAACATCCCTTCATCATACAAAGTCTAAACACCAAGCATAGAATGAACATACTTCAACATAATAAAGGCCATATATGACAAATCCACAGCTAACATCATACTGAATGGGCAAAAGCCTTTCCTCTAAGAACTGGAACAAGACAAGGATGCCCATTTTCTTCACTCTTATTCAACATGGTACTGGGAGTCCAAGCAATCAAGAAAAAGAAATAAAAGGCATCCAAACTGGAAAAGAGGAAGTCAATTTGTCCCTCTCTGCTGATGATATGATCTTGTATCTAGAATAACCTAAAGACAACAAACTCTTAAATCTGACAAATTCAGTATTTACAGGATACAAAATCAACATACAAAAGTCAGTAACAACTAGTTCATACCAATAATGAACTAGTTGAGAAAGAAATCAAGACGGCAATTCCATTTACAATAGCTACAAAAAATAAATGAAATACCTAGGAATAAATTTACCTAAGGAGGTAAAATATTGCTACAAGAAAAACTACAAATCTCTGATGTAAGAAATTGAGCAGGATACAAAAATATGAAAAGACATCCCATGCTCATGGATCAGAAGAATTAATACCATTAAAATGATATTAACTCAAAGCAATTTGCAGATTCAATGTAATCCCTATCAAAATACCAATGCCATTTTTCACAGTAATAGAAAAAACAATCCTAAAATTCATATGAAACCAAAATAGAGCCTGAATAGTCAAAGCAATTCTGAGCAAAAAGAACAAAGCTGAAGGCATTATATTATCTTATTTCAGTATACATTACAAGGATATAGTAACCAAAACAACATGATTTGGATATAATAACAGACACATAGACCAATGTAATGAAATAGAGAATCTAGAAATAAATCCACATATTTAGAGACAGTTAATTTTCTACAAATGTGTGAAAAACATACACTAGGGAAGGGACACCTTCTTCAATAAATGGTCCTGGGAAAATCGGATATCCATATGTAGAAGAATGGAACTGGACCTGTATCTTTAACTGTATACAAAAATAAACTCAAGATGGATTAAAGACTTAAACATAAGATTTTATAGCTAAGACCTCAAAATCTCCGACAACAAAACCAAAAATAGACAAATGGGACTATATCAAACTAAAAGGCTCTGCATAGCAAAGGAAACAATCAACAGAGTGAAGACACCACCTGCTAAATGGGAAGCAGAGGAAACAATCAACAGAGTGAAGACACCACCTGCTAAATGGGAGAAAAATATTTGCAAACTATTCATCCAACAAGAGACTAACATCCAGAATATACAAGGAATGCAGACAGCTGAACAGTAAAAAAAAAAAAAAAAATCCCATTAAAAAGTGGGCAAAGGGCATGAATTGAGATTTCTCAAAGCAGAAGACATACAATGGCCAACAGGTATATGAAAAAAGCTCAACATTGCTAATCATCTTACCACAGTTAGAATGACTATTACTGAAAAAGACAAAAAAAAAATACCATATGATCCACCAATCCCACTACTGGGTATTTATTTATCCAAAAGAAAAGAAATCAATATATGAAAAAGATACCGGCACTTATGTGTTTATTGGAGCACTAGTCACAATAGCAACAACATAGAGTCAGCCTCAGTATTCATCAGTGGACAAACGTATAAAGAAGATGTGGTATATATACCCACTGGAATACTATTTGGCCACAGAAAGGAATGAATTGTCATTTGCTGCAATGGATGGAACTGGAGATCATTATGTTAAATAAGTCAGACACCAAAATACAAATATTGCATGTTCTCACTCATTAGTGGGAACTAAAGGAGTTGATCTTTTGAAGATAGAGAGAAAAATGGATACCAGAGGCAGGGAAGGGTAAGTGGGGTGAAGACTGTTTGGTTAATGGGTACAAACATACAGTTAGATAGAAGGAATAAATTCTAATGTTTATAGGGTGATTATGGTTAACAATAATGTATATTTCAAAATAGCTAGAAGAGAGGACTTGAAATGTTCCCAAGACACAGAAACAGTAAATACTTGAAGTGATATCCTAAATACCCTGACTTGATCATTACTCATTCTATGCATGCAGCAATATATCACATGTAGCCCATATTGTGTATCAACAAAAAAAAGTCTTGAAAAACTGAGATTCAATCATATGGTTAAACTTTCCCCCTATCCAACATCTAACCACCACACCAACAGAGCTCCAACAAGAAAAATAGTGGATTACAGTTAAAAGAGATACACGACACAGACCATCTCTGAGGAGGACTACTTAGGGAAGCCCAAGTCAGAAGGGAGTGCCACAAATATAGCAGAAGAATTTGGAGCTAAGAACCAAAAGAAACTGCTAGAAATAGTCAACATTGTAACAGAAATGAAGAATGCCTTCGATGGGCTCATCATTAGAACAAACATGGCCAAGGAGAGTAGCATGAGTGAGCCTGAAGATATGTCAATAGAAACCTACCAAACTGAAAAAAGTGGGAGGCAAACATCCAAGAACTGTGGGACAATTTCAAAATGTGTAACTTATCATAATGGGAGTATCAGAAACAAAAGAAAGGGAAAGCAGAGAAGAAAGAAGTAATAATGGCTGATAACTTTTCGAAATTAACGACAGACACCAAACCACAGACCCAGGAAGCTCAGAGAACACCAAAAATAAATACCACCCCCACCAAAAAAAACTACACCTGCGCATTTCATATTCAATCTGCAGAAAGGCAAAGACAAAGAGAAATTTTTGAAAGAAGTCAGAGAAAAAACATATTACCTATAGAAGAAAAGAATAAAATTATGGCAGACTTCTTGTGAGAAACTAGGTAAGCCAGAAGAAAGTGGAGTGAAATATTTAAAATGTTGAAAGAAAAAAGCCAGCCAACCTGCCCTGCAAGAAATGGGAAGTTCTTCAGGCAAAATGAAAATGATGTTGGTTAGAAGCTTGAACTACTTAAGAAGAGCATCAGAGAATAAATAAGTGAAGATGAACAAAATCTTTAATTGTTCTTAATTGATCTGTAAGGTAATTGCTTGTTCAAAGTAATAAATGTAATAATGCGCTGAGTGATTATACCATATGGATAAGTGAAATGAATGACAGCAATGTTCTAAGGGCAGAAATGAGAAATTGGGAATGTGTTGTTATAAAATGCCTACACTACACTTGAAGGCAGGCTTGTATTTGGAAAAAAGTTTATATTGTAAACTCTAGGGCAACCATTTAAAAATTCGTAAAAAGAATAACTGGTATGCTAAGAGATAAAGTAGAATCATAAATTGTTCAAAACTAAAGGAAGACAGAAAAAGGAGGGGATGAAGAGAGGACAAATGCAACAAACAGAAAAGAGTTACAAACATGATAGATATTCATTCAGTTATATCAACTATCACTTTAAATGTGAAAGGTCATTTAATTTCCTTCTGACTTGTACTGTAAACTAGGAGATGGATAAGTATTTTAAGGTGCTGATAAGCAGAATACCAAGTCAACAGCTTTGATTTGTTCAAATTGTTTCTTGACCACAGGGAGAAAAAAAAAAATAAAGGATGTCAATATCTAGTGATCCAAGCAGCATATTGTTTTCTAGTAAATTCAGAAATCTGGTTGACTTTTTGTATATTGGTGGTCAAATTAAGGTTGGCATACATTTCCATAGTATAAGGTATTTATTATGAGATATTTATCAAATTGATCAAAATTTGGCATGTGCTTGGGATACAAATAAAACATATAGAAATTAGGAAATCAGTCAAATTTTCGTCTCACACCTTATGGTGTAAATTTCTTGCTCCTCAGTCCACAGTGAGAGTATGCTTTACCACCATAGGCATAGGTTTCTCTCACTGCAGACTCTTACTGAAGAGTTTATGAAAGCTCACAGTATTGGTGGGGGAGGGTGGAAACTTGGGTTCCAATAGGATTTTTACCAGTTACCAGTTGCATGCCCTTGGGCAAGTTATTTAATATATCTGAGTCACTTTGGTTGGTCTATCTGTAAAATGGGAATAATAATTACACTTTGTGGTTGTGTGAGGGTTAACTAATACATGTAAAATGTCTAACTTAAGTGAGCCAAAAAAATAATAAGATATTGAGAAAGCACATGTCCTTATACAGGCAATCCTTACCAAGTGTGCTACAATTCTCTAGAATACAATGAGCTTTCTCCTTGTCCTTCCTGGGATTTGCACATTAGAGACCCAGAAGATATGTCAATTCATGAATCAGTGTAGTCAGCCATGAAGAACAATCAGCAGTGGATTTCTTGGTACATATGTGGCATGTAAACTCATAATAATAAATTTTTATATAATTATTTCTAGTTTTTAGGGAAAAAAATCCTATTTTTAGCAAGTGCCAATATATCATTTCCACTTACTCAATTTACTTTCCCTTCAATATGGCAGCAGCCAATAGTCAAAGTTAGTGAAAGGCTACAACAGTTAAATAAAGACCTATCCAAGGGTTTGGCTCTATTTGCCTAAAGAGGCCACCACATTTCCCCTGTCTGATACACAAGTTTAAAGCCCCACACAGGAAAAGTTTTACTGGTTTTAATTTCCTTTTTTTTTTTTTCGGAGATAGAGTTTCACTCTTGCTGGGGCTGGAGTGCAGTGGCATGGTCATGGCTCACTGCAGCCTCTGTCTCCCGGCCTCAAGCGATCCTCCCATCTGTCTCCTGAGAGGCTGGGACCACAGGCATGTAACACTGTGCCAGGTTAATTTTTGTATTTTTTGTAGAAACTGGGTTTCATATTGATCAGGCTGGTCTTAATCTCCTGGGTTCGAGTGATCAGCCCACCTCGGCTTCCCAAAGTGCCAGAATTATAGGCGTGAGCCACCACATCTGGCCTATGGTTTTACATTTCTAGCCTCCTTGACACATCCTTTATCAAAGACACGTCTCCACTGTTGACATTTTCCTTTAGTCACCACATCAGAAATAATAATAACCTTTTTTTCTTTTTAAATAGTTATTTTCCATTACCACTGGTTATCATAGTACTATTACTCTATTTCTCACTTTGGATTTACTTTTCCTTTCCATCTACACTGGAGAAGCTATATTACTGCCAGGTATAGGAAAAAAAACCAACTTGGTTGAGAATTAGAGAATTCAGAATGTTAGTAAACATTGTTCTAAAGTTTGAATTTAACTTACATGTGACTCTTTTTATATATTAAAATCTCTGTAGAATTTACTGAAGATTAGAATATATTTTAAGGAATCCCAAGAAAAAAAATCCAGATAATTATTAAACGTCCCATGTCAAGCGGAAACACTCCAGGAAGAAATTCTGAAACTGATTTTCTATCTTGCTTTAATGGTTTCATTTATGACTTCTGTGAAGAATGTGAACACGGTAGAAATAACAGCCATTTATTTTAAGTATCAGTTTTTATTAAAAAGTGCATTTTGATTAATTTATGATCTAGGTAAGCTGTAAGATACCAGTATACTCTCTGGAATAATAACTTTACAAAGGTTTAAAACAAACAAAATTTTAAAAGCCTTTTTATTTCCTTCACCATTATTGTTTTACAATACAAATATCACCTTGTGAATACACAAAAAAATCCTACGGAAGATAATTCTGCTGCACGTAAAATACAGAATGGATATATATACTTCTTCATTCTTAAAAAACTATTTTGTTCTCCACATTGGCAAGTATAGAATAGAATACTTCCCCAAACATATGTATGTTAGGAGTAAAACTTAGAGTTACATGCAGTTTCTGCACAAATATCTTTTAAAGAAATAGATCTCTTTTTTGTTGTTCACCAACAAAATTGTCATGAGAGTATGGATAACTAATTAATAGCTTTCAAGTTTTAGGTAAGTGATCATTTTCAAAACTCTCTTTAAGAAAAGATATTCATGGCTGTTTTCATTGAGTAGTTAAAATAGAACTACCAAATCGACGATAAAATAATTTAAGTGGTACAAGTCATTGCTACCTGATCACAATATGTGAACAGGCTCTGACTCTAATTAACAACCTCATTATTTAAGTCATTGCAATTTTAAAACCATAAGCAGTCTTCCGATTCAATTTAGCTATAAATGCAAAATTTAGTAGTGTATACATATATTTATATTTTCATGGAATACTTTATTTTAAATAAAAACATTTAAGATTGCCTACTGACCATACAATCAAGACAAGAAAGGCACTAGAAACATAGACAAATTTCTCTCCCAAGATGCATTTTTAAATTTTAACTCTCTTCTTTCTGACATGTTAAAAATCTTTAAATTTGGTTTTCATAACACCATTTTGAAAAATAAAGTTAGGAAATACTTAGAAAATCACTTTATAACAGAATCTTTTTTTGCACTTTTTGAAACACTGTCTTTGCTGATTTTACAAAACCCAAAGTTACCAAACCTTTCTGTGTCTATCATTTTTATTTGAATATCGGTGCAACAGGTAGAAAGATTTCAGAATCAAACCCCATTCAGGTACTTAGAAACCTTCATAGAGACATTTGCTAGAAAATGGCTTACAGCCCAATCTTTGGGGCAAGAGATATGAAAAGTATGTTTTCCCAAGAAAATAATACGCTTTATTTCCAGATATGACTGGAAAGACCAGAACTTATGATATAAAAGCTTACATTTATGCTGTTGCATCATATACAAAGGAACATGGTGGTTGCGGGTTATGTAAATCCCAAACTTATGAACAGGAAATGTGTACAGTGCATGATAGGTTAAATTTTTCTTTATTGTTGTCCAACGCAGGTCCTTTGGAGAGAAAAAAAGATCACAGTGCTGACCAGGTAACTCAATAGGTTAAGTCAAGATAACCATTGAAAGATAATAGGATTAGGGAGTTGTTTATTTTATGGCATCTTCTCTCATGGAGTTCTTAGCACTTCGGACAATTTGTCTTTTCCCCACTTTGTACAGCTGTTATGTGTCATTCACCAGCCGGCTGTATTTAACTTGCCTACTGAGGTGGACTACTGGCCAGGGGAAAGGCCAATGGTAAGATCGAGGTACAATTCCTTGGACATTCTTTTCAAAGTACTGAAATGGCCTGTACCACCACACCCTGGCCAGGAGGTTCATCTGGGAAGCTTCCTTTAGCACCTAGGATAACAAATAAACATAAACACATTTCTTACAATCTTTCACTTTAAGTTCAAATACTTGCCATGCTAAAATTCCCAAAGGACTCCATACCTGCCCTGCGTGTCCACCCACATATCCCAGCTTGTCTCTCTCATCACCATTCTACACTCCACACTCATCTACAAACTTAGCCACATCTCAGTAGAAAAACAACGCCAATTCTGAGAGGGCAAGGAGAAATTACGGCTCACTCATCTCTTGCCTATAAATAAACACCTCAGTTAGCTTTTTAGGTATTCCTCTTCTATGCTAAAAATGTTAACACTTAATTAAATGTTAAGTATTAAGCTTGTGATGTGCCCAGGGTAGGGAGAAGAGGATAGGAAAGCAAATCAAGCAAGGAGGGACACAAGCTTAGAAAATATTTTTCATTTTTCATGGACAATGAAAGTGTGTTCCTTATTCTAGAAGGAAGTAATTCCTTACATCATTATATTCATAAACTTTTTATTCTTAATTCTGAAGAGAATCAATGTCACAAAAAACAATACAATCTTAGTTGATTACCACTTAAGAAAGAGAAACTTAAGACATCCACGGGTTCTTTGCATCCTGCCCAAGCCAGCAACACCAAGCCAGAAACAACAGAAGCTAAAATCAAAAGGGGGGAAACTCACTTGCTGATTGGCCATAGTGTGATACCACCAGAAGAGTCTCGTGGTGATGTAATATGCCACCACCACGTCCACAGTGTAGTGGTCATGCGCCAAGAGAATACAGAAGATTCCAACTACGCTGAGAAGCCAGCAAATCCAGTGATACCACCAGAGTCGCCGAGGAGAATCTGAAAGGGGGAGAGATTTGCAATAGTCCCATTATTCAAATGACATTAAGGGCACCCAACTATGCCTCTACTAATGCTTCTGAATCCAATTACCTTGAGTCTTCCCTTCTGAAAACAGATCTAGTGAATCTAAGGGCTGTCATTTATCTGTAACCAAGGTTAGAACAGAAACAGCTTTTTATGATGTGATTATACTAGTGATAGTAATTCATATTTGGTTCTTACTTGATTCATACAATCATAAATAGAGTTGAAAAGATGAGTCTAATCAAATAAGGACAGGTTAATGCATCATGTTTCGTTTTTGAAAACTGTCCATTGACATTTAAATTTACCTCTAGCTAATTTGGAGTTGATGCTCTACACAAAAATCAATACCTTTTGGTCCACAGAGCCTAATACAAGGACTAAGCAGTCATAATTGATTTAACTGTACTGCTTTCCAAGTTCTGCAACCATACACTAATCTGAAAGTCTTTGAGATTTTCATTTCTCAAATACAAGCAGAAAAGCATCCAGATGCCTGGGAATTCTAGCTCAAGTTCCTTCTCAAAGGTTGAATGGTGTCAGAAAAATACTTGTCTGTATCCCCATTTGGGAAATTACCTGAGAAAAACATCAAAATTTCTATTAGTGCAGGCCTTTCTACCTTGGATTCTCAATTGTGGGATTCAGAGGCTCTGCAGTGTTAGGCAAAATGTTGTCTGGATATGATCTACACTCTCTATACCAGCATGAGAGGTTCAGACTTTTATTGGATTCTCAATGGGTCCAAGAACCAGTCATTCATTCAACCAATATTCACTGAGCCTCTTAATAGTCACTGAGCCAGGGACAGGCAATGCTCTAGGTACCTGGATCAATGAATAAAAAAGGCAAGGAGCCTGCCTTAATGGGAGGATCGCTTCCTAGTGGGGAAGAGAGATAAGAGACAATACTTATAATAAATAATTTACACATTATGTTAGGTGTTAAAGGCTGTGGAAAAATAATAAAGTTGAGCTGGATAAGGGAGATCAGAAGTATAGGGAGTGAAGAGCAGTTTGCAATTTTAAATGGAGCAGTTAGGGTAGGAATATTCTAGTAATATTTGTATTTGATACCTTGACAATACAAAAACAAGAAACAGCTACCATTCAGTCTCTGTGTGATTCTATTAGTATCCATATATGCCATCTAATTTTAATGTTCATAAACTTTTTCCCACCCCATGAAGCAGATGTGAACATCTCATTCTAAACATGAGGAAACTAAGACTTAGGTTAAAGTTTCTTCCCAGGGTCATAGAGCTAGTAAGTGATAGTACCAAGGCCTTTGCCTCTCAATATGACACATTGCCTTATTGTCAAGACGGATAAGCCTTGACCCCATTAACGAATTTCAGGTATCAGGCAGCAGGAGCCAGGAATCCCTCCCCCAGGGCTGCTGACATCTGGCCTATGTGTTTCCTACTGTCCACATCCAGTTACATTCCAGTCCAAAGGCTAGATTATGCCCTGACAATTCTGAATAGATCTTGCTAGAATTCACTATATCTGCTCACGTACTAAGTATAAGCATTGGAACATCTATTCTCCCTTTTCTATCTCAGTGCCCTGAAGTGCATCTCTCTTCCCTTCCTGTATTTCCTTATCTTAGTTTTTCAAGAACAAAACTAGGCTTCGGCCCAGTCCACTACCTGTTTTCTCTACCCCATAATCCATCCTGTTATCTGCTGACTCTCTTTATTAATGTCTTGAAGTGTCTGCCACTTCTCTCCATCGCTGATGCCATCAGGCTAGTTTCCTTTGTTACTGCAGCAATCTCCTAACTTTTCTCCCGGTCTCCAGTTTGGTCCCCCATCCAGTCCATCCTGCAAGCTGCTGCAAGAGTGATTTTTCTCTCTTCAAAGACAAATGACACTGCCCCACTGGTTACAACCCCTCAATGGGCACCCGATCTCCATCAGCTGAGAGTTCAGACCCTCTTCTCGTGGCTTAAGCATCCCCTGTGATCTGGTTCCCACTTACCTGTCTGTTCTTATTATTACCCCTACTCTGAATTCCAACCACTTAAACTTCCAGAGAGTACCACATGCTCCCAAGACACCTCCAGAAGGCAAAGCATCTCCCTCCTCTGTGATACCACAGCAGCCTGGTTCTACTCATTGTTCTTCATGGAAACCCCCTGTATAATGCTTATCAGACTGTTTCTAACAATGTGATACTGAGGATAATAAAATTTTCCATAAGTAGAGAAATGAATAAAAATGTGTAGTTCATTTCTAGCACTGTAATATTAATAGCAATTAAAGTGAATGGACCAAAATCTCATATCTCAAAAACATAATTTGAGGGTAAATAGTGGCAGAAGAATATAAATGGCAGTATGCCATTTATGTATATAAATTTTAAAAACCACAAAACAATAATACACAAGTACAAAAAAATGGATGGAAATGATATAGGAAAGGAATGAAAAGGTTTTAATCATATATTAACATTTCATTTCCTTTCTAAAAGGGTTATCTGAATTAAATATGACAAAATGCTAATATATATTAAATATGAGCCATGTATGCGGTATTTATAATATTATTTTGTGATTTCACAATAAAATATTTTAAGTACGTTTCTTAAGGGAAATTTCCCGTTTAGTATCTGCCTCAGTCCTGAGCCCCATGGCCTTGTTGAGGACAGGGATGAGTCTGACCCACCACTGTACCCTCAGGCATGTAGCATAGTGCCAAGTGCTGAAAAAATAGTTGCTGCATCAACACATAATCTACCATCACCCAATCAGGCTTGATACTGGATTTCTGTGTCCCTTTGAGATTTCCATCTGGCTCCTTACAGCAGCTGTATAACTTGCTCATAATACACCCTGCAGGCTGTGCTTGGAACTGCCTCTACCCCAGTACTACAGATGACACTCCAGGACACCTCGTCCTCAGGAAGACAAGTTCTGTCCTTCCACATATTTCCCTGAGTGCCAGTTGCATGGCGATGAGATGAAGCTGCAACCCTCCTGAAGCCTCCAGTCTTGCTTCAGCAGATTTTCCAGAAAACGAGCTTTACCAGAGGACCAGAGGTCATGAGAAATGGCAGGTGAGGAAATTACAACGGAAGTCTTTTAGACTTACACTCTTTGATAAATAAGTAGGTGAGTGTTAGCATGACCGTGTGGCCGCTGTACAGATAGTCCCCACACATGTTGTGAGAGCCAGTGATAGACAAGCCACCTCCAGCAATGAGCTTCATTATTCTTCGCAGTTGGGCTTCCCAGTCTCCGAAAAGCTGGCAGAAAAAAAGAAAAAAAGAAAAAGAAGATTCATTATAAGCCCACATGAAAATGTGCGAAGATTACTATTCATATCCAGAATTAAGCTTATATTAAGACACACAAAATCCCCACCAGGAAGTTTGCCCACTCAGCGTTTATTATTCCAAGAGTAGCCCTTGGGGCGGGGTGGGTGGGATGGTCCTACAGATGAATCACGTGGCTTCAGGACTTTTCACAGTTAGCACTTTTTAAAGCACATGTCAGTAGATGTTTACCCAGTTTTTCAAAAATTACAATGACAGAGAAACACTACTTCTATCTGACTGACTGAATAATTGCTTTAGTATAACTATCATTCGGGAAAAATAAAATTTAAATCTATGGTCTAGGAAAAATTTAAAGATGTATTTTTATCATGGTTGGCCCAGAAGACAACGGTCCTACTAACTTAGCTAAAGCAGCTGAAGGTTTGGGTAGTCAAATATATCAATATTTTTGGTATGTGGATGTTCAGGGATGATGTTGAAACAAGGGATGTGACTTTAATCTTCTCAAATTATGTAGGTAACATTGAATAATTTTCCAGATTATAAATTAATTTACCTGTCTATGATACAAGTCTGGGCTGGACACCGCAGTAATAAATAGCTTGAACAACTCATTCATTGCAACCTTTATCTGCTCGGTCAAGTAAAATGTGTGACTGTCTATATTTTATGCTTGTTAGTGCTCTTTTAAATTCTGGTTGTCTAATTTAATTACCATGATCCAATTTAATTAAATTCTGGTTGTCCAATTTAATTACCATGATTTCAGTATTTAACTTATAAGAATCTAGCTTTGGGAAACATGTTTTATTATAATTTCCTTTTAAAAAATTATCAAGACTTCTGATTAAGGATGGAAGGATGATACATCAGTGAAGTGTGAGAAATTTAAAAAAAAAAAAAAAAAAAGAATGGCAGATTGAGCACACCACACAGGATATAAATTTCCAAATCCAAAGAGATCACTGAATGCTCAACATAATGGAAGAAAACAGATCTACATATCAAGACTCAGCATCATGGGATTTTAGAATCTGGGGACTAAGAAGAGACTCTAAAGCCTCCAGAGATTAAAAACAAGCTTTATATGAAGGATCATTAGAATAAGGCTTTTCAAAAGCCACACTGAAAAATAGAAAGCTTTGAGAAAATGCCTTTAGATTTTGCGGGAAAATGATTTCCCACTTAGAATTCTGTACCCAGCCATATTACTACTAAGCATAAACTGAAGGATAAACTAAGGATAAATTAAAGCCTTTTTCATATATACACGATTTTAAAATATTTACCACTTATATACTCTTTTCCAGGAATCACAGAGGGTACAGTCTCCAAAACAAGGGAGTAAACATGGAGAAAAGAAGAAACAGGACTCACTACGATGCCAAAAAAGGAGAGATGAAGGACTGCGCAGTAGCTCACAAGTTTGGGCTGGAAAGCAAACAGCCAGAATGCTCTGGAGGGATGTCATCATGGAGATGAGCCCAACAGAATACCCAATGCCTCTGGCTATATCGAGAGGAGTTTCCTAACTTGGGGGTGAGTAAGTGCAAAGCAAACTACTAGAGCAAAAAACCAACGCAATTACTAACTCTACAGGAAACAAAATGTTGTGCAGAGAAGGAAAGTAATTCTAGGAAATGACATGACTTGGCCATAAATAGCATTTACAGAACTGTAATAATGTAAGCACTGCATATTGAGCTAAACGAAGGACAAAGAACTGCACGGCAAAGACAGGATAGGAAGCTTGAACGTGTGTAGTGGAGATGGGGTCGGAGGGTAGGGATCATGAGGGAGGAGTCACAGACGGACACTAAAGCTTTGCCTTCTACAGCAGAAGTCAGTAACAGTGAATGCCTATATTCAAAAACTACAGAGTAACAATATCTCATGTTACTTGGAGACACAAAAGTAAACACATTAAAAAATCTAAAAAAAAGAGTGAATGACATAGAGTTAAATACCACAAGGTTCAGCTAAAAGAGTTGAAGGAGAATAGGAAAAGGCACTGTTGGGGTCAGGACCAGGAGACTACTGTTTTTTCACATCGAGTTGTGTAGAACCATTTTAGTTTTTAAATTGCATGCCTGCATAAACATTATAATTTTTTTTAAAGTTTCAAATTAAAAGTTTGGTCTAGTTCTGTTATAACAATGGATAAAATGTAGAAGAAAATTATGGCAAAAAAGCTTGGGTATTTCTTCATTTTACGTTATTTCATAATGCCCTTCTAAAATTCCCTGTTTTAAAAATGATAAATCATATTCTCAAGGCAGCATCACCCATACTTTGTCCTCTCATTTGAGCAAGAAAATCTTTGTGGTGAAACAATGTGTTTGGGCAGAAAGGAGAAATTATGAAGTAAACCTGGCACTGAGGAAAAAGGCAAAAATTTAATGCTGTATTTCTTACAGGTACCCTTAAAGCCCCTAAGCTTCCTTTTAAAAATATCTTCCTATGTTTATCAAACTTCTGCAAAGGGAAAACCTCTTTAAGCTTAGTGAGAAATAGAAAAAGAGAAAGAAAAATTTAAATTATATTTTAAAAAAAGCAAACAAAATACAAGACAAATTACAAAACAGTTGCAGCAGAAACAAGTTAATATCTGTATTGTTTACACAGCACAGAGAAATCAAGTAAAATAAGACCAACTTAGGAAACAAAACTTATCAAAGGACAAGGGATGTGACCACATAGAGGCATAAACTCTGTCAAACAAATATAAATAAAAATGAACATAACAGGAGCTCATTTTCCCATGTTGAATTAGCAAAGCTTAAAAGAAAAAAGAGTGAGCTAATGGTGAGGCAAGCACAAGGACAGCGAGGCTTGTTTAAATGGAGGGGATGGGGGGAAGCAGTGGCTGTCTCCAAAGTAGTGCAGGGGAAGAGCAGGCTACGAAACAGATACTTGCAGGTAAAATCACAGCTCTTCGAATGATTTGCTGTGTGACCTTATACAGCTGAACCATTCTAAGCCTCGATTTCCTCATCTACAATTTGAGAAGAATATATTTATTATCATTGGCAAAATCTTCTGAGAAAATAATCATCAATAGTTTACCAGCAATTTAAACAGTCATAACTTCTGACCCAGTTACATTGCTTCTAGGAGTCTACCTCAAAGAAATAATACCAAATATGAAGAAAAGTTTTATGTGCAAAAATATCCCACCGTAACACTAATCACAAAAGCAACAGGCTGGGTGTGATGGCTCATTTCTGTAATCTCAGCACTTTGGGAGGGTCGCTTGAAGCCAGGAGTTTGGGACCAGCCTGGGCAACATGACGAGACTGTCTACAAAAAATGTAAAAGTAAACTGGATGTGGTGGCATGTGCCTGTAGTCCCAGCTACTTGGGAGGCTAAGGTGGGAGGATCCTTTAAGTCTAGAAGTTCAAGGCTACAGTGAGCTACAATCATACCACTGCACTCCAGCCTGGGCAACAGAGTGAGACCCTGTCTCTAAAAAAGAAAGCAACAAACTGGAAACAACCTAAACGGGAACTGTTAAATAACTATTCAAAACCTGGTCTTTCCGGGGACAGTATTGGCAAGATGGGGTGCCTGCTGTAGATGCATTCTCAGGTCCCAAGGTAGACCAGTGAACCAGAATCTAAGGTAATTTAAATGCACATTAAGATTTGAGAAGCCCTGAACCGGGCTACAGCTGCTTACCAAATTATTTAAAAATAAGTTTACAGTGACTGTATAGTAAGTTTAGATTGTAAGCATATTCCTCTACTAAGAGAAAAAAACAGGAAACACAATGTTTGGTATAATTATAACTGTTTTACAAATACTATGCGCAGAAAAAGTCTAGAATGTAACATATTAAATGTTAACAGGGTTAGCATAGAAATTGGTAGGATTTCTTCCAGTCTCTGTCCTGGTGTGGCTTCCCTTCCTTTCCTTTGGCCAGAAAGAGAGGGATTCCCTTGGAGCTCTGTCTGCACCCAAGAGTGCAATTCTGGGATGTGCACTGCCTTTGAATCCAGGCAGGAAATGTGAATGGAAAAAAGAAAAGAAAAGAACAAAACAGAACAGGAAACTCTGGACTGGGTCTTTCATGCCTTGCATTTTGGTTTCCTTCCTCCATCTGCCCACTATCATTTGCTTTTGATTCCTCAAATAGCTGATCCATATATTCTGCCCAGTGTTTTTTGGCTGCATTCAGTGTGAAAGAAAGATGGAGTGTGCTTACTCCATTATAACTGGAATTGAAACCTTGCCTATCAGTAGCTTTTGAATGTCTATTTTTGAAAGCAGAGATAATTTTAAGACATAAAAACTTTTAGTGGATACTACAAAGCTGTGACAAGAAAGTCTCATATCTACACCACTATGTACATTATGGTTTCCCAGGGTCACAGAAAACCAATAACCAGTAAAAACAGGCAATATTCTTCAAATTCTAATGAACTACCAAGAAATTAGGTAAACTGGCCAAATCACTTACACAATACCAAAGCACAGAAAGAAAGAGCAGAAGGAAGAGGGAAAGGCTTTTGAATGAGACACACTATCAAGTACATTTAGAACCAGTGAGCCTTTGGTTATGAAAGACACAGGTTTCCCAGTATTTTTTCAGTGCTAACATAACGTACCGATGACAGTCAGTTTGCCATCGTTCAGTTTGTAGATGGCTTGGAGCATTGGCTTTTTCTAACTACATTTGCAGAGCAGGGGCACTGACTGCACTTCAGCCCCACTAGGAGGAAGGGGGTAACCTAGAACTAAAACCCATCAAATAATGCTGCACAAATTAATGGCTTTCATAGCTTTGACAGCTTTGGTATAGCTTTGTTGAAGAGCTGAAAGTGAGTACTAAGGAGCAGAAATGTGATTTAAAAGAAGCATTGACAGTGCTAATGCTGCAGCCTAGAGCAGCCCAGGAAAGTCAGCAAGGCAGACCCTAACTGCTGTAGGCCTCCAGTGTTGGAGCCGAGACTGGAATCCAAGTCCTTTGACTATTTAAATGTGCTATTTACAAAACTATATGCTGCCTTGTGCACAGCTTGGCCCTCACAAGCTTGGATAAACCAGGAACTTGATACATATAAAGGAACTTTTCCTTCAGCAGCCTAGGTACCTTGCAGAAGTAATATCATACTATTCCAACTACCATGAACAGCTAGACATTTTCTCAAAGTCCCTCCCTCCCTCCTATTAAGGTAAATTATTTTGTTCTGTTCCCAAAGAGCAGTCTTCCTCCAGAATAGAAAATTCATTATCATCCACAAAATGCTAAAAAGGCTGCTGTTAAACACTCAGACTAAAGACCAAATCCAATACAGGAATCAAGTAACAGGATCAGGAGGACTGGTAGAATCCTCATCAATCTGCATCTTCAGCAGCCTGCAACTGAGAAACACACATTACACACTGTGGTGTCCCTCAACATCAACTTCCCAAGTGGCCCAAAACAGCAAAACTATGCCACTTCCCCAATTTCAACTGGCATGTAACAGCCCTCCTAACCACGACACTTAGAACCAGTGAGCCTTTGGCTATGAAAAAAGAGGTTTCCCCGAGTATTTTTCAACGCTAACACTATGTGCTGATGAACAGAAAATTCATTTCATCCATGAAATGCCAAAAATGCTGTTCTTAAACACTCAAAGACCAGATCTGATAAAGGAATCAAGCAGCAGAATTATCGTGTTGTGAAATGTCCTTTAGCCTGACTTTGTAGTCCCCACTGGGAAGGTAATGTGTTTGAAAGTGTGATGAATGCTTTAGATTTCAAAGCAGCAATGAAGAGGCTCAAAGCTGCCTCTTACAATTTCTCCTGCCTTATTTTACTGTTGGTCAGTAAAAACAGGACTTACAGGGTAGTTTTACAAAATAAAATAATACCTTTTGTTTGTACACAGATTCCAACATTTTGGATGTGTTTTCCCGTCAATTATCTCACTGTATCTTCACAAGCTTGTCAGTTAGTGAGTGTAGTTGTTACTATGCCCATTTAAGAGAGTGGCTTACCGACCAGTACACAAGGTCACACAGAGTGACTCAGTCGGGTTCAGAGCCCAAATGTCTCACCTCTGAGCTAAACAATCTTGCCTTTAAGTCCCTGGAAAACGCCTGCTATTGTTGCAAACACCTTTCCAAACGACAAGGACAATACCCAAGGCTGGACAATTTCTCCAGGTTTACTTTTTGTTGTTCTTGTTGTTGTTCTAATGAAATTTAACCAATTTTAAATATGTCATTTATTAATACGCAATTGAATAGCTAAAACAACATTTATTCACTATTCACTAACTACCTATTTTTCGTAAGTAGTTTTTATTTGAATCAAGGTCCCATGTCTCTATAAAAGTTATTTTATTTATTTATTTATTTTTTTTGAGACAGTCTCACTGTCTCGCCCAGGCTGGAGTGCAATGGCACAATCTCAGCTCACTGCAACCTCCGCCTCCCGGGTTCAAGCAATTCTCCTGCCTCAGCCTCCCAAGTAGCTGGGATTATAGGTGCATGCCGCCACACCCGGCTAATTTTTTGTATTTTAGTAGAGACAGGGTTTCATTGTGTTGCCCAGGCTGGTCTCGAACTTCTGAGCTCAGGCAATCCACCGCCTTGGCCTCCCAAAGTGCTGGGATTACAGGCGTGAGCCACCTTGCCCGGCCTATAAAAATTATTTCTGTGGAATTCTTTCACAAACCAATTGCACATTTTCTGCCTTCTCTCTTCTTAAACAAAGCATTCTCAATTGATTTGAACTTTCCTTGCTTTATATTGTGCTATACTAGTCTCCAAGCTCACTTTTATAGGAACAACAATGAGCATGAATCCAACTTCAAACTGCAGTTTTGGGCTACCATGTAGGTGGCTCTAGACAAACCATTTTACCATCCTGGCCTCAGTTTTCTCACCTGTAAAATGGCAAGAACATTTTCTTATCCTCAACCTCTACCCACCAAAGCAAGACAATGTTTATAAAAGTGATTGCTAAAATATAAAGTGTTATACAAATTTCAGGCAGCATTACTTAACAATCCAAGTGAGGTCCATCTTTTGGGGGGTTCTTAAGGGAGAACTCAATGCCTAACAGCCAGCAAGTGAAATCTGGATGATTCTCCTTAAATATAGATCCCTGCCGGACACTCACTGGTGGCCATCTCTTGATCACTCAAGAGACTTTTATGTGTTCTCTATACATATAGTAATCACTCCACTCCTGGAAAGATGTGATTTTTACCCACAAATATTATGCCCACCACAACTGATCTAAAGAACAAGAGATTTCACTCCTCTTAGAATTCATACATACAACTTTTAAAATAGACTTTTCCCTTCACTCGGCTGTGAAGAATCTGGCTGTCTACATTTCTCCATTCTCAAATGTACTCATCAATTCCTATAGTAAGCAGACTTGTTTTGGGGATAGGGGGTGTCTCTAAGCAATTATCAGCAATAAAACACTAATCTCCCACCAGCCCCTCCTTCCCCCAGCAAAAAAACTTTTAAATTTTGTTGTAGTCTCTAACTGGAAGACTTATCAAAGGCTTGATAAAATCTTAAATAAAGGTCAGCTATGGATTTCTATTACCCATATTGTTATTTGTCACATTAAAGAAATCCAGCATTTCAGTCAGGCAAGATTTCCCTTTAACAAAATCACATCCCCTTTAAGTGCTGGAGGATCCTTCAGTCTACCTGGTCAGGAAGTGAGATTTGCCACCAAAAAAAAAAAAAAAAAGAAATTGCCCTTGGCTTTTTAGTTTAAAAAATTATAAATGTGAAAAAGTAGCAAGTGAACACCTGTAGACACTTCATTTCGGCTCATTAATTATCAAGATTGTATCACATTTTCTTCTCCTTTCTCTCACTTTTTTTCCTGGGTCCCTTGAGAAGAAGTTGAATAAATTAAAACATCTCACATCTAAATACAATAACAAGGGCATTCTCTTCTAAAATCACATTTATGAAATTTAACAATTATATAATACTACCATACTTAAAAAACAGTCCATATTCAAACTACTCGATAGTGTCAACAATGTCCTTTACAGCTTCTTTCCCCAGTCTAGGTTCCAATCAGAGAATACACATTGAGGTTACTTATCATGCCCTGAGTTCTTCTTAGTCTACTACAGTTTGTCAGTCTTTTTTTCCTCATGACACTGAAGAGTCCAATCCAGTTTCTTTATAGAATATTGCTTGATTTGGTTTTATCTGAATGTTGCCTTCTGTTTAAATCCAGCTTAAACACTGTTGGCAGGAATATTCCCGAGATGATGCTGTATCCCTCTCAGTGCATCACATTCAGAAGCACCTGATGTCATTTGTCCTTCCACTGGTTTGTTCACTTGACTATGCGAGTGTCTACTGTATTTCTCCACTAAATACATACCTTTGCCCCTTTATAATTAATAAGCAATCTGTTATTTTTTAAAATTATGTAAATATTATGATCGCCAACCTTTCACACAAGGGCCTTAGCATCCAGTGATGATTCTAAATTATAATTCTTGAATTATTACTGTAGTGGTTGCAAAATAGTAATTTTTTATTTCTAAAATTTCTCTTATTAGTTTTATGATTAGTAACTATGTATTAGTTACTTAGAGTCACACATGGTTAGCTCTGAGGCTTTTTAGAATTCCCCAGTGAATGCTTTCTGACTCTGGTTACCTCTTCATACCAGATGACTTCTGCCATTTGGATCATCTTTCTCACCTTCCCAATGCCTCCCAAACATGTCCCCCACTCTGCCCTGGTCTAGGCCTTCCTCATCTCTAATTCAGAAATCCATGCAGAAGCATCATCCGTCTCCCTCACGTGAGTACCAAGAATAGAGACTTGGCTAGTCTTCTTGCCTTTGCCGCTCAGTCCCTATGAGACATTAGGCTGGTCACATAACTCTGAACCAACTGCAATTTTCTCCCACTTACTGTTATAAGAATTAAATAAAAACACAACGTTTGAATTCATATCTGGCACAAAACAGGTGCATATAATTTGATACGACTTAAGTCTACTTCCCTCCTTCCCTCCCAAATACCCTACTATCTCTATCAATGGAGAGAGATGCTTCTAAAGACAGATGTAATCAAATAATGCCCCTGCTAAAACTTTTCCTGGCTTCCTATTGCCTATAGATAGAACCACGACTCCTTAGTTGGGTGTCAAGGCCCTTTAAAATCTGCCCACAAGATTGACTGCCTGTCTGGAGTCATCTCTGGCCACTTGCTCCATAAGATCCCATGTCCAGATACATCTAACTTCACCTTATTCCCCAATTCCCTTCCATACCCGTTGTTTCCTCCACCTGGAACCCTTCCTCCCTCTATTTCCACTTGGCATACTCCTATTCCTCCTTTGAGATTGGGCTCAGAGGCACATCCACAGGGCAGCTCATGCTCCCAGCAGAGGTGCCTCCGGTGTCTATGCATCCATGGCAAATGGCTCTGCACGTCTACTACAGGGAGTCAGAGGGGAATCTGGGGATTACATGTCTGTCTCTTTCACAGCTTCTGGATGCCCAGAGGGAGAAGGCGCTTGCCTTATACATTGTGTGTCCTCAAAATTTACCAGTATGCCCACATAGGGCAGGTTCTCTAGAAACGTTTGCTCAGGAAATAAACAAGCTTCTTGACTATCAAATGAAATCACATCAACAATCTGCCTGTCTCACATTCTGGGAAAGTCGTGTCTTCCTTTTAGTAAGAAAGCCTTTAGAAAGGCTAGAGTTTATAAAATAATGTAAAAATTCATACATCAAATGTTAAACATAAAGAGACAAGAATAATAAATGCATAGACAGCACCATCAGAATCATGTAAAAAATGCATACATAAGGAACTAATATAATGAATTGCTAATAGTAGATAGGGTCATGAGTTGTTTTAAAATCTTCTTTTTGTAGTCTTTTAATATATCTATAAAGAATGTATGGTTTATTTAAAATGAAAACATCTCTTTTTAAGTGACAGAGAGAAGTTATTTAGAACATTGCTATCTTTAATCACTGAAAAAGGAAGAGAATAGCAGCAACGAGAGAAAAGGAAAAGCAAAGAACAGATTTAGGATGGGAAACATTACTGGAAAGTATATGCAAGAAGCAGAAAAAAAAAGAATTGAGAACAAACGAAAAGGAAAATTTTAATGACAGTCAGAAACTGGAAGACAAGCAGAAAATTATCCAAAATCAAGCACTGACAATTTAAGTTGCACACCATCCAACAGGACGGCAGGAAGTTATTTTGGTAATGGAACACAAGCCATAGCCTGAAATACTGATAAGGTTAGCAGGAGCTAATCAGAATATCAAACTTTGTCAGTGTAGAGGGCACCTAGAATACTCTAACTGCTACCCAGGAAAGTAAGAAAGAACTGAAGAAGGTCATAACATCCTAAAGAGCAATGAGTCTGTTGCCTTGTAAGACTGAACTTGTGCCAGCATAGGGACCCGTTAGGCTGATGGTTGTGGCATTACAGCTCAGCAGCAAGTCAAAGGAGGTGGTTTCATCTTTCTAATCTGTGCATTGCAGAAAAGCTGACAGTGGCGGAGAAGAATATGAAGGCTGTTCTGCTGTTGCATTTGTATTATATTGATCCACTGAGCGATCAACCTCAGATGCCACCCAGACATAACCCTGTCCAAAAGTGGGCTGTGTTCACTTATGTCAGAGGCAAAAATTAAAACAAAACAAAACATGTTTTTCAAGTTCAAGAGAATCATTTCACTGAAAACTCCATATTGGATTAATGTACTAGCCAGCTCAGTGTCCGTGTCTTAATGTACTCTCTCTCTTCTCAAAGGTTTTCAAATCTGTCACCATGGAGACCACAAAACACGCCCAAACATGCATCTCATTTTACTGTTTAGTCACTATTAGATTAACTCATCTGATTATTAAAATGAGAGTCGAAAACAGTGTAAGTTATTTCTTCTCTTCTATTTCTGTTTATCTGGGATTTTTTATTTTAAGGAGTTTGTTAAAACAGGAAAAACCTTACCGACAGGAAGCTTAGAACACCAAAGAATTCTCAAATATTCTGCCCCTTTTCTAAAAAAAACCAGTATCATAAACAGTTGTAACAAGATGAGAAGAGGTTGTTTTCAGGATGGAACACACGGTTGTTGGAGCTATGATGAGAGTAACATGGGCTAATCAAGGTATCAAAACTTGGCAGCCTCCAGTGTAAGCCATGCACATGTATACCACCATGGGATATACCAGAAATTTGTAATCTAGAAACTGAACACATCCACTTCCCTTTTCACTTCATTTTCCCAGTGGCTTATTATTGTTGCAGAAACATTTATGGGAAGCCTACTTTTCCTCACAACCTGATCATCTCATAGGATGATTATTTCTCTGAGCGATTACATTTTGTGAAGAGTATACTGCCATCGAGTGAATGAACAATAAGACCAATTTTTATAATCACTACTGTATACTTGTTGGAACATTTTTCTTAGGAGCTGCACATTTTGAGTACTGGCATTAAGGGAAGCATTAAGTACACTAATTACGGCATTTTAATGGCATAGTGAAACCAAGTTTAAGTTCACATGACTGTATTAAGCAGGAAGTCATATTCTAAAGCTCAGCTCTCCTCCCTTACAGTGCAGTGATGATTGAGTAACTGTCAGAGTATCCACCAAGAGACAGGCCTTAATTGGTGTCTCAAATAATAGACTATCCAATTCTGGAAGCATTGTGCTTTCTGTATCTTGTCTCTGGGCCTTTTCATCCATATCCACAGCTTTAACCACCACCCAGAATATGATGATTCACAAATATTTATTTTCCAGCCCTGATATTTCCCTCAGCTTTAGACTATATTGCTAACTATCTTGGACACCAGCACTTAGATATCTCACAGATACTTTAAACTCTGTGTTTAATCCAACTCATTAACTCTCATTTCCTCTATACCCTGTCATTATACCAGTGTAAAATCCAGTCCTTGGAATCTTTCCCTATTCTCATTCCCTGCATGAAATCTATTATCAGGTTCTATCAATTTGGTCTCTTAAATATTGCTCAAGTCTGTTTCTTCCTTTCCATCCATCCTTAGGGCCAGTAGCTTAGCTTGAGGCCCTTATTACAGCATTTTACACATTTATTACATAAGTTACAAATTTAAACTAACAGATTTTAAGGTGTTTTCCACAAAGGTACGAACTATATCTACCTTCCTCATGCCTCATACTCTAGCACCCAAAGCACAGTAGGTCCTTAATGCATGTTTGTTAAATCAGTTCTCACTGGATAAATAAGAGTCTAGGGGTTGAAGCATGATGACAATACTAAGTCCTCTTCTTACTTCTGTATAGCACGTTACACCCACAGAGCCCCTAGAAACTGTCTCCTTCCACACCTATAACTCCTTAAGACAGATTTCAAAAAGCATCATTAGCTCTGCTTTGCCATTTAGAGAGGGAACTGAGGGAACTGAAAAGTTGAATGACTTGCCCAGTGCTAGTAAGTGATTGTGTAAGACTGTCTTAACCTTAACTTTAGTGTTCTTTTTACTATTAGGTAAGTTTGTATTTTTACAGGGGCGATTAAGTTCCCTCTCTGTACAATGGTTCAGAAAGAGATTGAAGATTCAGTGGCGATGATGTTCAGACATCAAACAGAACTTTGGCCTGCGTGACTTTTAATAAGGTTCCTCTCACTTCTGATTCCCTTAGCCCTAGGTATGATTCTAAAGTAGGCAAAGCTGTCCTCTGAGGCTTCTCTCCAGTGTCACCCTTTTCTGTCTTCAGATACTCGTTCTCAGTGGAGGATTCTAGCCCTTGCCTGACCAGTGAATTTCTTAAGCTTGATCTGCCATCCAAGAGGTAGCACCAAGCCTTCGAAGCCTTTCCCAATTCTTGTGCCTAGCTTCAGAAGTCTTTCTGTTCCACCTGGCAGATGTTCTGTTAACAAGCTAAAATTGAATCTAATTAAGTCTGAAGAGCCAACTTTCTATTCAGAGGAAACACAGAGTGACACAAGTCACTTGACACCACAAAGAAACAAATGGATAAATCCAGAAAGTGGGATATTCTGTAGAACTATTAATCTCATGTCTACAGGCTACTGGCAGAGGGGTGAAAGGAAGAAAGGACTGCTCTAGAATTGCAGACTTAAAAGACAGAACAAGGAAATGTAATATAAAGATTTTGGACCCTAATTTATACAAGCCAACTGTAAAAAAAGGAAAAGCATTTTAAGGCAATCAGGATATCCCATCAACTTGTAATTGCTGATATCACAGAATTACTATTAATTTTGTTGAACACCAATAGCATTATGGTTTTGTACTAAAATGTTCACCGTTTTTAGATGCATACCAAAGTATGTGGAGGTGAAATGACGTTACCTGGGAGTTGTTTTAAATAGTTCAAAAAGAAAAAAGAAAGGAAACAAATGTTGCAAATCTTGATAATTATTGAATCTGAGTGTTGGGTTTATGGGAGTTCCTTATACCAGTTGGGATACATGTGAAAATTTTCAGAATAAAAAATTGTATTCTAAATCCTTTCTTCCAAGAGTCTTATTCTACAAAATAAGTAATTAGATTTAATGAGTTTTAACTAGTATTTTTTTCTAAGGTGTGCTAACATTTCACCTCCTACTGTTTAAGATTCTAGTTTCCAGAAGATCCTCATAGAATGAGGGCCCTAGTTGGGATTTCTGACAAAGCAATAAATGAGCAACACGTTTGAGTTTGGCTTTTGTGCACAGTTCCTGCTGCTACTTCTGTGTTTACGAAGAAAACCCACAAGCTATTCTTAGGCAAAGAATTTTGGTTAGAAATGTTGATGACTCAGGCTGACTCTGTAAGAACCAATGGCTCACCAAGTATGGGCTTGCCAGCAACTGGTGGAGCTACAGTAGTCCTCAAGAAGAAACAAGTTTAGAACCAGAGTAGGGAGAAAGGCTACATGGTATGGCCCCTCAATACTGGATCCATCTTCAACATGTGCTTAGCCAGAACCTACATCTACCTACCCCTTGGTAGCAAAATTTCCCAATGCACAGACTTTTTTAAGGAGTTGAATTAAACTTAAGTGAATATCCTAAACTGTCAGTTTACTGCTGAGAACATGCTGCTTATCAAGCCAGGCTCCCAGCAAGAGTCCATATCCTTGGATTTTCAATGACAACAAGATATTCCCTATAACCCAGGAGCTACAGGTGAGTACTTGAGAGCTTTCACAGACAATAAAAATGATGTGAAGCTGGCTTCTTTGGAAGAGTGAAAGAAACTGCAAGAAGGAGAGTGCAGGGAGGCAGGATGGCTGATAGAGAAGAGTGGAATGTTGAGAACATTCCTTTTGTATGACAGCTCTTCCAGAGGTAAGGAAGTAGTGTGTAGCAAAAAATAAAAAAATTTAAAAAAATTTAAAAATAAAAAAAAAAAGCAAAAAGTTAAGTAAGAAATGAGCTATCTCTGTAGGCACATACGTAAGTTTAGGAAAGAAAGGAGCCACAGGAGACATACAAATTAAAGAGATCCAAAATTTCATATGATCAAATTAAAAATCCAGAGTGAATTTTTCAGCTCTCTTTCCAAAGTTTCTATCAAAGAGAACATTTCTTCTGGAGGAACAAAAGCACAAAGCAATGAGACTGAAAGTGTTTGGCTGTTTCACCCACACAGGTATAATGCAAAGAAATGATCTCAAATACATCAGAGTATACTATATTTTCTCCCACCAAAAATCAAGGAGAGAAATTAGCCTCTTTTAAAAATTCATTAAAGAGCTTTAATGTACATAAATATTTTAACAATAAAATCTGCTAATTATTTCATAGAGTTCCAATGATCACCCTAGTTAAAAATTCTTCCACAGTAAAGGTTAGGAGGTGAAGAGTGTCATGTGAATCTGATGGAAAGGTAGAGACAATAAGGGAGGAATACAGTTTATTTTTAAAAAGACTTCTTTGTTACTAGAGAAAATCAATAAGGCAATATATTACCCCAGAGAACAGTGATCTTATTTGGCTTGGTTGAGGACTGCAAGGAGATAGGAATACTTTCTCTTCCTGGCTCTGCTGTAGGGATTAATAGAAAGCAGGAAAATGGAAAAAATATCACTTGAAATTGAGCTCTCCCTCCGAGAGACAGGAAGCATATAAAAGCTTCTGGATGCGTGTCAAAGAAATGAGTGATATTTTAAAAATTTGGCAGGAAACCAAAGAACTACACAAAGCTTAACTGCTTCCAACACACAAACTAGAACACATATTTCCCCAGTTGGGAGGCACTGGCAGGGCTTAGAGATTCTGGGAAGGGTGGGGCTGCCTGGCCATATCATTTAGTAACATTCTCAGATGAAGGAGGGACTCCACTGTATTCTGAAGAAATGTTTTCCTGCAGCCTCACTCAAAGGACCCCAGGGCAAGACGAGAAACAAACAGAAAGGGAAATTACAGCGAGGAATAGTTTACCTTCGGAGAACAGTTGAAATGCATACCAGGTACTGGGAGTGTAGTTACATACATTGTAATACACCGATACAGGTACAGCGTGCCAACTATGCAGAAAAATCTTCTGCTAATAATAGACCTAGAAAAAGGGAAAAACAGGGCAGATTCTCAGTCAAGAAATTCTGTAGGTTCATTTACTGTAATTTTTCAATGACTCAATAAAAACAAACCCCAAAAACTACTTGAGAACTTGAAACCAGAATGTTGTAACTATGGCTAATACCAGATTAAGACAAAGATTTTGAGAATAACGTTGTGTGGTGCTTTTTAAAAAATATATTAACTAGCCAAAAGCGCTTAACCTGGTTTATATTGCTATTAATTAGGCTTCCTGGGGCCTTAAACCTGAGTTGACGTTCAACTGTTGGACATACAAGTGGAGCCCACTCTGATTGGCCAGAACCCACTCAGTATCTGTGGTTAAACATTTAGAGAGTATTTTTGCTGTCATCAAAGGAAGATCTTCAGAAAATCAGAATGATATTAGAAAGAGAATTTAAAACTTTTATGCCATTTAATGAGTCAAAGACATTAAACAATTTTAGTTGTACATCCCAGAAGCTGATTCTCTGAGGCAACATGATGCCAAGAAAGAACCTACGGAAAAACAGCATTCAACCTCATCCCATTCCCTGACTACCACTGCAGCTTGGGATGCACTATTTACTTCTCTGAATCTCAACTTCCTAAGAAGTAAAATAGGGATAACAACATTAGAAATGATGTCTGAAAAATTCCTACCATATAGTAGGCACAAACGGTAAGTAGCAAATGTATAGATTAAGTGGATGAATAAAAATATAAGCAAGAATTAGAAACAGTTTTATTAGTTATTAGGTTCTAACAAAATTATTTGATATATACATGTAGGTATGTATCTATCTATATACATATACATGTATATTGAGTTAGATAACTTCTCCTAATATAAAAATTCCACATAAGTTTGTACAACTTAACCTCATCAAAGTTTGCTGTATTCTTGAAAAAGAACATTCTTTCCCTCTCTACCTCTCTCTTGTAGTACCACAGGCCAGAGTCATGTGGGTAACCCTGTGGGTTTCCTCTTCCTTAACCTTGAGGAGTTCAGATTTTCCTAAACAAGGAAAATTTAGAAACAGTGGGCAGGTGTTCCTCTTAGGATCTTGGCCATTCAATCATTATAGTCATACAGTGTAGCTCTAGTTTTATGCAGGATGGGCATGCCTACTGAGGTGTGCTAGCCAGAGGAAAATTTGTTTCACGTGTATTTTCTGTTTTAAAAAGAGAAACAAAGATATGTCACTTATGTGATTAAAAATTAATTTTAAAAAACCATACAATTATATTAGCATTTTATCCACATCTGCACAGCCCATGTATGTTACTTAGGTTTTATGAGTAGAATTTGGGTGTTCGTCTCTTTACCTAGATTTGAGAAACTGGGTCAGAATTATTTACAATAGAAGCCATCTTTGCTTATTTTCTCTTAGTCAAGCTGCGTATGCCTCCTCCAAAGACATGAATTTATTCAGCATAAAGCTGTCTTGGCAATCTATATGCCTCTAATTTCAAGTAAAATACAAAGCACAATTAAATAATATAAAGAGGGACAATACTAGAGAAGGATACCAGCCTATAAGTGTCTTGCCAAGAACACCAAAAAAGAAATATCAAAGTAAATTTTACATTGTAAGACATAATGGTCATCTTTCTTTAAAAGAAAATGCCCTCCTTAGCCATCCTGCTCAGGTGAACAGAAATTATTTGCAATTTCACTTGAACTATACAAGAAACACCTAAGTCAGTACACTTTCAAGTCTAGATCTGCTGAACTCTTTAGAGGAAGAAAAATAAAATTATTGCTTTTGCTATAGATTACTATCTTAAAATCACTTTGCCTGATTATTTTATGGCACACAAAAGGTACACATACACACGCACACACCACCCCAATAACTATCTCCATATTTCAAACTTGAGTTACATGTGAGTACCAATGGAAGTGATTTCAGAATTATCTAAAAATCTAAGAATGAGGTATAAAAAGATGAGAAAATACAAATACATAAAATTGTTTTAATTAAAATACTGAAGGTTCAGTCACATTTACTATTTGACTTAAAGTGAAAGAGTCAAATGACTTTGTAAACTGAAATTTGACCATTTCCATGTGAAACTGTCAATGTTAACAATAAGGTGACAAGTCAGAAGTGGTTGTTTTTAAGAATTTTCTGCTCTTTGGCATTTAATATTTTTGAAATTAAGCTTAGAATGTCTTTGGTGTATAATGTTAAACAAGGATTTTCTACAACAAACTTTAATAGAGTATAAAAGTGTTTCAAGAAATTGTATGCACTTCTGGGCGTTCACTTCCTTAATCAAAGAATTTCATACATTTGGAATTCTTATTTACTTAAAGGTTTAGAAGTTCAAGATGTGCTTTACAAAAACTCACAAAAGAAATGTTAATGAGATATTGCTAGAAATTAAGCAGATGCCAACAAGAAGATGTACGGTACAATTTTCAAAATCACAACAGTGCTCCCCTCACATAGGATACACCTCTCCTTCAATATTCAAAAGAAGCCAGTTTCCCATCTGCACACACTTAGCAAGGACTATCATTTCAGAGACTTGCGTTTGGTCACGTTTATCTATTTTTCTCCCAAGTGTTAGAGCACTAGGCTCATTATTACTTTTTCTGAGAGAAAAGGAAAATGTATCTGTTCAATTTGATTATAAGGAAATATGAATAAAAGTGTTAACATTTTATAGATCATTATTAAGACTTACTAGAATAGCATGTTATGTCAAGCACATGCTAGTATTTTATTAAGCTTTTTTATATTCCTAATTTTTAAAAAAATTTGCTCAGAACTTGACTAAATACTACCAGCACTAGAGTGTTTTTGGCATTTGGTACAATGATCTAAAATTCTGAAGAAAGGTCAGGCATGGTGGCTCACGCCTGTAATCCCAGCACTTTGGGAGGCTGAGGCAGGTGGATTACTTGAGCCCAAGAGTTCAAGATCAGCCTGGACAACACAGCACAACCCTGTCTCTACTAAAACAACAACAACAACAAAACTAAACAAAACAAAACAAAAAAAACATTAGCTGGACATAGTGGCATGTGCCTGTAGTTCCAGTTACTCTGGAGGCTGCAGTGGGAGGATCACCGGAGCCTGGGAGTTAGAGGCTACAGTGAGTTATGACTGTGCCACTGCACTCCAATCTGGGTGACAGAGTAAGACCTGTCCATAAATAAATAAATAAATAAATAAATAAATAAATAAATGAAAAGCAGTAAAAAAAAAAAATTACTATAATGGAAAGTAAAACTAAAATACTGGAAAAAGTTTGTTTTCCCATGAGTTGTCTCTTTCAACTAATCCACAGTAGGAAGACATACACAACTCTTTCAGTGCCCAGACCTGGCCTCCTAGCTCTTTCTGGAAGCTATTAGCTTTTAGAGATAAATAGGACTTGACAATGGTGCAGTGGAACTAAGCAACAATTCAAAACTAAGAGGCAATACACAAGGGAGAGCACATGTAACTAACACAGAATTGGGAAACTCAAATCTCTGGAGCAGTCATGGAAGAGTAATGATTCAGGTCTCTGATTAGTGATTCCAGTTGTAAAACATGAACGGACAGACAATGCATCACTGAGCTCTATCTTTACATAGATGCTAGTTTTACCTTTAACAAAGGCTCACCTGGTGCCCTTGACCATCTCAATTAATTTCCTTAGAAATTAGCTTCCTCAACAGCAAAAGGAAGAAAAAGACATCACTTTCTTATGAATCAGAGAAATGGGTGACAAAAAAACTGGAAAGGCCATGAAATAGCACTAAGAATGGGCATCAGAATAGTCATATTTTTCTTAATATATAAGGTTGAAAAATGAAATAATTTTGTTTAGAGCCAACGACCACACTACTAAAAAACAAAGTTTCTATTGAGGTATTTCCCCAGGCATGGTATTACCAACAGCAATTGTTTTGCCAAAGTTCTCTTAAATACCAAGCTCTGTGTCATTTACTTCTTAAAACCACCTGGCAATGCACGGATATGATCCTTATTTTACAGATGGGAAAAGTGAGGTTCAGAGAGTTTAAGCTGAAATATAAACAAAACAAAAATATTCAGGAAACTGCATCACATTGTGTAAGAAATCTCAATTTGAGTATTTATAGCTGAGTCAACATCCTATCCCATTTCAGCCACATTTCAAAATCTACTTAATGACAATATTAGTAAAGCACCGAAAAAAATTCTTCTAGTATCACATAGCTATCTAAAATTACATGTGTCCATTTTTCATTATTTTTTGTAGCCTGTGCCCAGTTAGATTTGCTTATTACCACCTCGTATGTTAAATCAGTCATCCTAAAATGTCATCCATTTCTCAACACTCTATCTCACCTGAACATCCACAATGACCTTCTTTCTACCTGTTGTCCTTACCACCACTCTTGCCTCCTGCTGTAGTCTGAATGTTTGTGTCTCCTTCCCCTCAAATTCCTATGTTGAAACCTAATCACCAGTGATTAGATCACAAGGGCAGGGTCCTCAGGTCTGAATTAGTGCCCTTATAAAATAGACCATACAGAGGTGGGCTCACCCTTCCGAAATGTGAGGACACAGGGAGAAAGCGCTATTTATGAACCAGGAAACTGGCCCTTACTAGATACTAATCAACCTGCACCTTGAGCCTGGACTTCCAGCATCCAGAACACTATAACTCACCCAGTCTACGATATTTTGTTATTGCAGCCTGAACAGACTAAGGTAGCTTCCTAAAATCCATTCTGTTTAGAACCGCCAGAACCATCTATTTTGAAACAGTTAAACAGGTATGTCCCGTAAAGCCCTCCAATGGTTGTCAAACTCATTTTAATAAAATCCAAATCTTTTCCCAAGACACTGAGGCCCTATATCTGGCCACCTCCCTCTAGCCTGCCCTCTGGCCACCCTCCCTATCATTCTCCAGGCTCTATCTCAGCCCAATGCCCTCGGTGCTCTTTGAACACAGCTTGCGAAGTCCCTCCTGCCTTCAGTAGGATCTCTGTGCCAGCCATTCTCTCTGCCTGGATTCTGCCTTCTTCTGGGACACTTGCCTGTCACTGACATTCCATACAAATGTCATCTCTCAGAGAGGTCCCCTACTCTAAGGAAGCCCCTGCTCCTCTCTATCCAATCCTTCTATTTTAATTTCTTTACAGCCCTCTTGACAACATTCTGCACCCCCACATTCCCATATTCTGTGGAAGCTAACTCCAAAGAAATTCTAAAACCTGTTTCCTTAATTCCTTGCTACAGCACCTGGATTCCCTGGATTATGACAACTCCCCTCACAGCTTTCTTCAACTCCCTTCAACATGACGTCTCCTTTTTTTAAGCCTTTTTTTTTTTTTTTTTTTTTTTTTTGGTGAGACAGGATCTTGCTCTGTCATCCAGGCTAGAGTGCAGTCGCATGATCATGGCTCACTGCAGCCTCGATCTCCCGGGCTCAAGCAATCCTCCTGCCTCAGCCTCCTGAGTATCTGGGACCACAGGTGCAGGCCACCATGGCTAATTTTTAAAAACTTTTCTGTAGAGACAGGGTCTTGCCATATTGCCCAGGCTGGTCTTGCATTCCTGGGCTCAAATGATCCTCCTGCCTCCACCTCCTCTGTCTTCTCCTAGATGTGAATCCCACTGCCAGGGGCAAAAAGATACACTCTTCATTCCCTAAACACAAACTCAATTTCTTGCTTTTGCCTGTCAATCTCTTTCTCTGGCCTCTCACATGATTATGTCTGCTATAATCCTATGCATCTACCTCATGGTTTCCAGATGTCCCCAACTGGACAGAGCCACTTCATCCTCCCAATTCCTTCAAATTTTGTTTCTACTGTATGGTATTTTTTAATAGTGAGACTGGCATCACCATTACCAACAAAAATGTCTCATCCCCTTTGTGAGAAGACACTCTTAAGAAAACCTGTGCTTTCTTGTCTTTTAGTCCCAGGGAGACTTATGATGGTACCTGTAATATGACTGGCAGTACCAGCAACGCTACACAGTTTTCTGCTCTAGAGCTTTAATTCTTATTCTCCCTGAAGTCCTTTTCTACTTCTTTCTACAAATATTTGTTGCTTAAACCCTTTCATATATCTGCCAGAATTACTCTGCCGTGATGCTCACTATCCCTTCACTCTGCATCCTTTCTGCATTCATATTTTTATTCAAAACACTTGCTGAGATTGCTCCATTATCCAACCAGGACTGCAAACCCCTGGAGATTGAGGCCTGTGAGTTCTGTATCCTTCTCTCTTCTTTCTAGTCTCATTGTCCTGTAAGGCCTTTCCACCCATCACAGCCTCAGGTATCTCAATGGCTACAGACTCCATTTGGGAAAATTCAGGGCTTAATTCAGTACTTTAGGAGAGAAAATTCTAAGGAAAGGTTAGTAAAACAAATGAAGAGCAAGACTAAACATGGTAGAACAGGCAAAATAATCAAAATAAATGCTTGCCTGGGAGATTTAGAACTCATTTAATACTTCCTAGGTACCCATACAGGGTAGATGGCACAGTTCATGAATCAGGAAAATAAGACATACCTGTGCACCAGTCCAGAAATGTGTCTGTACATATACCATGCGTTTTTGCTTTTTAAAATCCAACTCAAAGAAAATTCACACCTTTGTTACTACTTATTTTAACAACATTCCTGTTTAGCATATACCATTATCCCATTTCACAGAAGGGGAAATTAACGTATGAGGAATTTAAGTACTAGCCTGGGGCCAGAGAGTAAGTCAATGAGAGAGTCACAACAAAACCCATGAAATTAAAATGTTACTTCCTGAGTTATATACAGGTTGTAACAGGAAGTAAAGAAAAAATGCTACCCTATAAGACATGAACAAAAACATCAATACTATCTACTTGAGATAGTTATGTAGAATTAAAATCAAGTATCCTCCAGAAACTGCTAAATAAAACTGTAAACAAAAGGTGTTATATTTCTGTGTTGGTATTTTAGGCTATCAACAAAAATAATGTATGTATATATGTGTACATATATGTGTGTATACATTAGGGTATATATACATAGAATACAAATGTGTATATGCATACACGTGTGTTTGTGTGTGTGTGTGTATACACACCCAGATTTCCTCATTTCTTCCCATCATCAAAACTTAACCACCTTGAGTCACACTGTTAGGGGCTTGCTTAGTCACAGCCAGCAGAACTGAACAATTAATGTTTACTCTTGGGCTAAGGGATTATCCTTAAAAGTAACACTGTTATTTTAACAGGGGGTTTCTGAAAACATAACAGACACATCACCAGCAGTCACTAACATTTATTGAATTCTAGGCACAGGAACTAGCATGTGCAACACTTAATAAATTTTAGTGTCTGTTAAAATTCACATAATGAATATACATGTGCTATTCTAAACATGGGGAATACAGCAGTGAACAGAATGGACAAACAGCCTGGCTTGTGGTGCCTGTGTTCTAGTGAAAGAGGCAGACAATACACAGGTAAAGAAATAAGTAAAATACAGAGCATGTTAGATAAGTGCTAAAGGATAAAACCAAGTGAGAGTCTCATTGGGGGAAGGGAGGTTAGAATTGGGGGCTAAGTTGGTCAGAGAAGGTCTACCTCTGTATGATGGGTCAACCAGGAGGTTATCTGTGGGAGAAAATTCCAGAGGCTTGCGTGTGTCAGTGTTTGTTGATTATAAAGGGAGTACAGGGCATGAGGTCTGGGAGGACCTCTTAGGTCACCATATGAGGACACTGGCTTCAACGCCATATGAGGTGGAAGAAGAGAAATGTACTAAAAGCCCACTAAAAGGAAGCAAGACCAGGTAATAACCTAGGTAAGAGATGAAGGTGGTTAGACCTATGGCAGCAATAGAAGTGGTGAGGAAGGTCAGAGGATCACTTGAGTCCAGGAGTTCCACGCTACAGTGAGCTGTGAGCTATGATCATGCCACTGCACTCCACCCTGGAGGATGAAGTGAGATCTCATCTCAAAAACAAAACAAAACCCAACACATTTGGGCTGAGCACTGGGAGGAATGGAAATGCCACTGGTGGGCTTGGGAACCAGGAGGATGCCAAGTACTCTGTCAAGTGCTTTATGCATGTCATCTCGTTCAATCCTCAAGACAGCATTATAGAAACTATAATTCTCATTTTGTAGGTAAGGAAACAACGCTACTACAATAGTCAAGTAACTTGGCCAAAGTCACTCAGTCAGCAGGTAGCTATAGGGATCTAAATCAAGAATGAACTTCCAGTGTAAGACTGAGTATAACCACATGCTTCACCACCACAGTCATGGCACTGACAGGCTGGTGGGACACAGATGTGGTGACTTCTAAATCAGATCATGAGTAATTAGACATCCATGATGGTTTGTTGAGAGGAGGGAAATAGACAATCCCTGGGCATGCTGTAAAAGAGAAGGCCAAAATGACACCATTTAGAAATACACATGAGCACATGCAGAAAAATATCAAAAGTTACATGAACCCAAATATGAGCATCATTTATCTCTGGTGAGATGATAATTTGGTTTGTCTTTTTGTTTATCCTTATCTTCTAATCTGCCTACAAGTCAAATTGCTGGGATTACTAAATTTAGAGAAAAATCTACAATTTCCCTATAATTCCTATGGCTCAGTCCAGTATTTAGGTCATGAGACCTAAAATTGTAAATTAGAAAAGGTAGAAGCAAAGAAGACCACCAGTTCACTAACATGAGAATGAAAGGCGAGGCACAATCTGGGACTGAATCCATCATCTAGCCTTTAGAGTGTCTTTCCCCACTCCAAAAAAATGCCCTCGGTAAACAAAAAGAAGACAGAGAAGGCACAGCGAGGCCTGCAAGAGGCTAGGAGATCCAGATGATCTGGGAAGAGAAGGGGTCAGAGAAGGTCCCCAGGAAAGGAGAGAAAACGGGATCTCAGCTCAGGCTCTGAGCCTAGATAGATAATAGGTCAGAAGCAAGGGAGGAGAGAAAACGTACTAGAAACAGAAAGAAAAAGAATAAGGTTGGGCATGCCTAGTCAGTGGTCTTAAGTGCAGAAATGTGACTGAAGTTGGTAGCAAAGGAAGCTTTATCAGATTAGTAGTGAGTAGGGCCCATTCCACACTTAGAAGGTTCCAGAGCTAGGACAGAGCTAAGGGCATTTTCTACAGTCTATGGGGAACTGCAAAAATGGACGGCTATCAAAGTTGGCAGATCCATCCTGAAACACATGCACGTCTCTCAGATGGAACCCAACACATAAAATTTATAATTAAAAAACTGAACTCATTTGTTTTTATTCTGTCCTATGCACGTGGCATCTATGACACTAAATCTGTTAAAAAAAAATACATCTCCAGAGGACAGGTGCCTATAATACCAGGAAATTTATAGACTGGATGTATATTGAAGAGCCTTCCGTGCCCAAAATATGCCACTGTAGGATGCTGGGCAAGTCAATAGCTTCTCCAAGTTTCAGTTTTCTTCACTGAGAGAAGAGAATAACACTACTTGTTTTAAGGGTTGATTGTATCAAATGATACAATAAACATTAATGCTTACTACTCTCAAATCAGTTAGTTTGGAACCTGTCTCTTGAATAGGATAATAATTTTTGACAACATGGATTAAAAGGAACAGAACAAAACAGATTTTGAGTAAGCACATAATTGATGCAGCTACATGTGTGGAGGGAATAGAAAGGAAGGAAAGAGGTAATCCCTGAGCACTTACCTTGCTTTATTGCTGGAGAGAAATATTACAGCTTATCAGAGAATTAAATAATGGGTAAGTATCCAAAAAAGCACCAGTAATATGAGGGAATTTTGTCCTCATGAGTTTCATACATGGATGGAGTTTAGACAACACATTTTCAAAAACTGAGATGTCACTCTGAGAAGAAACTTTTCCCAGAATATAACCCCCATTCAACTGTTCTGCTCGCTGCTATATCCATAGCACACAGTCCCCAATAATTTTTGGTAAATAACTAAACATAAAAATGTTCTGAAGTTCCATTAAAGACTACCATTATAGTCCCACAGTATAGGGCTAATATATAGTAAAGTGAAATGACCTTAAGAAAAGGTTCTTCTGGAACTCAGAAAATAAATTCTATTGAATAGAAACCCCCCAGTCTCCCCAATTAATATCAAATGCTCTCTATATCAAATGCTTTTAAGAACTTTAATCACAACCATCGAAGACATAAAAACAAGGGAAAAATTGTTGACAGTGTCTGTGGGTCATAAACTACCTTTGGGAACAGAAGAGGAGTTAAGTACTTTGATTCAATCAACTTAATGTGAAAAGAAACACTGATGGGATTAAAATAGGGTAAAATGAAAGATAAATGTTAGTGGAGAATCTAGTCTATTGAATAAAACACAAACCAAAAACAGATTAGCATCTGACAAAAGCAACTGCCAATCAGTACAAAGATTATGCTTGGAAATTAGATTCCATTCACAGAAGAGAGGAAAATGCTACAGAAAAAATCTCTTATGTTGGCTGATACCCACTTAACAAATAAGGCCCCCAAAAGGTTTATCAAAGGTTAAAATACAAAAAAAAAAAAAAAAAGTATTTCCCAAAGTGACCTCCAAACATGAAATACAGAATGCTAGTAAACTTCTAAAAATCCATCCTAGTTCTCTCAGCATATAATCCCAGAAAAGCCATACTGGAAAGTTGTATCTGTTCCTTCCTGCAGGATTAAAAGCCCCTAGAAACAGTTCTAAAACTTGATGTCATGGCAGGTCCCAAGCAAGATCTGTGGTCATCATTTTCCTTCTTTATTTCCTTCCCTTTTTGCACGGGATCAATTTTCAGAGAAAATTGTTGCCCACTAAGTGACCATTTCCATTTCACTAGCCTCTCTACAAATCAATGCAACTGTTTATGCCAGAATGTTTTACCACTAAGCTCTCTGTACCCCGACCCCAACCCATAACCCAACTGTCCAATGGTTTCTTTTCTTTCTTCAAATCTTTTCACCAACAACTGACTAATATACCCTGTGATATTTAATTTCTCCTTATACAACTGTCTTATGCTATTCCTTTTAGGCAAATGTCTGACCCAAAAGAAGCTATGGTAGAAAACACATATCAAGATATATACCTGACTTCGTTTCGCTCTGAAATAAAATATATTCAAACAAAGTTGGAGATTTCCCCAAATTAGTAAATGCTATTTCTCCATCAAATTCCATATTCAAATCAGGGATTCACAGAGACCCCCAAAAACCTCATATGAGAAAGATACTGCAACAGAAGTCAGCCCTGTCATTATAAAAGATTAGAAACTGTAAGTGTCATGGCTTCTAGAAATAGTTCAGCCCTTCTCATTACCCTTCCACAAAATTTATTCACTAAACAAATGTTAACTGAGTCTAAGTCATGATCATCTTCTACCTGGACTACTGCAATGACTTTTTTTTTTTTTTTTGAGAGTTTCACTCTTGTTGCCCAGGTTGGAGTGCAATGCTGAGATCTCAGCTCACTGCAACCTCTGCCTCCTAGGTTCAGGCAATTCTCCTGCCTCAGCCTCCTGAGTAGCTGGGATTAGAGGTATCTGCCATCAGGCCCAGCTAATTTTGTATTTTTAGTAGAGATGGGGTTTCTCCAAGTTGTGAGGCTGGTCTCAAACTCTCGACCTCAGGTGATCTGCTTGCCTCAGCCTCCCAAAGTGCTGGGATTAGAGGCATGAGCCACCACGCCCAGCCTGCAGTGGCATCTCAACCAGGCCCCCTGCTTCAACTCTTGCTTCCCTAGTCTCTGTAATGCAGCCACATTCTTTTAAACACCAGTTTCATTCTTTTAAAACACCAGGTTTTTCGTATCCTTCTCCCCTAATGGCTTACTGCCACACTGGAAATAAAATCCAAACTCCTTATCCATCCACAGCCCACAAGGCCAACACCTCACTGACCTCCTGCATCAGGGTTCTCTCCCAGCTAACTCAGCCACATGGGCCCTTGACCGTTCCTCAGGTAAGTGCCAGAACTCTGCATTTTCTGTGTCTCCTGCATCAACTACTCTTCCCCAAACACATGCATGGTATTCACTCTCATTTGATTCAGATGTCTGTTCAACCACATCTAATCAGAGGAGTCTGCTTTCCAATCATTCAGTCTAAAATACCAGCCTCTCCCCACTCTCTCCAACACTTGCTAGTCCTTTGCACTGCTTTATTTTTCTCCATCACACTAGCCAATATCACATATTCATTTACTGCCTCCCTTACACTGGCCAGAATATAAGCTTCACGAAAGCATCAGGATCCTTTGCTCAGTGCAGCATCCCCAGGGTCTATCGGTGCCTGAAATATGGTATACTGCTTAATAAATATTAGTTGAATGAATGAATTTTAGGTAAGCACTTTCTATCCCAAGTGCCAGGCACTGGGATGGAAAGGTGAATGATGAATAGGATCTAGTTCTTCCCCTTGAGGAACTTACAATTTAGCGATGAAGGAGACATATATACAACTAATAGAATGGAATGTGATATGGGCTTAATGTGTTTGAGGAAAACTGTGGAGTGGAGTAGCTAGAGATAAGGCAGGAGAGATTGGGACCAGATGCTGAGGGCCCTTGAGCTTCAGGCTAAGGAGCTGGTTCTCCATCTCAGCACTCACTATGGAGTTCTAAATAGAAATGGAAAGAAGAAATGGATCTAAAATTAGAACTGAAACAACTTAGTGACTATCTGGATAAAAGGAACTGAGGAGTTCTAGGTTTCTAGGAAATGCCACTGGCCAGATACAAGGAAGAAAAAGTTGGAAGAAAAATATAGTAAATCTGGTTTCACGCAAATTGAGTTTGAGGAACCTATGACCACCACACTAAGTCATAATTTCTCTGGTGACTTGGAAACTCTATAGTCCTGCTCCTTGGCTTTCTTCTTCAGGTGTTCACCATGTCCCAGTAGAGCTGAGCCACATGTATCACACATAGGTGCCACTGTGTTAGCCATGATTTAGCCATGCATGAAAAATCCTTACATCTTCAGCCTTCATAAAATCTGTAAGTTTAATATGTTCTTTATCATGCTTTCTTAAAACAAGGGATACCTGTTTTGCAGTGAAGTCTGACACAAATGGAGAGATTTCCCAGGAATTTTTCCTAGTCAGTGGCTTGAAAGTCCAATTCTAAATGGGGAGACAACATTATTTACAATTTTAAAAACCAAAAAAGTTCTCAAGGACAGGTATTATTGTTGCTTTCCATTTTGAGAGGTCATGGAAATCCCATGTGGATTTACGTATATATAAACATATATACATACGGATATGCAGGGGAGACATTAAGAATGAAAGGAGGGAAAAATTTAAGTACAAAAAAAATCAAAACCTATGTTTAATAGTAAAGGACAATTGTATACAATATAAAGATAGAACCAAATGTCACAATGTCACAAATTCAAGATGAAGATTTTCCAGCACCTCAAACATTTGGTTAAAGGGTTTATTGCTGGGAGTTTTTGGCCAAATTCCAGTGATCTAATTTCTTAAGTAAGTGATCCTCTAGTTCCATCCCATGATTCTTCTCTAAAAAAGTAGAAGAAACTGAAATAAGAAGGATAGACTGATTTTTTAAGGGATCCAGGACTTCTAAAATCAAAGTAAAAATATCCTGTTGGGACTTACTGGCCAAATAGGCTTAATTTGGAGAAGTCGTATAAAACAGGCTCCTAAGTGGCACACCTCCTAGTGGAGATTGGGGACGGGGTCAACACTCAGAAGAGTCAAATACAAAAAGAGGGAGAAGTTAACTCTCTGCTAAGAATATCCCATAACCAGAAGGATCAATTTCTCCAAAATGCCAGATAAATAAATCTGCTATATTGCAATAACCAAATAACTAGAAACAAAGGGTCCCTCTGACACTATGAAAGATTTTAACCTTCTCTATGAGAGCCAGGAAAAGGTAGTTTATCCATCTTCACTGCTTGATGCGTCATCTGTATCTTTCTTCCTACCTCCTACCTCCTACCTGTCTGGTGGGCCAAATACACTGAAGAGAGGTCACAGGGAGAGAGACAGGAAACCAGCGATGGACCCCAGTAGAAGGACAGGGTGGATGATGCTTAGGATGATCATGATGATTCTGCTTTCATTTCCCACATCCCTATCCCGCCAGAGGTGAAAATCAGAGAGGACTTAGTTGGATGCATTCTGGACACAAACGCTCTGAAGCTAATAAAATTCAATATAATTGGCCCATCCAATTATGTTAGAATCAAATAAAATGTAGTTGTATATGTGTATGACAACAGAAATCATCTAGACTGAGACGCCATTACTCTGTTTGTGAGAAAAACAAGGCTCCTGAGATGTAAGCATCCACCCAACCCACTCAGCAAGTTGGACACACCTGAGGCCAGACCCCAGGCTGCCTGCATTCCAGCACTGAGTTAATTTTGTCAAATCAACTGGTTTCTTGCTTTGAGCAATTTAAATATATAAATGACTACAGTATTGGCAATAAGTACCAGGAAAACACAAAATCATAAAGCTTAAAGAGAAATAGATTTGAGGAAAATTTCCTGTTGGGAAAATTGTAATTATTAATATACTTTAAGAAAATTAGTTTTATGGTTAAGAGGATACTTTATAAGAATAAAATTACTTAAAAGTCACAGTTCTGTGAAAGATTCGGATTTGTAACTGTTAAGACTTACTCAAAGTTATATTGTGGGGTAGTAAATTATTTGCTTGAATTTAAAAATTTTGATGAAAAACCGGAAAAAGAGCAAACTTACAAAAACAAAACAACAAATATCAGGGAAAACCCAGGAAGCATAATTTGAGTTGACCTTGCCTTTGTACAGTACTGGTATTTTGATCCAATGGGATTTTAGGAAAAAAGTTTAAAAGTCAAAAAGGCAAAAGCAGAACTAAAGTTTGGCGGCAAAAATAATGCATTTAATAAACTCTAAGTATCTTGTATTTCTAAAGCCTATTCCTATTTATTAGCCTCTTAAAACTAAAGGAACAGAAAAAAAAGGTCTTCCCCCAAATTAAATGCAGCGCAGACCAACAATTCTATTTCAGATTCAGCTTAAACTCTAGGACTGTCAAACCGTCTGTAAATAAACATTGATTGGTTAAATGGCTTTCTTTATACCAGTTAAGACCGTCCATCCCTGGGAAAGTGTCAGGAACTGCTTTTATTTCAATTTGTAGATATATAATATATCAGGTTAAAAAAAGAGTCATTATAAAACATACTAGGAAAAACCTTATCATTTCTGTCAAAGAACGTTCAGCATGAACTCTTAGTGTGCATTTTGTTTTCTTGCTGTAAGATGAATTCGTTAATATTTAACCACATGGTGGATCATGAAACACACTCCACCGGAGAGAAACTCAGCTCTTTAACAAACCAATTTCCAACCCTCATTCATGGAAACCATAAGGTGTTCCTTTAACTAAGGAGAAAATCAAACATCAGTGAAGGGACAATGTAGGCAACCTGAGTAAACAGCCTGTCTGAGGGGGTCCATGTTGAGTTTAGAGCTTCGGATGTGAAAGCCACCTTGGATACACCTGGAACTAAGTGGGAGTTGCCTACTTAAAACTCTGAGAAATTTGAATGGAACAGTCACATATTGCTTTAAGTAGTAGTAGTAGAAGGTGGGAATCCATTCAGGTCCATCCACTTCCCACCTACCCAAAGTCATACCCAGAGGGTATTGTTTTCCCAACAACCCAAGCCACTCTGGAACAGGTGTTCTGAATTCTGTGTGAAACATCTTTAAATACATATTGCTAAGGCTCCAGATGTCTGACTCTGTGTGGGAAAAGCTATGCAGCCAATTTATAGTGCTTAGGCCAACTGTCGATTTATTTAATGGGTTAGTAACACCAACCAAGACTAGGTGGTTGATCTGTTGTTCAATAGCCTGTACTGTCTGAAGATGTCTGAGAGTTTTCTTTCTTAGTAAGTGAAAACAGAGCATCATCTCTAACAGTCTTATTCATTATCCTGTATGAATCTTGCATAAAACAGGCAACAAACAACATTTTCTTTTAAAGCTTCCAGACAGTAAGTTAGTCCAACAGGGTATGTGTTTAAAAAAGAAAAAAAAATAGTATGTTTTGATCCCAGCAAGTTGATAAATTTCATTTATAAATAATAATTAGATGTTTGAGTGCAAATCCCATAATCATTGAATCTTAGAGCTTTTACTTGACTTACTTGTATTTTAAGAGCAGCCACTGAATTAACCAGAGTCCTACAAGGATCATGCCATTAATTTCACAAATAGAAAAGGCCCACTGCACCCGGTTAAAATGGTCAAAAAATGTGTCCGGTAGTGGAGGCTGCACCTCCTTAGGAGGTACTCGTTCGTGGACGACCGAGATCATCACTGTGGTGAGAACAAAACAGGAAAGTGCGTAAAGAAAAGCCAGAAAAGTCTTGCCCCACTCCATGGGGTACTGAGAGCGCTCCAGTTCTGGCATGGGGATCTTTATCATCTCTTTCCTATACCCATTTGGCATCCCGTTGGGTTTAATCTTGATGCTGAAGCTGCCGTCGGGGGTGGGGATGTCTACGCCAACATTGAGGTGCCCGTTGGCATGGCCGTTCTTGTGTGCTTCCAAATGGTGCTCCATTTTCAGGGTTTCTATCATGTCCAGGAGCCGCTGCCCGTTGTCAGAGGAGACTCGGCACAAGGGGGGTTTTTTGAAATCCTCTTGGGTTAGGTTGATCAAGTCCTGGCCTGTGAAATGCTCCAGAGGCTCACAGTATTCTGGCATAGCATTCTCCAGCAGCCAGTCTGCCACCTTCTTGGGTGACCAATAAACCACTTCCTTCATTGTACTGGCAGACAGCAGGCAGTCCCCAGCTCACTCTTGGCAGGTCAGCAGTCACTGTTCCGACAGGGCAGGACACTGTCCTGCCTCGGCTCGTTCATCCTGTGGGGCCTCATGAGCAGAGACTTGTTTGGCAAGATGGTCGGGGCAGTTTTTAAACACCTCATGTAGCTGTCTAGGGTTCCTGAGCGCCCAAGCATTAATTCACCTCATTTTTGAGCAGGATTCTTCCTTCTGTGAAAGCAAGAGAAAATATCAAGATACTGTACTTCCAAATTACCCCTCTCAAAATGCAAAGACATATACATAAGGAAAGTAGAAAACCAGTGATTGGTAAACTTAATAGTTCTCAAACATGTATTCGTTTCAGGGACTGAAACTGATTTCCTGGTTATTAGTCTTTTGCGACACACATTGAATTGGATCTGAAAATGGATGTTGTCAAAGGAGACATATTTTATAGAATTTCCAACGGTCGGCCGGGCGCAGTGGCTCACGCCTGTAATCCCAGCGCTTTGGGAGAACGAGGCGGGCGGATCACGAGGTCAGGAGATAGAGACCATCCTGGCTAACACGGTGAAACCCCGTCTCTACTAAAAATACAAAAAATTAGCCGGGCGTGATGGCGGGCGCCTGTAGTCCCAGCTACTCGGGAGGCTGAGGCAGGAGAATGGCGTGAACCCGGGAGGCGGAGCTTGCAGTGAGCCGAAATCAGGCCACTGTACTCCAGCCTGGGCGACAGAGCGAGATTCCTTCTCAAAAAAAAAAAAAAGATTTTCCAATGGTCTATTTTCTAAGAAGCAACTTGACAGTGCTTTGGACACGTTTCAACCGGGTCAAGAGACCAGGTATTCTCTTTGTCCTTACATACTTCCTGAGATAATTTAAAAGAATAAAATATATTTGCTTACTCTACCTCGTGAAGAATGTTTAAACATGTACATAACATACAGCAACTCATAGAATTGCTGAGCTTCAAAATCAACTGGTTTAATATTTTTATATTCTTTAAAAAAAAAAAAAAATCAGTGAATCCCCTTTTCCATTTGTGCTTAGGTCCCAAATATATAAAATATCTACAAATGCCGCTGCTTGGGTTGAAGCACATGTGAAGGGCCAAGGTCCTGACTGCTCTGTTGATCTTTCTTAATCTCAGCCCCTCTCAGGTTCTGTGGGATCCCACAGTTTAAAAATTAAGGATCTGATCCAACTCCTTCATTTATAAATGAAGAATGTGAGTTCCAGAAATGTCAAGAAACTTGCCCACGGCCAAGTGGCAGTCTGCATAGAAGAGTTACAAGTTAAGTTTCTGAGTTCTAGTTCAGTGGATTTACTTATTAAAATATTTTATTAACTATGTGAAAATAACCAAATGCATATCTGTAGGGAAGATTCTAAAGCAGGATTCAAAATTTTATAAATTTATGCATAAATAGATATATACACATGTATAATGTGTATATATAATACATATAACTGTAACTATGGCTAACTATGGTACACAGGTTGAGAATCCCTAGTGCTAAAGCTCAAAATCCAAAATGCTCCGAAATCTGAAACTTTTTGAGAATTGACATGATACTCAAAGAAAATGTTCACTGGAGCATTTCAGATTTTTGGATGAGGGATGCTCAACTGAGTGCATTCTGGAAATATTCCAAAGTATCCCCAAGACTGAAATCCGAAACACTTCTGGTCCCAAGCATTTTGGATAAGGGACACTCAACTTACATAATATTGTATAAAACAACTGGAAAGAAATATATCACATATTAACTGGAGTTATACTTAATAATGGTTCTGTAGGTATTTTCTACTTTTCTCCACCTATTTTTCTTTAATAAGCATATATTACTTTTATCACAATCATACAAAATAAAAAACAAGAAAAGTTAAAAATAAAAGACCTTAACAAACTCCTTAACAAAGCATAATAATAGCTGATGAAATGTGGCCTTTGGCAGAAGACGGACCACAGTTTGACTCTCAGCATCTCCCATACATAATCCATTATGTGAGCTTCAGCTTATTCACGTCTAAAATGAAGATAATGATAATCAAGTATTTCCTTCACAGGGTTGTTGTCGATATTTAACTAAGAAATCATACATGAAGGTTCATGAAACATAACCTAGCTCTAAAAGCAGTGATTTTCAGATGGGTCTGTGGGTACCCACATCCTTTTGATTTTCTTTCTCAAATTATCTATCATATCCAGTAGCCACTGTCCACTACATCTCACTATGAAAAAAAACTCTATCTACCAGTGGGCTCATTTTTTTCTCAAATGATGACTGTTACAAAGATCTGGAGATTTAAGGGCTTGAAATGCTATCTCCCTGAGTATGTTTTTGTGAAATAATAATCTGATAAAATCTTCCAAGCTTTTAAAAAATATATAGCCAAATAAGCCTAGGAATGCATACTATAATCTCTCCTGGGGACAGCAGTATGCATTAGGATGTTAAAAGCTCCAGGAAATCCTCCAATAAAGAAACTATTTACCAGGATTTCTCAAGCCGACTTCATCGAGGCTGTCCTACTCCTTGCCCCTTTTCCTATAGGACTCATCTCTACTGAATCCCAAAATCTTTTGCTTCTCAGGGGGAGACAGGGTCTTACTCTATTGCCCAGGCTCGAGTGCTGTGGTGCAATCATGGCTCACTGCAACCTCTATCTCCTGGGCTCAAGTGATTCTCCCAACTCAGCCTCCCAGAAGCTGGGACCACAGGTGCATGCCACTGTATCTGGCTAATTTTTAAAATATTTGTAGAGATGGGGGGGGGGGGTCTCACTATGTTGCTCGGGCTGGCCCAAATCTTACTTTAGAAAGAATCCCATGTTACTCTGGGAGTCCCAATCTTACTCTGAGAGTCCACTCTCAGTTTTTCAGTCCATATAACAACCAATCAAATGGCAATAATAGCTTTTAAAGATATTCCAGACTTTGCAAACAAACTGGGTGTTCCCTCTTCTGAGCATCCATAGTACCGTGCACTTTCCCTGTCACACCTTCCTGTGATTAAGTGTCTGTCTAGACTCCCCGAAGAGCCTACGAGTGAATGTGAAGTAGCTACAATGTTAAGCACCCATAGATCTACATGCCCAGGGCTCAGAAGATGCTCAATTGATGTCTGCTCAATATCTTCAAAAATATTCCTTAGACCTAGTAACGTGTAGATGGCTTAATGGAAAACAAACCTGCTGAAAATACCATTGACAATGAAAATGGCTGTAAAACAATTTGGATGCGCAAGGAGAATAAGATGGGCATTCTCTAGAGAAATGTAAAACCAAAGTACATCTCTGACTGCTTAAAAACCACCGTAAAGAATTTCAATTGCCACCAGTACTGCCCAGAGAGTGTCGAGAAGACACGCACGCCAAATGGGAGTTCTGGCAGAAGGTCAGGAAGAAAAGGGGACCTCCTTGGCCTCAGACCCAAGGTCTCCCTTCAAACACTCTTCAGCAGAGTTAGGAAAACAGCCAAAGGAACCCTCAACATCTTGAAATGGGTATGAGAACTCTAAAGAAATATTCTCAGTGGAGTGTTGAGGCCCAAGGGAGATGAACACAGGCTTTCCACCTAGGTTCTTCATTTCCCCCTTGTCCAGCACAGGAAGCCAGCCAAGATAGGAAATTCCCTGAGAAACACAGGGACCAGACAGAGGCCAAAGTGTTATTTCAGTTCTCTCTGATGAGAGGAAGAGTCACATAATCTCCTCTCAAGAGATAATCAACTTTTTAAGAAATATTTATTTATTTATTATTTTACTTTAAGTTCTGGGATACATGTGCTGAACATGCAGGTTTGTTACCTAGGTATACATGTGCCATGGTGGTTTGCTGCACCTATCAATCCATCATCTAGGTTTTAAGCCCCTCATGCATTAGGTATTTGTCCTAATGCTTTCCCTCCCCTTTCCCCCTACCCTATGACAGGCCCCAGTGTGTAATGTTCTCCTCCCTGTGTCCAGCTCCCATTTATGAGTGAGAACATGCGGTTTTTGGTTTTCTGTTCATGTGTTACTTTGCTGAGGATGATGGGTTCCAGCTTCACCCATGTCCCTGCTATTTATGACAAACCCATAGCCAATATCATACTGAAAGGGCAAACGCTGGAAGCATTCCCTTTGAAAACTGGCACAAGACAAGGATGCCCTCTCTCACCACTCCTATTCAACATAGTATTGGAAGTTCTGGCCAGGGCAATCAGGCAAGAGAAAGAAATAAAGTGCATTCAAATAGGAAGAGAGGAAGTCAAATTGTCTGTTTGCAGATGACATGATTGTATATTTAGAAAACCCTATCATCTCAGCCCAAAATGTCCTTAGGCTGATAAGCAACTTCAGCAAAGTCTCAGGATACAAAATCAATGTGCAAAAATTACTAGCATTCCTATACACCGATAATAGACAAGCAGAAAGCCAAATCATAAGTGAACTCCCATTCAAAATTGCTACAAAGAAAATAAAATACCTAGGAATCTAACTGACAAGTGATGTGAAGGACCTCTTCAAGGAGAACTACAAACCACTACTCAAGGAAATAAGAGAGGACACAAACAAATGGGAAAATATCCCATGCTCATGGATAGGAAGAATCAATATCATGAAAATGGCCATACTGCCCAAAGTAATTTATAGCTTCAATGCTATTCCCATCAAGCTACCACTGACTTTCTTCACAGAACTAGAGAAACCTACTTCAAATTTCATATGGAACCAAAAAAGAGCTCGTAAAGCCAAGACAATCCTAAGCAAAAAGAACAAAGTTGGAGGCATCACGCTACCTGACTTCAAACTACACTACAAGGCTACAGTAACCAAAACAGCATGGTACTGGTACTAAAACAGGTATATAGACAATCAACTTTAAAATAGGAAAAAATCAAATGCTAGGAGCCAATTTCATAATGGTCCATCAAGTATCCATCTGGCATTACAAGCATGGCAAGCACACATCTAACAAAGGAACTCGAATCTTGCAAAGGTGAGCCCCATCAGGGCCTCTTTGAGACAGTGAGACAAATTAATGGCTTCTATTAACAAACTGGGACAACAAAATTATTCCTTCCTTAAAATAACCCCTGTGCTTCCCCATAACTTGGAATTCTCTACGTATTCATCAAAAAGTTTAGATTCTTCCTTTAGTCTTTAAGGTCCTTCTCTGCAAAGCCTTAGCTGTCTACTCCACTTCATAATCCTTTTCTCCTCCCTGAATTCCTAAACCATGAATACCTGTGGTACACAATACAATTTAATGGTCTTATGTGTGTGCTATGGTAGAAAGAGTATCAGCCAAGTGAGCCAGGGAGCCTGCGCTTGAGAGTCCATCCAGCTACTTTCCTTCTTGACAAAGTCCTTTAGCCTTCCCAAGCCTGTTTCCTCTGAGAAACAGGATTAACAACTACCTTACCTACTGATATAGCTTGGCTGTGTCCCCACCCAAATCTCCTTCTGAATTCTATTCCCATAATTCCCATTCTCTTCATGTGCTGTGGGAGAGACCCAACACGAGATAATTTGAATCATGGGGGCGGTTCCCCCATACTGTTCTTATGGTAGTGAATAAGCCTCATGAGATCTGATGGGTTTATCAGAAGTTTCCACTTTTGCTTCCTCCTCATTTTCTCTTACCACCACCATGTGAGAAGTGCCTGTCACCTCCCGCCATGATTCTCAGGCCTCTGCAGCCATGTGGAGCTGTAAGTCCAATTAAACCTCTTTTTCTCCTCAGTCTTGGGTATGTCTTTATCAGCAGCGTGAAAGCAAACTAATACAGTAAATTGGTACCAGTAGAGTAGGGTGTTGCTGAAAAGATATCTGAAAATGTGGAAGCAACTTTGGAACTGGGTAACAAGCAGAGGCTGGAACAGTTTGGAGGGCTCAGAAGAAGACAGAAAAATGTGGGAAAGTTTGGAACTTCCTAGAGACTTGTTGAATGGCTTTTCCCAAAATGCTGATAGCAATATGAACAATAAGGTCCAGGCTGAGGTGGTCTCAGATGGAGATGAATAACTTGTTGGGAACTGGAGCAAAGGTACTCTTGTTATGTTTCAGCAAAGAGACCAGAAGCATTTTGCCCCTGCCCTAGAGATTTGTGGAACTTTGAACTTGAGAGAGATGTTTTAGGGTACCTGGCGGAAGAAATTTCTAAGCAGTAAAGCATTTAAGATGTAACCTGGGTGCTGTTAAAGGCATTCAGTTTGATAAGGGAAGCAAAGCATTCAGTTTGATAAGGGAAAATCTGCAGCTTGACTATGTGATAGAAAAGAAAAACACATTTTCCTGGGAGAAATTCAAGCTGGCTGCAGACATTTTCATAAGTAGCAAGGAGCTTAATATTAATCCCCAAGACAATGGGGGAAATGTCTCCAGGGCATGTCAGAAGTTCTTCACAGCAGCCCCTCCCATCACAGGCCCAGGAGGAAAAGGTGGTTTCATGGGCCGGGTCCAGGGTCCCCGTGCTGTATGCAGACTAGGGACTTGGTGCCCTGTGTCCCAGGCACTCTAGCAGTGGCTGAAAGGGGCCAACATACAGCCTGGGCTGTGGCTTCAGAGGGTGGAAGCCCCAAGCATTGGCAGCTTCCCTATTGTGTTGAGCCTGCGGGTGCACAGAAGTCAATAATTGAGGTTTGGGAACTTCCGCCTAGATTTCAGAAGATGTATGGAAATGCCTGGACACCCAGTAAAAAGTTTGCTGCAGGGGCCCGGCCCTCATGGAGAACCTCTGCTAGGGCAGTGCAGAAGGGAGATGTGGGGTCAGAGCCCCCACACAGAGTTCCTACTGGGGTACTGCCTAGTGGAGCTGTGAAAAGAGGGCCACCATCCTCCAGACCCCAGAATGGTAGATCTACTGACAGTGTGCACCATGCACCTGGAAAAGCCACACTCAATGCCAGTCCATGAAATCAGCCGGGAGGGAGGCTGTACCCTGCAAAGCCAAAGGGGTGGGGCTGCTCAAGACCATGGGAACACACCTTTTGCATCAGTGTGACCTAGATGTGAGACCTGGAGTCAAAGGAGATCATTTTGGAGCTCTAATATTTGACTGCCCCACTGGAGTTTGGACTTACATGGGTCCTGTAACCCCTTTGTTTTGGCCAATTTCCCCCATTTGGAAATGCTATATTTACCCAATACCTGTACCCCCACTGCATCTAGAAAGTAACTAGCTTGCTTTAGATTTTACAGACTCATAGGCAGAAGGGACTTGTCTTGTTTCAGATCAGACTTTGGACTGATCTATGCGGCCATAAAAAATGATGAGTTCATGTCCTTTGTAGGGACATGGATGAAGCTGGAACCATCATTCTCAGCAAACTATTGCAAGGACAAAAAACCAAACACCACATGTTCTCACTCACAGGTGGGAATTGAACAATGAGAATACATGGAGACAGGAAGGGGAACATCACACACTGGGGCCTGTTGTGGGATGGGGGAAGCGGGGAGGGATAGCATTAGGAGATATACATAATGCTAAATGACGAGTTAATGGGTGCAGCACACCAACGTGGCACATGTATACGTATGTAACAAACATGCACATTGTACACATGTACCCTAAAACTTAAAGTATAATAAAAAAAAAAAAAGCAGAGAAAGACAGCACATGTTCATTATAGATTCTAAGCTTACCAGGATTTTATATTTAGCCTCAATTTAGTAAAAAAGAAATCTGCTAAATTCAATTTGGCTCCAATTTTAGACTTTAATATTATAAAAACCATCAGACAATATGCCATGACATGGTAAAAACAATGTACAGTTAATTATCAAAGCCAAGCAGGTCTTTAAACAGAAAAGTAAAAGCAATTATTCTGGTAATGAAAAAAAAATTTACTAACCAAAATTAGTAAATAAATCATTTATAAATTTTTTTTATCCTTATTCATAAATAATCTATTATACTGCCTTGTCATCTGGCACTCGCTAGAAACAAGACAGGGTTAACAATTTACCATGCAAATTTCACACTGAACATAAGTTTTCAAGAATCAGAATACCACAAAATACCGCAATGCAACGAGACCTGGGGCAATTGCTCAGAAAATGTGAATTCTAACACTTGTTCTAGCGCTAACCTGTACTCCAACCCCAGTGCCTCAGTTTCCTAGTACGGAATAATTTATTCCATCCACTTATTCTATTAGTGAAGGGAATTTGCATGTACCTGACAGTGCTTTGGAAAACATAATACATAAAATATAAGAAATTATTATACTGAATATAATTTATTCTTTCCTTGATGATTCGATGGACTTTTAAAATGAATGCCATGAAATTAATAATTTAATTTTTACGATTTTTTAAGGCATGAAGGACTCAAGATTGAACAAACAAGCTGGCATGTCAGTGAAGAAAGTACTGAGAAACTACAGGATTCTAGATGTTTCTAAATGCTGATAATGACAAAAGAATGATGAAAGTCGTATATGCATAGTCTCAGACTTACAGTGAACCAAACTTTTGGCTTCACGTATCAAATCTCTAAAAACAAAAGCACCTGGGCATGGTGGTTCGTGCCTGTAATCGCAAAACTTTGGGAGGCCAAGGTGGGAGAATCTCTTGAGGCCAGGAGTTCATGACCAGTCTAGGCAACACAGTGAGACAACATCTCTATTTTTTTAAATGTAACAAAAAATAAATACATTGAATAATAGAAACAAAAGCAAAAGTAACATGGAGTATATACATGACTTTACTCTGATAGCTTACAGTTGACTTAAAGCAAGATCAAAATCTTGCGGACATGTAGCATTTAGCTCAAACTTTATAACACAAAACTACCTGTGGGGTACCTTGTTAAAGGGCAGTACAAATCAAGAATTGATATTATTTTATTATGAAACAGACTAAGTGCCTCTTTGTAAAAGCTTCAAGTTTTTACATCTTCTGGAACTTTCCATAAAATAATAACCAGAACAGGTACAGTGGCTCACACATTTTGGGAGGCTGAGGCAGGCAGATAAGGCCAGGAGTTTGAGACCAGCCTGGGCAAAACCTGTGTCTGCTAAAAATACAAAACTTAACTGGGCACGGTAGCTCATGCCTGTAATCCCAGATACTCAGGAAGCTGAGGCATGAGAATTGCTTGAGCCTGGGAGGCAGAGGCTGCAGTAAGCCGAGATCCTGTCACTGCACTCCAGCCTCCAGCCTGAGCAACAGAGCAAGACTTTGTCTCAAAAAAAGTAAATAATAACCTAACAGATCTTTTAAGGCAATGTAGCCCACTGAAATACTCATGAGATAGGTGTTCAATTATTCTCTAATTCAATTTGGATAGCTTTACTCCAAACAAATCTAATAAGGTATAGATTTGTTATTTAGCATTTGAAGAGTTAAATAGGAAGAGTTCATAAAATGGTATAGATTTGAAGAACAAAAATGGTTAAAGTAACAGCCACATAGTTCCAGCTGAAGGACCTACACATTTATTTCAGTCTACCGTTGAGAAAATTTTAGAAGATTACTTTTGATGCCTTAACCTTTAAATTGTCCCTTATTTTAAACTGCTATTACATGCTGTGCTCACAATTCCACAGTCCAACTCTGGTTAGCAAATAAAATCATCCCCTATGAAATGGCCCCTTGAACTAAGTGTGTGCTGACCTACTTTGCTAAGATATAAGAAGAAGGGCTTGCTGGAGTGTACGTATTTTGCCTTTTTGTCCACTTTGGCTGGTAGACTTTAGGGTGTTAGAAGAGCCTTACTTAATGATATCTTTTGGTCTCCTCCACACTGTGTTTATTCAATAATGTTTAACACTTAGATTTCACAACATCTGAAATATATTTCTCTCAGTAGCTGCCCTATAACTTATGCAATTGATAGTTTCCCCCCTTTTCCCCACCTCTCCCAAAATGACCCATTCCATCGTAGTAGCCTCAGTGTTGTAGAAGGAAAGAGAGAATTTGGGGAGACAAAACAGATATGATACAATGACAATAAATCAGCCATGTCCACTGTATACCATGGACATGTTTACAGTTGTTCACTGAGGATATGAAATATAATACTGTTTTATACATTTCATGGAGAGTCCTGGCACCAGCAACATCAGCTAATTCTGCCTCCCCTTCCCCAAGCCTCCACTTGAGTCATTTTGTGACAGAATATATGTAAATATTTAGTGATCAGGAAATCTAAACAATCATTCATTATGGCAAAAAAACTAGCAAAAGAATCTAAAAGCTCTAGAGTAGAAATTGATTAAATATATTGTACAACAGAATACCAAGCCTCTGCCACAGACTGTACCGTATTTCCATATCTATAGTAATACATATTTATAGCTTTGTCACATAAACAGGTTACAAACAAAATGTATTACTTTCGTAAACACATATTACAAATATCCACAGGGAAAAAAGGGTTAACTTCTTAACCCTTACCTCTGGGTAACAGAATTATGAAATAAATTTCTGCTTTACTTTTTTTCAGTATTTTCTAATTTCCCTGAAAAACATATATTACTTGCATTTAGAAGGGGAAAGGATTTTTTCCCCCAAACATACTCTATGTTTTTGAACATGTAGGCTGCTTTGTAAGTTTAAAAATATGTGTTTCCTTCATTAGCTTTCTTAAAAAATATAAAATGAGCTTGCAGATTTCTCTAAATAATTGGAATCTTGGCTTTCTGTGTATAATTATGTTCCCAAATTCTTCATATTCCCAAGACATAATGGTCCAGGCATACAAGCCAAACCACCAAAAAAGATGAAGCTGAAATCTGAATCCAAGTGCATAAAGCAACTCCAGTCTCAGATATTTCCCATCATTCCAGAGGGAAAACAATAAGCTATTAGCTTTACAATTGTTCTATCATCTACATTTCCTTCAATATCCATCCATCCAGGCTGCTGCAAAACAGCAAAGCCTATTAAAAAAACTCTGCCGGTTGTCATTACAATAAAAACTAATATAATAGCTCTACTGATAACTAATCACTATTGTTTTTCCCATGGGATTTCACTCTTAGTACTAATTACCAAAAACTCGGGAGATAATCTACTCCCACTCAACTGACTAACTGCCCCTCTGAGTCCGAACCAGCAGGACTATTTTAATATTTGCCTAGTTAATCTGTAGAACTTGGACACGGATTCACTCCAGCAGTACTGGAAGAATGTAGGACCTAATCAATGTTTCCAAATTCCATTAGCTCTCACATGAGCTGATGCACACAGTACTGATCTCATCTGCCCTGAGAAGCCTGGGAAAGTCTAACACAGGCTATTTCTATCACACAACACTCAGTTCCTTTCCCTTCTTCCTATCTTTTTCAAAATGAGAGCTAAAATTCTTCTAATTTGCTCCTCATTTAGCTGGAATAAAAATATTGCATGTGCCCTGGAATCCATCATAAAAGTAAGTTAAAACTGCAAAAAGCCAGATGGCTTAGGAAAAGGGTGAGGCCATGCTTTACTATCCTGTGCTTTTTAAGAATCTTTGATGCCATATTCTAAAGCATATCCACAGTGCCTAGCTTACTAAAACTACCTCTATCTACTCACCTATAAAGTAAAAGTAATCCTGCATTCTTTTGGGCGGTAAGAAAGATCAGAAAACTGACATGGAATTTAGTAGGGGCATAGCAGCAGGGGATTTTCAAAGCATCTATGGGAGAAAAAGTTCTGATCCTTCTTTTCCTCCCTTTCCTACAGAAAATCCAACAATGATCAGTCAAGAGCTGGCGATGGGGATAGGGGTGGCAACTGGAGGTTCGGGAGGTGGCAGAGCCAGTGTCAGAACAGAGGAAGGAGGTCACCCTGCCCCACCATTCCTTAATCCCTTCTCATCCCTGTCTCTCCTCACACCCCCCAGGATTAAGCAAGCATAAACTAAAAAGGCTGCCCAAGGAAGTCATTCCATCAGGCTCTCAAGTTCACATACCCGTCAGAACCCAGGCACATTAAATCAACCTGGATCACAGAGAATATGCAGTCATCAGGACTGTGGCAAACAGGATAGGGCAAGCCACACCTAGTGCAGTTAAAGTTCAATTTTTTAAGGGGCAAAAATAAACAAAAAACATGCAAGCTGAATCTGGCCCACGGGATTGCCCCTTGCAACTTCACTTGCTCTCTCATGCATTATATCTAATCATGAATTCCTGGAGATCCTATCTTGAAGGCTCTCTCAAACTATTCCCTTTTCCCTATTCCCATTTGCTTCTGCTTTAGTTTCTGCCTCCAGCCTGGCTCAACTGCAACCCTCTGCCACACTGCCATGAGATCTAGTACATAATCTGATCTCTTCACTTGAGGCTTAAGCTCCCCACAGCTCTCAAGATGACGTTCAGACGCCTTGACTTAGCTCCAAGGCCTTCCATGACACAGCCTATTTATTTACCTGTACTTTTCAGCCTTGCCCTACAAGCTCTGGGCCTGTATCATACCCATACTCAAGTGTTCCAATAGATTCCCACACAAACCAGTCATTTCATACCTTGAAAGTTGTTCCTTCTGCCTGGAATATTCTTCCTACCTTATATCTTCCTTTGTCCTTTCATTTGCTTTGGTATCTCTAGAGTCTAATGCATAGTACACACTTAATAGATGTTTCCTGAATACCTAATTAAATGAGAATGCAAAGGAGATGACTTATGGTTCCAGAACATGGACCCAGTGATGCACATCTCCTTTATACATCAAGCACATAAAAATCTACATAAAATATAACTGCTGACATTTTAATACCATAATCAGTTTCAAAATAAAGAAAAAGAATTTCTCATGTGTCAAAAGAAGAAAAATCTCAAATTCAGAGTAGAAAAGATACAAGTTAACACTTATATCCCACAGGGATATCAGATTTGGACTCTAGCTGCTAGGAGCTGGGGACTTAAGATCCCAGCCAGGGCAGAGGACTGAAACTTAGACCTTGAATAAAGCAAGAATCTCTCTAAGACCAGAAAAACTGGACCCATGAAACTGGCACACAATGATACAGAATCCAGATTTACCCTATCTGCATAGTGTGAAATTTCCAAGCCAAGAAATTAAGGTAAATATAAAAGAAAACAAATATAAATAGCTCCTTAAAGGTGCTTCAAAAAGCAATGGTTCATAGGACTCCCATGGAAAAAGTAATCTTTGCTGAGGATGAGCAAATAATTGAAAATTATGAATCACACAAGGAAATGACCCACCATGAGGGAGGTTTGCCAGGTGTGACAAACAAAGTTTACCAAACCATGAATTTGATCATATAAAACAGGTTTGAAGAGGCTATGAAATAAAGAATTGAAACCACAATGTAAAAACAAGACATGATTTTTTTCTTAAAGACAGATGTGTTTAAAGAAGGTACGGAGAAACCCTAGGTTCTCTCCTCTGGCCTGTGACCTACTGATACTTCAGGAGGAAAGAAGAGAGAGCAACATGTTAAAAGCAGATCAAAAGAGGAAATGAAATCAGCAAAAATATAAAGTATATAAATATAAAGACAACTGACAAATTTTGTCAAGCCTCAAGGATCTCAACAATCTAGCACCCACATCCTTTTTTGGGGGGTGAAAAGGGAAATAGAAAACTCAGTCCAGTTAATTGAAAGATGAATCAGATTTCCAAAAAGGTATTTCACTGAACATATACGTTCTATCTCACTGTCTCCAAAAACTCCTCTGAAATGGTAGTAAAAGGATTTTTTTTTTAAAAAAAAAGGGACAAGAAATCAAAACAGTCAAAGAGAACAGAAGAGGAGAAAACAGGGACACAATTTCGGAAGTCGGGAAGCACATGAATCAGTGGTGACGGATCCGGCAGGCCCAAAACAAGGAGCCGTAAGCCAGCAAAGGGGAAAGAAGCACTCTGATTTACATAACACTAAATATTTCCTATAGCCTTAAAAGTATGAGGAATTGGTGGCATCAAGTACCTTGGAAATGGTGTGAAAGTGGAGTTAAAAGACCACTTAATAAGTTCCTCTAGATTCTCACTTTGTACAGCTGAGCAACTGCCTCTTCCCCACACCATAGAATACTGAAGTTTATCCTGTGGAAAAGAGAAATGGAGAGTTTCTAGAGTAGGGGACATCAAACACAGCTAAAAGTAGTGGTATCTTAATAAAAACAAGCGACAAAGTGAAAGTTGCAAAAAGATTAAGTAGGATCTGCCCTCGCCTTTTACCTCCTTAGGCACCCAGAATAACTTGCAGGTGAATGATCAGATGAATTTTTTTCTAGAAACACCCAAGATTTTAAGAAAAAAGACTTAAGGATACTGATCGTCTTACACTGAAACCATATAAACAAGCTCGCCTCATGCAAAGAGTTTCCAAACAGTTTTATTTGTGCCTACTTTAAAATATGAATGGACAACTAAAAAAAACTATCACCAGGTATCTGAAGAAACTCTCTAATAAATATAAAAGCCAGAGATGAAGATAAAAAACAAACAAACAAAAAGAACTTGGAAAACAGACTATGAAAAACTTTTACTAACATTTTCAAAGACATAAGGTATCAAAAAAGAACAAGATGGTACCACAAAAAGGAGAGAGAATTTTAAAAAGAGAGCTCCTGTAAATTCCTAGTCAATATGAACAATTCAATAGGAACAATAGAAAAAAGTTGAAAAAAAATTTCAGATGTGAAACAAAATGAAAGATGGAAAATTGAGAGAAGAGTAATAAAAAAGCAATCTAGAAGCCCAAGATCTGAATAGCAGGAGTTCAAGAAAATGCAAGAAAAAAAAAACAAAGATTTAGAAATATTTTAAATCTAAAAAGAGAAAATTTAAAAAAATTATCAGAACTAAAGGAGACATGAGTTGCCAGACTGAAAGTTTATCAAATGTCCGAAAACAATGGCTGAAAGTACACTTTCTGTTATTACCATTCCACACTAATTAATTTTTTTAAAAAGGATAAGAAGATCTTGCAGAATGCTCCAGCCCCATCCTGCTTTTCACTTTCTGGTTGTACTTCCCTCCATCTCACCCCAACCAGAAGGGCTAGTCTCCATCCTTGACCTTCCTTATTAGGACTTTTGTCCCTAACTAGAAGAGTTACTGAGGACCTAAAGCACGATGACAATGTTCCTGATACCCAAAAGTAGAATTTTGATTGTTCTTTCAATCACAATCTTGTAATGGGCAACAGTGCCTCCTTAATACTATAGAAGTGATGAGAACAATAATACCATAAACTTTACATACATGTTATGCAAAATAATCATTTCCTCCAGCTTTTCTAAGGCAATTCAGATTTCAAACATATTTTTCCCTTGTCTCATACAACATCAAAATGTCCTAGAAGATGCAATATTTCAGTTTCTAAATTACTTCTCTCTTAGCATGTTTCTGCTACCCAGTAGTAGTTAGAAATTCTTGATCAGATATGTGCTGACAATTTTTACTCAGAAGCATGGCCACTTTAAATAACCTGAGGACTTTGGAAGGCTGACTGGGGCACCCAGTCACCACGCCTAACAAAGATAATCAAAAGCACCTAGACCGAGCGTGGTGGCTCATATCTGTAATCCCAGCACTTTAGGAGGCCGAGGCAGGCAGATCACCTGACGTCAGGAGTTCGAGACCAGCCTGGCCAACATGGCAAAACCCCATTTCTACTAAAAATACAAAAATTAGCCAGGCATGGTGGAGCATGTAGTCCCAGCTACTCAGGACACTGAGAATCGCTTGAACCCGGGAGGTGGAGATTGCAGTGAGCCGAGGTCGTGCTACTGCACTCCAGCCTGGGCAACAGAGTGAGACTCCATCTCAAAAAAAAAAAAAAAAAAGCAACTAATTTAAAGTATGTTTTTGGTTTTTAAATTGGAGACTTTCTAGTGTTGGTAACAGATAGGCTGAAAGAAAAGAACACAATTTCTTGATTAATATAACATATTCTAAAAACTAACTACACTGAAGATTTTTTTTTTAATTTTATTTTACTTTAAGTTACAAGATACATGTGCAGAGCATGCAGGTTTGTTACGTAAGTATACATGTCCCATGGTGGTTTGCGGTATCTATTAACCCATCATCTAGGTTTTAAGTACCACATGCATTAGTTATTTGTCCTAATGCTCTCTCTCCTCTTGCCCCCAAGCCCCTGACAGGCCCCGCTGTGTGTTGTTCCCCTCCCTGTGTCCATGTGTTCTCCTTGTTCAACTCCCACTTATGAGTGAGAACATGAGGTATTTGGTTTTCTGTTCCTGTGTTAGTTTGCTGAGGACGATGACTTCCAGCTTCATCCATGTCCCTGCAAAGGACATGACCTAATTCCTTATTATGGCTGCATAGTATTCCATGGTATATATGTACCACATTTTCTTTATCCAGTCTATCATTGATGAGCATTTGGGTTAGTTCCATGTCTTTGCTATCGTAAATGGTACTGCAATAAACATGTGTGCGTGTGTCTTTATACTAGAATGATTTATATTCCTTTGGGTATATACCCAGTAATATACTGGGTCAAATGGTAAAATATGCAGGGTCAAATGGTGTAAGTAATATGTTGGGTCCAATGGTGAAAAGCAACTGCAACAAAAGCCAAAATTGATGAATGGGATCTGATTAAACTAAAGAGTATCTCCACAGCAAAAGAAACTATCATCAGAGTGAACAGCCAACCTACAGAATGGGAGAAAATTTTTGCCGTCTACTCATCTGACAAAGGTCTAATATCCAGAATCTACAAGGAACTTAAACAAATTTATAAGAAAAAAAAAAAAATCCCATCAAAAAGTGGGCAAAGCAGTTAGAATGGCGATCATTAAAAAGTCAGAAAACAACAGATGAAGAGGTTGTGGAAAAATATAAACGCTTTTACACTGTTGGTGGAAGTGTAAATTACTTCAACCACTATGGAACACAGTGTGGTGATTCCTCAAGGATCTAGAACTAGAAATACCATTTGACCCAGCAATCCCATTACTGGGCATATACCCAAAGGATTATAAATCATTCTATGATAAAGACACACGCACACGTATGTTTATTGTGGCACTATTCACAATAGCAAAGACTTGGAACCAACCCAAATGTCCAACAATGATAGACTGCATTAAGAAAATATGGCACATATACACCATGGAAAACTATGCAGCCATAAAAAAGGATGAGTTCACGTCCTTTGCAGGGACGTGGATAAAGCTGGAAACCATCATTCTCAGCAAACTATCACAAGATCAGAAAACTAAACACCACATGTTCTCACTCATAAGTGAGAGTTGAACAATGAGAACACATGGACACAGGGAGGGGAACATCACACACTGGAGCCTGTTGGGAGGTGGGGTGCTAGGGGAGGGATAACATTAAGAGAAATATCTAATGTAGGTGATGGGTTGATGGGTGCAGCAAACCACCATGACATGTGTATACCTATGTAACAAAACTGCACATTCTGCACATGTAACCCAGATCTTAAAGTATAATTTTAAAAAAAGTGGGCAAAGGATATGAACAGACACTTCTCAAAAGAAGATATCTATGCAGTCAATAAACATATGAAAAAAAGCTCAACATCACTGATCAGTGGAGAAATGCAAACCAAAACCGTAATGAGATACCATCTCATGCCAGTCAGAATGAAGTTAGGTCTCGCAGTCCTCTGAGGATTATAAATTCTCATTAGCTGGGTAACCAACGGTTTTCCATTTCACTGAGAAAAAGTCTACCAAAGTATGCTTGTAAAAATAGATTGGAGTGACTGAGGTAAAAAGCCTAATTTAAGGAACGCAACCCTAGGGACTAACATCAAGTTTCAAAATTAGCAACAACTCATAGGCCCAGATAGGAGAAATCAAGTTCAAGTCCATCTCCCAAAATAAATTTCTAATACTTATTTAGACAGCTACGAAAGATCAAACTATTTTCAGACTAGAGAACATGCAAAGGGATAAATTCTAAATTCATGGCACTTAAATGTATATCCTTTGAGCATTCCTTGCCATGATGGCACCGCTTGCGTGCCCACCATGTTCTTTGCTCCCATATGTGGTTCTCCCTGTCACCTTCTCCTGGTCTCCTGGAGGTAAAAAAAGAATCAAAAGATTTTAAGAAAAGCACATGTAGATCTCTACCTAGATCTCCACACCAGTGCCTACCCTCAATGCATTAAGGTTTTCTTTTCCTGACAGCAATTACGTTAATTCTTTGAAAACAAATATCCATCAATCAATTCATTACATTCTTTCCACTCACCACTGACTGTGACTTCTTGCTTCTAACTAAGATGTGCTAATTTCCCAAACTTCCAGGTCCCACTTTCACTGAGCTTCTCTATTAACTAACTGCTGGTTAAAAGCACCAAAGTTTGGCTCTCTAGAGGATAATCCTTATCCATGAAGTAGGTCACCACTGGATCACAGGATCAGGTTGTAAAGTGACCACAGCTCTAGTTTTGGACTAAGGTAGAATACCACCAGGGGGCAGCGCAAAGTCTGTGAAATTACACAATCATCCCAGTGCCCTTCTCAAGTTATAAAGCATCTTAGAGACAGCTTCCAATAGATGTCCTGGGACCAAGTGACACAACTATGTAATGCAATTGCAAGAACTAGAACCCCTGTTTTCTGAGCCATCAACTGATGTGCTCTCCTCTATACCCATGTGATTTTAATGTGCATTCAGTGACTCTACAATTAGTTGTTTCCATAGTTTTTCATGCAAACATACTGCATATCTAAGCTATCTTGCAGTCATACAAGACCATATCTAGGACACTTCAAAGAAATATAAAAGCCTAAAAATTAAAGAGCATGTTATTTTCTAGAAGGACTAATCTCAAGACCATCACTACAAATATTTATTCTTGCTTTATACTAATTTTTTATTTTTTATTTTTTGAGCTGGAGTCTCAATCTGTCATCCAGGCTGGAGTGCAATGGTGCGATCTTGGCTTACTGCAACCTCTGCCTCTCAGGTTCAATCAATTCTCCTGACTCGGCCTCCTGAGTAGCTGGGATTACTGGCACCTGTCATCATGCCTAGCTAATTTTTGTATTTTTGTAGAGACAGGGTTTCACCATGCTGGCCAGGCTGGTCTTGAACTCCTGACCTCAGGTGATCTGCCCTCCTTGGCCTCCCAAAGTGTTGGGATTACAGGCGTGAGCCACTGCACCCGGCCAATACTAAATTTTAATTAGCTTTCTTCACTCACTTTCATAACTATAATTCAATATAACAAAACTAGAGCCTTGCAACTAATCAGTGACCACTGAACTGTAAAGAAATTATATAAATTATGTAAGTTTTCAAATTAGTTAACCAAAGGCATTATAAAACAATTTTTAAAATAGATAAAAGATTTGAACAAACATGGCCAAGGCTATTTTGCATTAGGCAAATAAGTACTCTTAGAAAGCCCTGATTATATATTACTGTGGAATGTTACACTTAAAGAACCAAGGTTCAAAATATACACAAAACTGTCCACAAGTTCACAAGCATTTATGAAGTCTCCAACATTAACATATATATAACATCAAGCATATGAACCATAGCTTTCAATAAATTATGATTAAAAACCTGTAGACAAAATACTCCACAAACAAGCCTAAAAGATAAATGACAACAGGGGACAGAATATTTTAAAAATCCATCATACACTGTAAATATAAAGAGCAGATATTTTCTTAAAACTCTGATAAGAAAAAGACTTTACACAAAGATTACAGGTCAGGTGCAGTGGCTCACATCTGTAATCTCAACACTTTGGGTGGCCAAAGCAGGAGTATTGTGTGAGCCTAGGAGTTCAAGACCAGCCTGGGCAACATAGCAAGACCTTGTCTCTACAAAAAATTTAAAAATTGGCCCAGTGTGATGGCACATGCTTATGGTCCCAGCTACTTGGGAGGCTGAGGCAGGAGGATCCCTTGAGCCTGGGAAGTTGAGGCTGCAGTAAGCCATGTTTGTGCCACTGTACTCTATTCTGGGTGACAGAGTGAGACTCTGTCTCAAAAAGTAAAATAAAAATAAAAATTACAAATAGGTCAATCACATACATATGCAAAAAAAAAAAAAAAAAGCAAACAAAAAATCCCACCAACAAATGTGGAGGAAAAAAGTTCAATCTCACTAGTTACAAAAAAATGAAAGAAATATTAAAACAACAGCAAGATGCCATTCTTTAGCTATCAAGATGGCAAAGATGAAAAAGGGCTGTACTGAAAAGAACCAGTTTCAACAAAGGTACAAGTTCTGCCAATTCTACCTCTTAGGTATATCATAAATCCATCTACAGTCACGTGTCACTTCACGACGAGATACCTTCTAAGAAATGCATCATTAGGTGATTTTGTCATGGTGTGAACATCATAGAAAATGTATTTGGACAAACCTGGATGGTGTAACCTATTACATACCTAGGCTACATGGTATAGCCTATTGCTTCTAGATTAAAAACTTGTACAGCATTCTACTGTACTGATTATTGTAAGCAACTGTAACATAATGGTAAGTTTTGTGTATCTAAATGTAGAAAAGGTACAGTAAAAATATGGTATAAATAATAAAAATTGGACACCTATAAAGGGCGCTTACCATGAATGGAGCTCACAGGACTGGAAGTTGCTCTGGGTGAGTCAGTGAGTAAGTGGTGAGTTGAGTATGAAGGCCTAGGACATTACTGTACACTACTGCAGACTGTCAACACTGCACACTTAGGGTACACTAAATTTATTTAAAAGTTTTTCTTTCTTCAATAATAAATTAACTTTATCTTACTGTAACATTTTACCTTATAAATTTTCTAATTTTTAAAATGTTTTGACTCCTTTGTAATAACACTTAGCTTAAAACACAAACGCATTGTACAGCTGTATAAAAACATTTTCTTTATATCCTTATTCTATAGGCTTTTTTCTACTTTTTAAATTTTAATTTTTTTTTTACTTAAAAAAAAATTTTTTTTTAAACAAAGACACAAGCCAGGCATGGTGGCTCACACCTGTAATCCCAGCACTTTGGGAGCCCGAGGTGGGCTGATCATGAGGTCAAGAGATCGACACCAGCCTGGTCAACATGGTGAAACCCTGTCTCTACTAAAAATACAAAAATTAGCTGGGCGTAGTGGCGCATGCCTGTAGTCCCAGCTACTCAGGAGGCTGAGGCAGGAGAATCACTTGAACCCAGGAGGCAGAGTTTGCAGTGAGCTGAGATCGTGCCACTGTACTCCAGTCTGGCAACAGAGCGAGGCTCCATCTCAAAAAAAAAAAAAAAAAAAAAGACACAAACATACACATTAGCCTAGGCCTGCACAGGGTCAGGATCATCAGTATCACTGTTTTCCACCTTCCACATCTTGTCCCACTGGAAGGTCTTCGGGGCAATAACATGCATGGAGCTGTCATCTCCTGTGATAATGATGCCTTCTTCTGGAATTCCTCCTGAAGGACTTGCTTTATAGTTAACTTTTTAAAATACATAAGTAGAAGGAACACATTCTAAAATAATGATAAAAGGTACACCATAGCAAATACACAAACCATTAACAGAGCCAAATATTATCATTATCAAGTGTTACGTAAGGTACATAATTATATATGCTATGCTTTTATACAGATGGCAGTGCAGTAGGTTTGTTTACTCCAGCATCATCACAAATGTGAGTAATGTGTTGCACTAGGATGTTAGGACAGCTATTACACCAGTAGGCTATATAGATTTTTCATCTGTGTTATAATCATATGGGACCACCGTTGTACAGACAATTTGTCATTGACCAAAATGTCGTTATGCCACGCGTGACTCTCCTTTCCATTGCGACCACCATGGTTCAGGTGGCATTACACTTCATCAGAATTACTGTCAAAGCTTCCTCAATACTGCTCCTGTACACACCCCACCCCATCCAAACCCCAACTGCACAAGGCAGCAAGAGAACTTTTAAAACTGTGTAATTCTCATCTTTGAATTATTGCAGTAACTTCCCACTGTTCTTAAAATAAAACCCACACTTCATTATTTCATGTTGTACAAGACCATTCCTGCCTTTGTATGGTGGAGTTCTACAAACTGCACACTATACTTCAATTACTTTGGCCTACTTGTAGTACCTACCTCACAGACTTCGAACATGCTATTGTCTCCACCTAGAACACCTCCACCCTATGTTTCACATGATGGGCTTCCAGTCAATATTCAGGCCTCCACTCCCATGTCGCCTCTTCAAATAAGCCTTCTCTGAGCATCGTCTTTAATTTAGTACATTCTGTGCTGCTATAACAGAATTGAAGGCTAGGAAGTTCAATGTCAAAGGGCTGGCATCTAGCAAGGGCCTTCTTGCTACGTCATCCCATGGTGGAAGGCAAAAGGGCAAAGAGGGAGTGAGCTCGTCCTTTTATATAAGGGAACCATTCCTGTGATAATGGCATTAATCCATTCACGAAGGAAGAGCCCTCCTGTTTGAACCACTTCTTAAAGGTCACACCTCAGAACACACTGCATTCAGGATTAAGTTTCCAACACGTGAACTCTGGGGAACACATTCAAACCACTGCACTCTTATCTATATAATCTTACTTGCTGAATGTCTTTCTGCCTTACCAGAATCAAAGCTCCATAAGGTAAGGTCCCTTGTTTTTATTTCTCATTATTGTATTCCCAGGAGCTAGCACAGTGCCCGGCACATAGTAGGCAGTCAATATAAATGTTTCACGAACAACAAAAAGTGAATACTAGAGAAAGAAGGTGGCCAACTACATTGATCATAACATACTTATTAAATCTAGATTCTTCGCAGTATGAGACCTACTATATTAACTTCTTTAAAACTTACTTTTCCCCAAATATAAAAAAGAGCAAACCTATAAACTGGAGATTTCATCAAAAGAAAATTCATTTTTAAAAATAAGTAATCTCTTAAAAAACACAGCTAATAGGCTGGGCGTGGCGGCTCACGCCTGTAATCCCAGCACTTTGGGAGGCCGGGGAGGGTAGATCACGAGGTCAGGAGATCGAGACCATCCCGGCTAACATGGTGAAACCCCATCTCTACTAAAAATATAAAAAATTAGCTGGGTATCGTGGCACATGCCTGTAGTCCCAGCTACTCGGAGGCTGAGGCAGGAGAAAGGCGTGAACCCGGGAGGTGGAGCTTGCAGTGAGCCGAGATCATGCCACTGCACTCCAGCCCGGGTGACAGAGCAAGACTCTATCTCAAAAAAAAAAAAAAAAAAAAAAAAAAACACAGCTAAGATTTTTACATGGGAAAGTATATACCTCCTTTAATCATACCATTTCTTCTTGAGATTTGCTCAAGGAGGAGAAAACAAACAGTGAGCCCTACTGGCCTTTGTAAAAAATTTCTTAAATATGTAAAGGGAATCAGTCAACCTTAAGAGAAGGTCCAGAGAGGTTCCTAATTTTTTTATTCTTTGCTATAAGAAAAGGAAACTTAAATCCAAAGTCAATGCTATAATATAAAAACAAAAATACTCAAAATATTATTTCACGTTTGTACAATGACAAAATAGTTGACTTTTTTCTTCAAATTGTATATATAGCCATCTTCCACATAAAATTTAGCCCTCATTCTTTTCAAAGCTATCAAAATCCTCCTCAGCAGTACATTTAATCAGATTTCTAAGGGTATCATCATAGGAAATACAACCTAAACATAGGCCCTTATAGATGTTTCCCATAAGCTTTTGAAAGTATGATAATTTCCACATCCTTTATAGATGAGTTGTTCATTAATTTGTACTAGCAACTGAGACACTGGTAGGAATAATAAGATAATACAGGCACATCTGAGCAACACAGTATCAGGATGGCATGTCCTTAATTATTCCTTCCCAAACAGGTCCTACACACCAAAATAGAACTGCAGGCATCACTGTCCTAAGTTGTCTTTTTAATGCCCAGATCATGGAATGTTCAATTTTTCAAAATTCTGGATGCATTAATACCCAAACCATTTGATGAAAAGTCAGTCTCATATATGATGAGAGCATTTTGTGATCATAACCTGAAACGGTGGCATGGCTCATTAAAAGCGTTTCAAGATTTTGTCAAATGATCCAAAGATGTAAACTGTAAGATCAAACAATTTAACTTTCAAATGTCACAGGTTACTTCAGTATAAAAGACAAATAAGGAACAAGGAAAAATACGGATTTAATTTGTAAAAGAACAAAACGTCAGTCATAAAGATAAAAACTGGAAAAAATGACTAAGAGCGGCAATTATGTATTAATACTATATTGGGAGAAAAAGAATCTCTCAGTACAAGAGGTAAAAATCTAGCACCTAGAAATACCCAACAATGGCTTTTAAAATTATTTCTGGAAACTACTTTCTTACCATAAAATAACCGTAGCAGTCCCATAGGTATCTATTCCACATCTTGACCATGTGCTACTCCTATGGTAGAGGAGTCAAACTACCCACATAATATTAAGAAGCTAAGTACACATTATATAGACATCCTGTTCATTATAAGAATTTGATCAGCATTCAGAGAACAGATTATGAAAGCACTCTGGCAAAGGCATAGCCACATCAATTGCACTAAAGACACAGCTGAAATTTATCTTCTATTTATAACCTAATGAGCTTTTCTCTTTGGCACAAAGCGGGCCAGCACTAAGCAGCTAATGACTGATTATATTAATATATATTTACAAAAGCCAAATCACTGAATCAAAATAAAATCAAACATTTACTAAGCACCTACTATGCACAAGGCATTGTCCTGGGCATTCAGTGAGCCACAAGGAAACATACACCATGGTTGCTGCCTAACTAGGTTAAAATGTCCAAAACCAAATTCCTGCTCTTCTCCTCCAAGCCAACTCCTCCTGCATGCCTTCTTCAGCTTAGTAAATTGCAATTCCATTCTGTCATTTGCTCTGGCAAAGACTCCCAGCTGGTGAGTATATATGACAGTGCACTCTCTCCAATCCATGCTCCCCCCACCCCCACCCCACCATCTAATCTATTAGAGCAATCCTATCAGCTTTATCTCCAAATATATCCAGAAACTGTGTGGTCTGTTTCTACCCTTGCCTCTTTAAAATCACTTCTATGCTCAAAACCCTTTTGTGCTGGATCTCACTCCAAGTAAAAAAACCAAACCTCTTTCTTACTAGGCTCTATAAGGTCCCAAGTGATCTAGTTCCTGCTACCTCCCTGACCTCATCCTCTTCCCTCCTCTTAAGAATCCTCACTCCTCCGGCCTCTCCCCACTTGCCCATTCTCACTTCAACCACTCTGGCCACTGTTTCTTTAATATGCCTACCATGGTCCACCTGAGTCTTTGCACTTGAGGGCCCTTCTTCCAGAATATTCTTCCCCAGATATCCTCATAGCTCACTCCTTTGCCTCCTTCAAGCCTCTGTTCAAATATTCTTAATATCAACTGAATGTCCCTTGACCACAACCTTTCATATTCTGTATTTTACTTGTTTAATGCCTTCGCAGCCCTAGGCAGGTGAAAAGTAAGCTAATCTAGGATTGAGGATGGGGATAACAGAATTTGCAGAACTCAGGACAGAGAGAACAAGAAATTCTAGGGCTGTGGTCAAGACTATTAAAAAACTGTGACTACAAGTTAGGTTAGGGAGCCTGGGCAACCAAGTAGAAAGAAGTAAGGAAGTGGGATTAGGTAATTTCCTGGAGCTTGAAAGGAGAACAGATTTGGTGGCTGTCTTGAGGGACTGGTGATGATTACAACATAAGAGGTGGGAAGGCAGACAAGGTAGAGATTTCTGGGCTAGAACAACCTAAGAGACAAAAAGATTTAAGGGTGTGACTGGTGCTTGTCAGTCTAGTCACAGAACATTGAGCACATGGTTTTGTAAAATGGGTCATGGTTGAGAACACAGAAGGCATCAAACTTGATGTAGAGAGGAGGAATTTTTAAGAGTCAGGCATTACCTTGCAGTAGGCATGGCTCATGATAGCTATCAACTGGAGTGGATTCAAATGAAGACAGGGGGTGACAGCACTGTAATTTATTAGTTGGCCAAGGCACAAATCTTGAGAAGGAGGGTTTGGCCACCATGGGAGAAATGATCAGGGGACAAGCTGTTTTGCAGAGTGGGTCACATTTCTCTGAAGACAGAATGGAAGAGAGGGAGTCAGGTGGTATCAGATTGAGAAGGGCTTGTCCTTGTAGCCTCACAGCCTGGCTGAAGTTCCACACAGAAGTGAGAGATGAGAAGTAGTACAGATGGCAGAAGGCAAACACTAGTGTGCCCAGATTAAATTATTTGATCACATGTGGAGGTGTACAGACCTCAAAACAGCAAAGCACACAAGATGTATGTAAAGACTTGGAATGACATGAAAATAAAAATAACCCTTTTTTCCCTAACTAGTTTTCCTCACATTTTTTTAAGAGATGGGGTCTCACTATGATGTCCAGGCTAGACTCAAACTCCTGGGCTCAAGCAATTCTCCTGCCTCTGCCTCTGGAGTAGCTAAGACTACAAGTGAGTACTACTGCAGCCAGCATTTGTTTATTTTTACTTTTTTACTCTTATAAGTCAAAGGTTTGGTCTCATGCCTTTATTTCTCCTAATTAAAAGGTAGATTTGCTGGGCGAAATCCAAGAAATGCAAAACAAATTTGTTTCTAAGAGGTGAAAGCACTTTCACATGGCAGTTAACAATGTACCACAAGCCATGTCTTCAGAGGGGGTATGTTCGCTGTGGTGTGGGGATAGAGGATATACACTAAAATGCACATAAGACTACAAACAGAAATACAGGATTTTTGTTTTGAAGTGAATTACCTGTCACCAGTCCCTAAAGATGTGCCTTACTCTTGCTGGTTTCACCTTAACAGACATCTTCTTACAATTAGGAACCAAAGAGTCCCTTGACCTCCCGGCTGAGTTAGATACGGCAACTGATTCTCTAAAGAGATTCCCCCAGATTCTATCAATGGGCATTTTTTTTTTAATTATATTTTAAGTTCTAGGGTACATGTGCACAACGTGCAGGTTTGTTACATACGTATACATGTGCCATGTTGGTGTGCTGCACCCATTAACTCATCATTTACATTAGGTATATCTCCTAATGCTATCCCTCCCCCCTCCCCCCACCCCACGATAGGCCCCAGTGTGTGATGTTCCCCTTCCTGTGTTCAAGTGTTCTCATTGTTCAGTTCCCACCTATGAGTGAGAACATGCGGCGTTTGGTTTTTTGGCCTTGTGATAGTTTGCTGAGAATGATGGTTTCCAGCTTCATCCATGTCCCTAGAAAGGACATGAACTCATCCTTTCTTATGGCTGCATAGTTTTCCATGGTGTATATGTGCCATATTTTCTTAATCCAGTCTATCATTGATGGACATTTGGGTTGGTTCCAAGTCTTTGCTATTGTGAATAGTGTCAATGGGCATTTTTTAAGATGGGCAGCTCTACAGAAACAATTTCCATGAAAAAAGGTTACTCATATCCAGAGTGAGCACATATTAGACTAAGAAAGGCAGTGAGGAATTATCAGTTGAAGAACTTCTTGCAACAGTCTCCCTGGAAATGTTCTGATACATTCTGCTTGCTGATTGTCTTAGCCTGTTTTCTGTTGCTAGAACAGAATATCTGAGACTAGGTAGTTAACAAAGAAAAAAAGTTTATTTTGGTTCATGATTCTGGAAACTGGAGTCCAAGCTCAAGCTCAGGCAGCTACATCTGGTTGGTTTCTGGTGAGGGCCTCATGCTGCATCAAAACATGTCAGAAGGCATCTCAGGGTGAGATGACTCATGAGAGAAAGCCAAACTGGCTTTTATAACAGATCCACTTTCATGATAACTAACCTACTCCCATGATAACCCATTCATCCATTAACCCATTAATCTATTAATTCATGAATGGGTTACTCCATTCGTAAGGGCAGAGTCCTCATAACTCAATCACTTCTTAGAGGGCCCATCTCTCAATACTGTTACATTGGGAATTATCTTTCAACAAGAATTTTGGAGGGGACAAACATTCAAACTATAGCACTGATGGAAGACGTTTTCATCATGTCTTCTAATCTTTAGATGTATGCCTTTTATTACAGTAGTCACTTCTTTTCTGGTACCCCATACTTCTCACCTAATGAGATTTTGGACTCTATGTTGAACTGCAATGGGTTGAGATTTGGGGGACCTCAGAATGATACATTAGTTTCCTGCGGCTGCTGTAACAAATAACCACAAACTGGGTGGCCTTTAAACAGAAATGCATTATCAGTCTGGAGGCCAGAAGTCTGAAATCAAAGTATTAGCAGGGACATACTCCCTCTGGAGGCCCTGGGAAAGAATTTGTTCCTTGCTTCTCAATCATCTGGGGGCTACCGGCATTCTGTGGCATTCTTCGATTTGTGGCCACATCACTCCTATCTCTGCCTTAACCTTCACATTGCCTTCTCTTCATGTCAAATCTCCCTCTGCCCCTGTCTTATAAGGATACATATGATTGCATTTAGGGCTTACCTGGATAATGCAGGATAAGCTCCTCTTCTCAAGAGCCTTAATCACATGTTTTGCTTCAAAATGTTTACTCCTAATAACCAAGATATCCAAATGCCAGCTCTTGAAATATTTTCAGTGATTTTGCTTCTAGCTTGGATTTTTTAGGGGCCATAATTCAAGAGCAGTGTATCTTCTTTTAAAACCTTAGATCTGTATTTATACATTTCACTTGCAGCTTTTACACTAGCCTGTTTCCTGGAAAAGTCTTTCACACTTGATTAATGGAGCCATCTCCTTCTTTTTACTGATTCCTCTTCACATCCCTTCTTTATGGCAGAACAGCCCAAACAAAACAACTCATTTTAAACTAAGGGCATACCAGAGAGAGATGGGAAGACAGAAAGAAACTGACTACAATTCACTCATGTTTTGCTTAAGTTTTAGAACCTATGGCTAAAAATTTTAACTTTGGTTGCATTCTATAAAGCATCTAACCTGAAAAATGTAGATTCTTCAGCAAAAACATGCAGATCATAAACAGAGACTGAGACAAATGATTCCTAAAGTCTGTCCCAGGCAAAGTTTCTTCATTCACAGCCAACTACAGCAGTAAAATTTAAAATGTTTTCAGAACCACTCAAAGGCATTATTCATACACTAATTTGTAACTTCTATTCAAGTACCCCAAACTCATATATATAGTAAGATATAAAACCTTCGGTGGATTAGTATAGCACTTAGCACAGAATAGGCTCTGAAAAAATATTTGCTCAATGAATAAGTGGATTTTTTAAGTGGGATTAATCACTACTAGTGTCTAGCAAATAGGAGTACTTTCTCTTAATTGATATCTTAGTTCCTACCTGATGGTTACTATCCATTTTTAAGGAATATCAAAACAGTGTCCACAAAAATGACAGGACAATGCACTGAGCTTGGGGTTACTACATTATTCCCAAATGAGTAGGGAGGTTTTTTCTTTCTAAAACCCATATTGTATTGAACATCTACTATTAAAGCACTATGTATTCCTGACAGTGTAGGGAAAAAAGGAGCACATGCTAAGGCAGAATATATGGAATAAAATATGCCAAAAGTATGAAATAGTAGACAAGTACAAATAACATATGTTCAGATTAAATAAGGGCAAAAATTAGTTAAGACTGTCATAACCTTTATGACAGTCATAGGGCAATGTGACATTATTTACCAAAATGTATAATATACTTTAAGCCCCAGGAATTCCATCTCTTACTTACAGATATATTAAAAATGAGTCAAGATGTGTGTTCAAAAGTGCAGCCCTATTTATGTAACACAATTTCCAAAAGCACCTAAATATCCTTCACTGTGGTTTGGATAAATAAATTTGATGCCTCCTCACAACAGAATACCATGTGGTCATTTCAAAGAATGTGGCATATCTGTACATACCAACATATCTGTGATGTAGAAATATATATTAATTGAAAAATGTATTTATCACTCACATATATGTGGGCATATACATTTTTATATATATATATATATGTGCACATGTACGTAAGCATAAAACATCTAGAAACATATACATACAGAGGCTACGGGAGGACAGGGATAGAGAATTGGAAAGGGTCAGGGAATGTCAATTGTTCATACATGACTTATAAATAATAATTACATCTCATTCTATGCTTTCAAAAAACTAAAGATTACAGAGAGAGTAGGAGGAAAGAAGAAAAAGACAGAAAAGAAGGGTTTCCTAAGAATTCTCAAGTCCAGGACTTACATATGCATTTTAAAATATATGCAGCAATTGTGACACAGCCACCAAGGCCAGGCAGTCATGGAATTCACCTTCTCTTGCAGTCATATTTTCTAGAGATTTCTACTCCCACCCCTCTTTGGGAACCCATATTGCTTGGGACCTGCCCCAAACTTCCTGGCAATGGCAGTTCTGGCAAGAGCAACAGGAAGGAAAAACAGAAGAGAACAGAGCTCTTTTGCCCATCTCAAGGCCTGAAGCTTGCGTAAGTGACAAAATTACCAGCAGACTGAGCATTATTCAGAAAGACTCACCCAACCAGGACCTATATCTTGGTCACCAAAATAAAACTTCCTTTTTCTATCCAAGATCTGAATCAAAAAAAGGGACAGGCTGAAATACAGACTTTTAAAAATCCTCCCTTGGCCGGGCGCAGTGGCTCATACCTGTAATCCCAGCACTTTGGGAGGACGAGGTGGGCGGATCATCTGAGGTCAGATGTTTGAGACCAGCCTGGCCAACATAGTAAAACCCTGTCTCTAATAGAAATACAAAAATTAGCCGGACATGGTGGTATGTGCCTGTAGTCCCAGCTACTTGGGAGGCTGAGGCAGGAGAATCGCTTGAGCCCAGGAGGCGGAGGTTGCAGTGAACCGAGAGTGCCACTGCACTCCAGCCTGGGCAACACAGTAAGACTCTGTATCAAAAAAAAAAAAAAAATTCCTCTCTCCTTTCTAACGTTGCAAGCTGTAAAAATAACACCAGCAGAAGAATACAATCATAGGGATGGCACTACCCAGGTCTGGAGTATGTTCCTAGAAACCTAGACTAAAAAGAGACGTGGGCTTTCTCAGTTCCCCCAGGTCCTCAAGTTCCTCCTCAGCCCATTAGCAGAATCAGTACAGAAACGTCCATGCCACTGCCTACCTGGCTTCATCCTGCTGCCAGCGGAGTGCCAAAGCTATGGAATGAGGTGTGGGCTACTGAAAGACCATTCAGAACCTGTTCCCCAAATATTACTTGTACACCAATTTGCTACCTCTTCATACCACCTATAATATTATTTACTTAATACTGTTCTTTAAACTGACTCACACTCTCTTTTTTTAAACTAAGTCTTTTTCTAAGCAACAATATCTGTGAAAACAGGTATTTGATGGCATTTTTCTTTTTGAGACAGAATCTTACTATGTTGACCAGGCTGGGGTGCAGTGGTGCAATCACAGCTCACTGCAGCAGTGACCTCTTGGGGCCCAAATGATCCTCCCATCTCAGCCTCCTGAGTAGCTGGGACCACAAGCATATGCCACCACATCTGGCTTTTTTTTTTAATTTTTTTTTTTTCCCAGAGACGGGATCTCACTGTTATCCAGGCTATTCTTGAACTCCTGCACTCAAGTGATCCTCCTGTCTTAGCCTCCCAAATTGCTGCGATTACAAGTGTGAGCCACTGTGCCTACCCTTGATGGCTATTAAACAAAACAAAACAAAACAAAACAAAAACAAAAAAAACACTAATGAACATTAAAACAAATATATAACCAAGAATTTAAAAAGTGTTTGCCTGAGTCCCATGGTATATGAAAAAGTGATTGTGAACAGTGTTCTTAAAAAAAAAAAAAAAAAAAAAAAAGGAGGAGAAGAAAAATCCGTAACATTCTGGAAAAATGATCTGAGGTGCAAGCAAAAGCACTGTAAATAAACTTCGGGAGCACTGCCTACACAAAAGCATGGTTCTGCCACCCATGACTACAGCATCTTTTGTCTTTAGCTAAAAAAGCAGTTGGAGTAAATAAATGGAGAAAGGAGATGAGAAAAAAAATCCTTTCGTGAATTTTCTCTATCACTATTACTCAGTTTTCTTTAGATCCAATTGCTTTTGGCCTTAGGGATGTCTTTTTGTTCTGAGTCCAAGTATTTAAAAGACAACTTCAGTTTGAGATGATGAAAATGATGATTCTACAACAATATGAAAAATGATTAAAATGGTAAGTTTTTGTGTATTTTGCCAGATTTAAAAAATTAACAATAATAAAAGCCAACTATACTCAGCAAATGAGCTAAGGAGAATCTAGAGAAGTTGCCCACAGTGAGCTTGGGAAGGCTCGAAGGGTGGCCTGGCACAGTCTATGTAGCGGGTCAGCCTTTATCCCTTGACCTTCTCTGTCTGTTACCAGTCAGGGGGTTTAACTGTGATGTGGAAGGAAAAATAGGACAGTTCAAGAAAGAATGAAATCATAACCAGTTGGCTGGCTAAACATCAGTACCTTTTTGCTGCCAAGTTTGAAAAAGGAGAAAGTGGCACTCTGGGTCTCTTTCTAGCTGTAAAACGCAGGGTGGAAGGTGAGTTGTCTTTTTCTTTCCTTTCAATACATTTTTCTGAGACTACTGAGGTTGAAACTATTAGACAAAACTAGATGGTTAGATTATATCTTGATACACACATATATCTCTTTTATATTAGGTAAGTTTTACATGGTAGTAACCTTAGGAATTAAGAACTGGGATTACATTTAATTGACAGCTGACCTGTGAGTTTCAGTTGGTATCAGCCAATCTAAGGGGGGAAAGAAGAATTCCCATACACAATAGGAAATTAAACAAATCAGTGCCCTTAGAAGCAATTCCACACAATTGTAAAGTATCTTCTTGGAAAATGTTCAAGGATATAGAAAATGCATGATCATGATTTTGTGACATCTATATCACAGATATATATGCATAGAAAATAAGAATTTAGGTCTACATACAAAACTGATACAAGTTATCCCTGGTGACTTAACAATTCTGCATACTTTCTCATAGGCAAATATTTCTTATCATGAATAGCTACTATTTTTCTAATCAATAAAAAGCTATAAAGACTTTTCAAAGGTGGAGAACCCTTCCAGAAAACACACACAAACACACACACACTTCCCCACTCCATTCTGACCAAAAAAAAACACACACACATACATTCATTCTCTATTACAAACAGCAACTGAGAGGAGGGACCCAGCGAGCTGACAGACTAAATTTAGCAGACAGATCTAAGTTACAGCTCCTCTCAAAAACCATCCCTGAAATAGTCCTGGTCTTATGAAATTGAATTTCATAGGACTGTCACTCTGGGCTTCATTTAATGAGCTTCTAGTTTTATCAAATGGCCACAGGAATTACTTATTATTAAAAATAGCACCACACTATGCTAGCTGATCCAATGTCTTGGCAAACAGCAACTTGTTTTCTGCATTTTCATGAAATGCCTCACACATGTAAATCAAAATAACAAAGGTCAAAGTTTTTAAGGTCTTTAGAAGGAAGTTATTAACTTCAGGAGTCATAAACTCTACAATAGAGTCTTAAGAAGAAGAAAAGAAGTTTTTTTAAAGGAAGAAATGTATACTGAAGTCTTTTAATTGAAAAGACTTTATAAGGTTATCGAATTATCTCGGCAAAAATTTTGGGTTAGTGTATTGTACCTATTTTACAGATGAAGACATGGAGGCTCAGAAAGTAAGTGACTTTAAATTAGATCTTTGTACTACATTTCTAATGATATCACATAGAAGAATTATGCAGAATTTATCATTAAATTGTTTACAGATGAACAGAGCCAAAAGATCCATTTCTTCAAGTTTAAAAAGATTTCCATTGTAATTATATTTTATCAGTATTTAAAAATACTGCAGGATTTTCTTTTAAATGTGTATTCTTCTTTTAGGTTTAAAGTCTCAAAACAATCTACATATCTTTTCAAACTATCAATCTTTTAATAATATAAAACAAAAAGATGGCTTTCTTCTTTTATCTTTTGAATTAAACAGTATAAGCATCGCTTGTATAATTATGCCAATCATATTCATTACAGGAAAGTTTGGAAAAGGTGGGCAGCAGAAAAAGAGATAAACATGACCTTTATAATCTGGAGACCCAGGATGTAGAAATTTTTTTTTAATTACAACACTTAATAATGACTAGTTTCATTTTCCTTGATTAAAAAAAAAAACTTTGATTTGTATACTTTCTCATGTGTTGTTTTAAATTGCCTTAATTATCTATAAATATTGCTCTATTTACACACACACATATAATCTATATATCCTATATTATTAAGATATATCCACTGCTTTTCTTCAATAGGCACAAAGATGCCATTTTTCAGTATAAAATAAAGACTATGTAATAGAAAGGTGCTTTGGCTCAGGGCTAGGGCTATGTTTAATAATATTTAAAATGAGGTAGCTATAAAGCATAGCAGTTAATGTGGTGCTAGACACTGAATATAGACCTTTTGGGGATAATTAGATCATGATAGCAAAGCCATCATGAATGGGATCAGTGCCCTTATAAAGGAGACCCTAGAGGACTTCCTCAACCCTTCTGCCACATGAGAGTACAGTGAGAAGGCAGCTGTCCAGGAGAAGGAGGGAATCAGCTAGCACCTGGATCATGGACTTCCTAGCCTCCAGAACTCTGAGAAATAAATTTCAATTGTTTATACGCCACCCAGTCTATGGTGTTTTGTTACAGAAGACGGAATGAACTAAGACACATGGGCCTTGGAATCTCCAAGACTATTAAGACTTTTTCTTCCTTCACTCAATAATGATTACCATTTGTATGATCTTGAGTAAGTTATCTAACATTTGAGCCTTTTGTTTCCTTATCCTAAAATGAAAATAAATAATATCAACCTCAAATAGATTTTTAAACTTTTTTTAGCTTACTTTCTTTCCCTCTCCTTTCTTTTTCTCTTTCTCTCTCTCTCCTTTCCTTCCTTCTTTCTCCTTTCCCTCTCCTTTCTTTTTCTCTTTCTCTCTCTCTCCTTTCCTTCCTTCTTTCTCCTTTCCCTCTCCCTCCCTCCTTCCTCTCTTTCTCTCCTTCCTTCCTTCCTTCCCTCCCTCCATCCCTGCTTGCCTTCCTTTCTTTTCTTTTCTCTGAAATGCAGTGGTGCAATCACAGCTCAGCAGTCTCCCACCTCAGCCTCTGGAGTGTTGGGGACTACAGGTGTGTGCCACCATGCCAGGCTATTTTTATTTTTATTTTTGTAGAGAAGAGTTCTCACTCTGTTGCCCAGGCTGGTCTCGAACTTCTGGGCTCAAACAATCCTCTTGCCTCAGCCTCCCAAAGTGCTGTTATTACTGTCATGAGCCACTGTGCCCGGCCTACTTTCTATTTTGAAATAACTTTAGGTTTAAAGAGAAGCTTCAAGAGTACAAAAAACTGAGGCATACCCTTCACCCAGACTCCTTTATATTATCAACTTAGATGAGGATAGTACAATGATCAAAACCAAGGAATTAACATGGTTAGAATTCTGTTAACTAAATGACATATCTTCTTTTAATTTCACAAATTTCCCCTCTAATAGCCTTTTCTCTGTTCCCACAATTATTTAGTGTCCCCTTAGTCTCTGCTAATTTGTGGCAGTTTCTCAGTCTTTCTTCATCTTTCGTGACCCTGACGGTTGAAGGGTGCTAGTTTTTTTTTTTTTACTGAATATCTCCAATTTGGGTTTCTCTGATGTTTTCTCTTGATTAAATTGAGGTTATGCATTTTTGGCAAAAATGTCCCAGAAGTAATGTTGTGTTCCACTCTGATCATATCAAAGAACAGAAGCTATCCATCTGCCCCATTACCGGTAACACTAACTGATCCACTGTTTAAGTTGGTAACCTCACAGAGTTGTTTTTGCACAGGTTCTAGAAAACAGTAGGTCTTCAATAAATGGCAGCTATTATTATGGTAAAGTTCAGACTAAGAACAAATTTTGAATCAGGTAGACTTAGGTTCCAGTTCTCTCTCTCCCAGTTTCTGCCATGTGATCACGGGAAAGTTTTTTAACTTCCCTAGTCCTCTTTCCTTCAGTGTACCATAAAAACAAAGCTACCTGAAAAGTTATAAAGTTTTAATCAAGTTACTATAAAGGTTAAATGAAATAACATATGTAAAAGTACTCAGTACCTATGTTTTATAAGTGCTCCACGAAATCAATCACTGTTCTTTTAAGCGAGTTGTCATGTTCTGCGAAATAATCACTATGAACTAAGATAAAGGAATCTGAGATCTGATTTAAAAAAAAGGTGACTTAGGGGCATGCTGGGAGTAGGAGGGGAAGATGTCAGATGGGCTAAATAGGCATGGGAGAACCTTGGCCGTCTGATGGCCAATGGCATGTCTCTCTTGTTTCATTTTATCTTTTCCTTGGATAAACAAGTTTTGCAATTAGAGCTTGAGAACACAAAAGGCATTCATGTTTGATTTCTAGCACATTAACCAGATGATGCAAGAGCCAAACCCCTGCTATGTGCTGTGAAGGGCTCTGTCTCACTTGTTCTCTCCTGTAAAACTCCTATCCTCTGCTTGCTAGACCCTCTTGCGGGGATTTTTAGGCTATGACATAGGACATCAAAAATTTTTCTTCTGCAGCTGTCTTTGCTGTTATACTTGAGTTTAGATTATCAGATGGCAATTCTGGGATGCCTAACACATGGTAGTTATAATATGCTATGAAATAATCCCGCCTTTTAAAATAGAAATCTAACACTGAAGAAACTGGAAAATAAATGTGAAACTAACCCTAGAGGGGTCTTAAGAGGCAAGTCAAAATTGTAAAGACTTCTCCATCAGTCTGCATGAAGAATTATAAAACTAATTATTGTGTCGCAGCCTTTCTGGATTTAACCTCAACTTTGGAAACACATGCCACTACTTATAAGAGTATAGTAACATTTACTGCACTGCAGGATGGAATGCATTACTTCATATAGCTTAGACGGTAATTTACAAAAGCATTACAGCATCCTTATGGGTTGAAGTAATTAGAAAATCAGTATGTGATGCCACAGCTTTTTCTACAGGATACTGTCATTACCAGCTAAGCTCTTCAGTGTCCACACCTTAAAGACTAGGAAGTTAAACAGCTTCCTATGTCCTCTCAGTGCCTAGGTAGGAACCTGTATGCTGCTAAAATAAAACGCATGTGTAGTTCTCTGAACAAACCAATGTGACAGATGGAGCTTCATGCTCTGGCTCCTAGGCTGGGAAGGGGACCACAGGCCCAGGTGACGTCTAAGTTGCTATGAGGATTACTGAATTTTCAGAGGCCCAAATTGCCTAGCAGGTTAAGCAGAGAACTGAACAGGGGCCAAGAGTCCCAAGTTCTCTTCTCAGCACACCCCTGCCCCACCTGTGAGATGGAGGGGAGGAACCATCAATTCCCCACTGTCCTGCTCTGCCTAGCAAGGAGGGTGATGATAATAGCTAACACGTACTGAAAGCCTACTATGACCCGAGCTTTTTAAAAGTATAAGCTTACTAAATTTAAATTCAAAGCAATTCTACAAAAAGGGATAAATGAATATCTATTGACAGGTGAGGAACCTAGGTACTCAATGTTCCTGGTACTCAAGGTCAAGTGGTACCAAGCAACCTGGTACTCAAGGTCAAGTGCCCTACAAAGGGTCACATGTTGAGCGGAGGAGTCCCAACAATAGGCTCCAAAGCCTGTGCGCTCCCCAACTGAGTAGTGCACCTCCAACTGGGGATACCATCGATGATGCTGATAGAAGATTCTGGAATGTGTTTTCAGTTCCTTAAAATGAGTTACCACACCTGGAGACAAATGCTGCCTAAAGGGGGAAATCCATGTAGTTGCACTTTCCTTAACCATTAAGGCAAAGTTATAAAAGCATTCCTTGGGGGTTCTTTCAGAGACTTCCCCTGCTCACTCCCTATCCCAGGTCAAAAAGCCCTCCACAAACACATACACCCACTTCCTCCACAACTTCCACCATGGAGGGAGCTATTAGAAGAATCAAAGATCCAATTTATATATGTTTGTGTGGATTTAATTACCTTATGCTATGTCTTTTTTCAAAAAGGACTTTCCCTCGTTATCAAAAAGGCAATATTCTCCCTGTAAAAAGATTCAAGCAATACAGAAATACAGAAAGTTAAATACACAGACAGACAGATAAATAGACACCACAAGCCAAGCCTCCTCCATCTTATCTTTCAGAGATAACTAGTGCTAACAGGTATATATCCTTCAGGACAAATCTAATTGTCAAATGAAAAAAGCAAGGCGGCAGATTCATAGGTATTGTATATGCTGAAAGAAAATCCTTAGCTAAATTAAATTTAACAGAGGTTAATTGAGCAAAGAACGATTCATGAATCGAGCAGCCTCCCAAGCCATAGTAGGCTCAGAGAGACTCCAGCACAGCCACATGGTGGAAGACTTATAGAGAGAAAAAGGAAAGTGATGTACAGAAAATGGAAGTGAGGTACAGAAACAGCTGGAGTGGTTACAGCTTGGTGTTTGCCTTATTTGAATACAGTTTGAACAATTGGCCCCCTTAGATTGGCCAAAAATTGGTGATTGGCACAAGAGTAGGTTACAGTCTGTTTACACCTTCATTTAGGTACAGTTCACTATATACAGAGAAACCTTTACACTGAACTTAAAACATTCAAGGAGGCAGCTTTAGACTAAACTTGATTTAACATATGCTACCATTTGTGTAAGAGAGGGAAGGAAGGAGATATATACATATTTGGTAATAAAAACATACAATATCACTTGAAGGCTTTGAAAGCAACATCCGCTATCTCCAGGAAGTAGACCTGGGTGGCAAGGGTGGGAGGTACACTTGACATTATGTATCTTTTCATGACATTTGAATTTTGAACCATGTGAATTTGTTATGTACTCAAAATGTTAACAATTTAATTAAATATTTAAACAAAGCAAATGTACTCCTTAAAAGCCCAAAAGAGGCTGGGTATGGTGGCTTATGCCTGTAATCCCAGCACTTTGGGAAGCCGAAGTGGACAGATCACTTGAGGCCAGAAGTTCAAGACCAGCCTGGTCAATATTGCAAAACCCTGCCCTACTAAAAAAAAAAAAAAAAAAAAATTAGCCAGGCATGATGGTGGGTGCCTGTAATCCCAGGTACTCAGGAGGCAGAGGCTGCAGCGAGCTAAGTTCCCACCACTGCACTCCAGCCTGGGCGACAGAGCGAGACTGTCTCAAAAAGAAATAAAACAAAAAACAAAAATGAAAGTCCAAAAGAGTGCCTAACATATAACGAGCGCTTGATATGTACTGTAGAATAAATGGAAAAAATGGGCCTATATATTTTAACAGAATTGGAATTACACTACTTAGATGGCACATGCTGTTTTAAATAACCTACTACATAAAACAACAATAAAACAAAACACCTGATTACTAAGATGAAAAGGCATCCATGATCAGTTCTTAGATAGGAATGATATAAACTAAGAGTGAAATAAGATTTTGGATGTCATCTAGCAACCGGCAAACAAGTCTAGAGTGCTGATGTACAATATGAGGACGATAGGTAATCAAATCATACTGTATATGGGATTCATACTAAATGAGTAAATTTTTAGCTCCTTTTGCCACAAAAACAAATATTGAGTAACATATGAAATGATGGATATATAGTTTCACTATAGTAATTGCTTTACTATCTATATGTACCCTATAACATCATGTCATATACCTTAAATATACACAATGAAATTTATTTTAAAAAATATCAACTGTCTTTCTGAATATTTTCTCCCAAGAATACTATGGGTAGAGGTCAAAAACAGCCACCTGAATGTCTAGGTGCATCATCAAGGGGCTCTAATAAAAGGTGCAATCTTTTATGTTTACAGTTTACCTTAAAACTACACGTAAATTTTGTGCTTTGCTCTAATAATATAGTCATGGCTATACTAATATAAAAACCAATCTTTGCCTAAATCTTTAAAAAATATGTGCTGTATTTAGCAAGTTACCTCATACCTCTTGGCTTACCATCTTGTATCTGGGGGGAGGTCAAGTACCCAATGTGAAAGTTGCAGGTTCTAGTTAAAGCCTCGAATTATACACAGACTGGGACCATCAAATCAAAGTGCTTTACTTAAGATCACAAGGCACACACCAGCAAGGCTGAGACCAGGCTATGAGAGCAACTTCCCAATTAAAGAAAAATATTCCACTTTGCTATTTTCTCCTCTTCCTGGCCATCCCCACATGCACACAGCCACTAAAATAAAGGCCTCTGATGTCTCATCAGGCTCTACCGATTTCCATTTATGAAAAGGTTCTTTGGTAGCCCCCTGACCATAACTGGCTAATTCAGCCTAGCTACGCCCACAAAACATAAAATCTCCAACAAGCCCCAAATCTCATTAGACTTTCTATGAAGCTTTTTGTTTGTACAAAAACAAAAACAAACAAACAAAAAAAACACTGTTCCTAAGCAATTTAGGAATCATTTTGCCTGTATTATTTATAAACGTTTAATGTACTAATTGAAGATTTGTTTTATTTGTTAAAACCAGAACTTTGGTTGCACAACATTTAGTTAACCAATGACTTTGAATACTTTATGTGTTTGAAAATAGCACTGCCTATTGTTGAAAATATTCCATAATACCCATTACTCCTGATTTTAGCTGGTGTTCCTCTACTTTTTCCAAAGCAACTTCATATTTGAAATTATATTAACCTATTTTATATAAATAATTCATTGAATAATAACTGATGGTTAAAATATCTGCAATGAAATTATGTTCAATTATTACTCTAACTATTCGGTAATATAAATACATGTAACATCACTAAATCAAATGCATAAATCATGTTTTATGAAATACACCTGCAGCAGGCAAGACATTTGAGCAGGAAATCAATTTTAACTGATGTTTCTCTTTGGGAGAAACAAAGTACACAAATGTTTAGATTGCTGGTATAGTAACTTATTTTCTTTTATGCTTTACTGAATAAAGCTGAACTTTGTTTTATTTGTTAAAACTAGAACTTTGGTTTTGAATAAAGCATAAACCCTGAAGTATTACTCTATTCCCCAGAGGAATTTAAGTCAATAGAATGTTCATGTCAGCTGGGTGTGGTAGCACACACCTGTAGTCTGTAGTCCTAGCTCTGTGGAAGGCTGGAATAGGAGGATGGCTTGAACCCAGGAGTTGGAAGCTGCAGTGAGCTGTGATGGTGCCACTGCACTCCTGCCTGGGTAATGGAACAAGACCCTGTCTCTTAAGAAAAAAAATTAATATCTAACAATTAGAATGTTCATGTCTAGATACTTTAAAAATCTTTTTTGGAATTACTCCCTTTGAAAGAAATTGGGCAATTAAGTGCTTGAACCAAAATTTCTACAAGGATAGAGGAATCTGAGAATAATTTCTTTACTGTATCAAGTATCTTGAGTCTCCAGGAAAAATTCCAGACACTATAGGCTCAAATAAATTCCACTCTGTCACAAAAGTCACCAGCATACCCAAATAAAAATCCCCGGCAATGGTCACAGCCTGGGTCTGGGGTAGCAGTGGAGAGGTAGAAACCAAAGTCATAGGAGAGAGAGGGTAATGTCAGGAATAAAACAGCTCCAAGAGGGGCTATGCATGCTGCCCTGGCCTTGTCCTGGAATAGGATGCCAAGAAGCGTGTAGTTTGCCCGAGCATCTCCAAGACCTGGTCAGAGGTATTGAGAATTTTCCAAACAAAAGACAAAACTTTGAAGAAACAAGTATAAAGAACAAGGCACATTTCCACTTCAAAACCATTCCAAAGCAACTCAAAACACATTTAAAAGAGAAAGGACTTCTAGTATAGGAGACCACAGACCTAAAATCAAGTCATTAACCAATCCCCTCTCATCTTCCACTTTTCTCTGACTTAACTGGGAGGAATTTAATACTTTTCCTTACTCGCAGTGCTGTTGTGGGACTTGAACAAGATAACTTACATGGAAACCTTTAAAAGCTGAAATTTGTTTTAAAAGAAGACACACATGCAGCCAATAAGCATATGGAAAAATGCTCAGCATTACCAATCATTAGAGAAATGCAAATCAAAGCCACAATGATACCATCTCACACTAGTCAGAATGGCTATTATCAAAAAGCCAAAAGTAACAGATACTGGCAAGATTGTGGAGAAAAGGGAACACTTACACACCACTGGTGGGAATGTAAATTAGTTCAACTATTGTGGAAAGCAGTTTGGTGATTTCTTGAAGAACGTAAAACAGAATTACCATTATACATAGTAATCCCATTATTGGGTATTTACCCAAAGGAATATAAATTGTTCTATCATAAAGAATGTGCACTTGTATGTTCATCGTAGCATTATTCACAATGGCAAAGATGTGGAATCAACCTAAGTGTCCATCAATGATAGACAGGATAAACAAAATGTGGTGTATATATATGCCATGGAACATTATGCAATCATTAAAAAAAAAAAAAAAAAAGAATGAGATCATGTCCTTTGCAGCAACATGGATGGAGCTGGAGGTCATTATCCTAAGTGAAGTAATGCAGGAGCAGAAAACCAAATAGTGCTTCTCACTTATAAGTGGAAGCTAAACACTGAGTACACATGGGCAGAAAGAAGGAACAACAGACACCAGGGCCTACTTGAGGGTGGAGGGTGGGAGGAAGGTCAGGCTTGAAAAACTACCTATCAAGTACTATACTTATTACCTGGTTGATGAAATGGTCTGTACGCCAAATCCCCATGACACGCAATTTACCTATATAACAAACCTGCATGTGTACTCTGAACCTAAAGTAAAAGTTAAAAAAAAAATCTGAAAAGTTGCACAAATAAATTATTACTGTACTCAAAAGATGGCAAACTTATAAATGATTAATTTGTAATGTCAAAAGTTTTCTGTCTGGGTAATTAGAAAAGCAAAATAGAATCTAGCCATATCCATTTAGAGAGTCTTAAAGCCATGGTTTCTTTATGGGTTTAATAAATAATAAACATCATCACGACTTAGATTTGAGTCCATTTCTTCTAAGCATAGCATACAAGTGCTATGGTGACTGGGTTCTACTGAGACGTGAACTGCATACCAGCAGAGCTGTCTTCCTCAGGATCCATGAAGACCAGCCCAGCAAGCGCCATGCAAAGCACAACACTACCAGAAAGTGTACCTTCATAACATCACCAGGGCACAGTCCAAGTGTTATTTCAGAAACAAGAGAAAGAAAAATCAACAGACAAAAGGTAAATAATTGAAAAACGAACATGACAACAAAGTATGGGAGTGAAATGGTATGATGTCTGGGATTTGTCTTAAAATACTGCCACTCTTTCCCCAGAACTAAGTAGGGGAAAGAGAGAGAGAGAACAAGAATCCAGAAAGTTGATTGTTAATGCTGGGAGATATGGATATGGAGTTCATTGTACTATTAACTTTACATTCTGTGTTTTTTTAAACTGCCATAATAAATTATCTTTAACTTGAAATTTAATCTGGTATGAACCCAATTTGGTTAAAAATAATACAAACATAAAGCACCCAGAAAGTTGTTTTTTTTTTTTAATGAACCAAAAAATTTATGTTGGGTGGGATGAAATTAAAGAATAAGTCAACTGACTTCACACAACTGCAGAGCAGAGGAGCCACTATTTACAGCAAGCAGCTCTTCCCACCAAGTCTCACACATACACCAACATTTACTGGGGCCACCACCTTATTAACAATCTACCCATGCATACAGCATTCCTTGAACAAAGTGGGACCTAACCCTGAAAAGGCACCCAAATATTACCCACGTTACACTCTCTATGGGAGGGCTTTTATCCACCAGCCCTTTCCTCTAAGAAAGAAAAATACGTCCAATTTTTCAGACCATAGAAACCAGGTCAAGTCAACAGGAGAAGAGAAATGAAAGGCAAAAAGATCCAACCCTGACGCACAAGAATGACTCACATTAGACCAATGATAAAAACCAAAGAAGCACAAATCACTGCCTATCACTTAATGGGAAGATACCTGCTAAAGCTTTACTCTGTATTTTCTCAACCTCTCCTTATTTCCTTACTAGCTCCAAAGGTATACAAGACAGGCAGGAAATAGGTTAGGAACTCCATTATGGCAGATAAGGAGGCACATCAGGCAATGACACACCGTTCCTAGTAACTCCATTTCATAAAGGCACTGATCTGTCACCCACTGATCCCCAGGGCTGATTAAAGGCACTGAGTTCTGAGACCAATTACTAGAGGTATCTACAGAGACTGTGGACCATTTCTGAAACCTGTCCCACAAAAAGACAAAAGATTTTCTTGGCAAAATATTTCTATATTATTAATAGTAAAAACAACCAAGATTCAGGTGATAGCAGCTTTGGCTGATTAGGACAGCTTAAAAGATTCTGCAGATGAGCTGGCAAAGGTCCAAGCCCCAACCAAGGGGATTCTTCGATCGTACAAGTCCTAGGGACACTATGCTCAGTTTATCTTCCTAGGACAAGGTACTCATTACCCAAATGTTCAGACTCCTGACCTTTGCCAAGTGAGTCATATATCCTATCTCTATATAGATACCACAAAAGGAGCGGAAAAAACTGCCATACAAGCCAATTCCCTAGGCTGAAGGGAGAAATTACTTAAATCCCATTCTGACATCTTTCTGCTTTGAGTTTTAAGAGAAGTTTTCTTTAAAACAACTAGTCTGTTCCTATCTTACAGATAATGTGACTCTTGTGATGTTTTCCTTTGGCCACCAGGAATCCCTGAGCCAAATGTTACAGGCCAAATCTAGCAACTGGATTGAACTTAAAGATTCAGTGATGATATCTGAAGGGTCTTAGCGTTTGTGTCGTGTTTCCTAAAACAAAGACTCCATCACAAGCCATGTGAATTCCTACTTCAGGACAGACAAGAGTCAGAAGTAGTAATACAAGGAATGGCATAAATGATTTTCCCTTGACACTATAGATGCATTCTGAACCATATTTTATGACACCTGACAAAGCAGAATTTGTCAAGCCTTGTTCAAGAGTCCCACTTGGAGCACCCAGTTGGAAACTCCATTTGCCATTCAGTTACCCATAACTGTCAATAGTGTTGATTTTACAATGTGTGGTTTTGAAATAGGTCTGCACAAATTCTGGTGCCAGGCACCAAGATATGGAAATCAAAATAAATCTGAGGTTATATGAAATAAATATGCAATAGCAAAAACCAGTTTTTTAAATAACTGCCTTTGCCTTTTGTTTTAATTCATCTAACTTAATTTCTGGGGCAGAAAAACAAGTCAAGTTTAGCAATGACTTTCAGGCTGTTAGATCCTAATACTCTAAGTTGCTTTTTTCCAGGATTTTGCTTTTCATTCAACAACAAATTGTTTAGCAACTAATAACTGGTCTGAATTCTTTCTGCCTATCTAAAAAGTAAAAATATGGAAGTTGATGACTGTGATTGAGCTTTTTAAAGTAATGAACCAGATTAACAAATCACTATACCATCACGAACTAATCATCATATACAGAATAATTTCATAATCTGCCCACTCCTTTTTGCTTTTACATAACAGGAAGAGCTTGGCAGGAGATCTCTGGCAATACTTGGCGTGAGCTCACATCTTACAAGCTTGTCCCTTTAACAAGAGCAACATCAAGCCCCTGAGAGTGATAAATCAATTTCCTGCCCTCTCTGATCATACTGATTTTTTGCGTGTGTGATTAGACCCCTCCCCAAGAGAAAAAAACATCTTCATGGTCTGCTGTTATGATTAGTATATTGAATGTTTACAATTCCAGGTGCAACTCACAGTAAAAATCAAATCACATGAGTTGTTGGGATCCCTGTAATAAATAGCTCCTTCAAGCTATTAAGGAGCAGGTATAGCATTTGACTACAGTTAAAAGTGCTCTTAAACAATTCTACTTGACTCTCACACTGGATTAGTTACCCCTCACTCAGACATACTGATGCATGTGGATGATTAAGCAACTGCTCGTTGTCATTGGTATTAGCCAACCTAAGCTTGGCAACTCTGCTCCCATTAGTCAATGCGCAATGCTTACCAAGACTCACTGTATTTGTCTCCAAACCTGCTTGTTTCCATTATTACATAATTTAAATAAATATTGAGTAATCAATGAAACTGGAGTGTGGAAAGAAAGTGAGCTGTTATTTCCACAAAACTAAATTGAATGCTTTAGAAAGACTTGATAAAGGTAAACAGTTTTACCAAAAGATTGCCGCAAAATTAGAGGTGGTTGAGACAACTTTAATATTCTTACGAGGAAAATGTAACTTAAAACGCGGAAGGATTCAGTATTGGGCTGCTTTGAAGTTTTGATGTTCTGGCATCACTTTAAAGAAATAAAGACCGGACATCGATGAAGGATTATGGGTGTGGCTTGTGCAGGAAAGACAAGAAATGGCACAAATCAGAGGACTCATATTCAAAAGAAAATTCCTTGACACTACATAAAACATTGACAAATCCTAAACATTTCTGTTCTAAAGTTAATAAAATGTTTATGGTGGGTATGTATACTGCTGAAAAAGTTATTTCAACCCTTAACCGATTCATCATTCAACTGAGGATCCCAATTCTACTGAAAGAGGAACTAAACCAAGGTCTGGACCCTCCAGTGCATTTCCTCCCTTTCCATGATGAAAAATGTTAACAAAACCAGAAGGTGAAAAGTTAACCTTTGGTGAAATCTTGCCCGCCTTTTAGTGGCTGTCTCCTCAGGAGACTTTGCTTCTCTGAGCCCTCAGGGTGGGGCTCCCAGTCCCACCCCTCTAGAGGCCCAAGCTTAAAGACTACTCTTCTCCTCTCTTTAATTCCCACACGCAGCCCCCATTATCTTAAGTCCAGGTATTCTCAGCTAGGACTTGAGCAAAGCAAGGCAAAAGTCAACCCACACAGTAAGGTACATTTCTCTTCCCTAGGATGATTTGCATTTCAGAAGGTCTATGTTCCACAACTGTAAATACCTCCAGTTCAAGAGTATATAAAAGAGAAGTGAAAAATTCAGGACCATGGAAGGGGAGATATTTTGGAACTAGAGAGAGGAAGGAACAGGTTAGTCTTAAGACAAATTAGTTACAAATAGAAAGAATTAGACTAACTCCATCTGTTTTTGTTTGTTTGTTTGAGGAAGTATTGACCTTTCCAAGCCAGTTTCCCTTTCTACAAAAATATGGATACCATCACCTGACTTACAGGATTAAATGAGATAATGAGCTGCAGAGTACCTAGTAGAGTCTAGGCACACAGCAGGTGCTCACCAATCATGGCTGCTTTTAGTAGTCTATCTTCTCACATCCATCCCCACCCCACCCACAAGTGGCATTATTTTTCAAATCTTCCTTCCCCCAATTTCTATACCCAAAGATTCTTTTAAAAGTAGCTAGGTCCCCTCCCCTCAATGCATCCCAACAGCGGCAGCCTCCAGTGTTCTGTTAGAAAGGAAGCTGTGTGGTGAACAGGCGGTATTACTTGAAGATAAGAACTCCACCCTTCTGCACACTCTCAGGAGCTCAAGTATGGGACACTCAAAATGTGAATATCCGTTGGTTGATTTGTACTATCAAATTTACTCAAAATTAATGTGCAGTAAGATCAAAAGCAAAAAAAAATGATTCTCTTTGCATGAATACTCCCAACCCATTCTCTTCAAATGAATCATCATCTAAGATCTCTGATGTAGTTGCTAGATTTAGAGAACCTGTACATTCTTTGCAAACGGCAGATAACCGCCCTTGAGGAGATGGTTAGCAGCACTCTTAGACAGAGGACTCACTCAGTATAGGGCACTCTGCAGGACCAGGTAGGATAGATACGTGGTCTCTGTGGGTGTCTAAGTTGTCACTCCCCAGTTCAAGGATCTAGAACCTCAAATCATACACATGCACAATAAAGCAAGATGAAGATGTTAAAGAGGGCAGAAGAGACCAAGTATGTTTAGCTGGTCTTAGAAAGGAGACAGGCATGACACCAAAGCAGAGGAGAAGGGGTGCAAGGCAGATAAAGTCAGTTTGCTTTAGCAACATCCTGGCTACACACACAACTGATCACAGCTCACTCTCTCGCCGAGAGAGAAAATGCCTATGTTTAAAAGTTCTTAGAACAAAGTGTCTAGGTTTATTTAGATGTCCACATCTCTTTGCCTCTGTGCATCTGAGTTATCTTTTCTGGATAAGCATCAGTTGCTATATATTGCTTTGGTTTTTCCTTTAGAAGACAAACACAAGTTGAAGAAGCTGCCTTTCCCGTTTGCCAATGATGATAAAATGCAACAGCTGTTACTTAAGCAACCATTTAGGTTTCAAAGGTATTGAGGATAAATCTGTTATTTCCTCTAAAGAAAAGCTTTTTCCTCTTCAGGTGTTAATTACTGATTTTAAATAAGTCACTAAAATCAAGTAAGTTATGGGACCTACAAAGGGCTGATGGTGACAGAATCTGCCTGCAATAGGTAGAGTGGCACCTAAGAACTCTGCCTCTAAGCCATTTCGCCTCTCTTCAGCATGTGACTTGGGAATGCCTTCTACTTATAGATACATTTCAAAAGGCTACACACAGAAACTTTTCCATCCCTGACTTTGTACTCTGGTGTGCTAAGATTTTAGTATATAGTTAATATCATTCTGCAAATTTTTTCTCTCAGTAATAAAGTGAAGCAGACAAGTTTGGTGGTTATTTTTCCACTCTCTCGGAGCTTCTTAAAAAGTAGAGGTCTTCAGAAAGCAGTAATTATTCATGTGAAATGACAAAAAATAAATAAGCACACCATATAAAAACAATCAGGCTCTAAACAGATGTATAAATGCAGGGAGTAGACATCTAAAATACTTTCAGGAACTATCAGATGACTTCAAAATATGATCATATCATCAGATTTTGAAATATTAAATAATGAAACGAAATTATCCTAAACTTTAAAAAATATCAGCTTTTAATCCAAACTGGTTTATAAAGGCAATAAAATAATATTTTAAAAATTATTTTAATAGTACAGAGTTACTTAATCCAAAAGAATTGCAGAACTTTTGTAAGCAATTTGAAGCTAACAATACCAGTGTTGTAAGTTGGGATGTGATATCGTAAGTGAGAACTTTTCAATGTTACTTCTCATGGGGGGAGGTTCTGGTAAGTTTTTGCTATATTTTGGTAGCAAGTCTTCTGGGAAATCAATGCATATTCAGTTCTCCATCAAACCAAGCCAAGAATAACAATTACTATCCAGCCACCACATGAAGAAATTAACCAAACAAGCTTAACAGTTCTCTTGTAATATGGTTAAGTATTACCAAAGAAGCCTTATAAACAGAGAAGTAGTCTCTGTGGAACGGAAAAAATATATATATTATTATTATTATTCAAGACAGTACCCTAACATAATGGACAGTTCTAGCTAGGAGTTGTACATAGGCCAAATTATTCAAAAGAATAAGAAAAGAAATACTACTTATGGATATCAAATTCTTAAAAGTGACAGGTTATATGAAATGTCCAGGACAGGAAACTCTTTAGAGACAGAAAGTAGATTAGTAGTTGCCTAGGGCTCAGTGTGGAAGTAGAGATTAAATGTAAAAAGATAAGAAAGGAATCTCCTCTTTTAAGAACTGATAGAAATGTTCTAAAACTGGTTTATGGTGCTGGTTGTAGAACTCAGTAAACTTATTAAAAATCACTGAATTATATAGAAAATATACCGCAGTAAAGTTGGTTTTTTAAATGACCAGGTGATCATTTGGACTTAGCATTTTAATTGGGACTGGGAGGTAACTAAGGAAGGATGTGCTCAAATTCCAAGTTTTGAGAATATTCATCCCTGTACCTTCTAATAATCTGAATTTCAAAACAGGAGATTATAGTACTTTCATACAATAAAAGGTATGCAACTATTGAAAATAATATAGAATATGCAACTATTGAAAATAATATAGAAAAAATATGACAACAATGTAAATGTCCATCAACGAAAGTGGTGCACTGAAATTATAGTACACCCATCCTACAGAAGTGGTGCAGTCCATATAAGCAGTCAGTTTAAGAATGTGTTAAATTATATACAATGACACATACAGAAATATTTCCAGGACATACTGAGTGAGAAAAAGTGCTTAGCAGAACAATGCACACAGGAGGATATATGAGAATGTGTATGAATTACCTATATATGTACAATGCGAATAACTGCATGTATATTTGGGAAGATATATACCAGATTGTTCATTATGCTTAGCTCTTGGAAGTAGAAAAGGGTCAGGGGGAGAGAACTTCCCATCAAAGTTCAAGGAAGGAGGCCAGGCACGGTGGCTCATGCCTGTAATCCCAGCACTTTGGGAGGCCGAGGCAGGTGGATCATGAGGTCAGGAGATCGAGACCATTCTGGCTAACACGGTGAAACCTTGTGTCTACTAAAAATATAAAAAATTAACCAGGCATGGTGGCGGGTGCCTGTAGTCCCAGCTACTCGGGAGGCTGAGGCAGGAAAATGGCGTGAACCCGGGAGGCAGAGCTTGCAGTGAGCCGGGATCATGCCACCGCACTCCAGCCTGGGCGACAGAGTGAGACTCCTTCTCAAAAAAAAAAAAAAAGTTCAAGGAAGGAATCTGGAAGTATGTGCATGAGGTGCTAGGAATGGTTTTCACTGGTTAGATGGGTTTTACATGGTTGTTCATGTTCTTTTCATATATATTCAGTATAACTGTCTATACTTTCTAATGGAAAGGAAGGTTAGTACAGTTGTCAAAAGATTCTGGAGCCAGACGGGCTAGATTTAAGACCTAGCTCTTCTGTTTACTTGCTGTGAGACCTTGAATAAATTACTCACCCACTCTGTGATGCAGTTTTTTGCCTCTGCAAATTGAGGATAACAATAGCACCTACACCACAGCTTGTGAAGATCAACAAAATATAAACACAAGACCTATAGAACACAGCCTGGCATATATACATATACCTATTTTTTTAAGAGACAAGGTTTTTGCTCTGTCACCCAGGCTGCAGTGCAGTGGTATAATCACTGCTCACTTCAGCCTCGAACTCTTGGACTCAAGCAATCCTCCCACCTCAGCCTCCTGAGTAGCTGAGACTACAGCTATATACCACCTCGCCCAGCCAATTAAAAAAAATTTTTTTTTACAGACAGGGTCTTGCTGTGTTGCCCAGGTTGCTCACTATCTTATTAGTAAGAAGAAAATATGAAAGCAGCTTTATTTTTGTGAGGAAAAAGGTAAGAAGTACAAAACCACAAGTACTGACTCTTCCTTTACTACCTGTTCAATATCAGTATGTGACCAGAATGTATCAGGCAATAATGAAAGTCTGGACAGTTGTCAGATCCTGTCTTATGGCCAATACTGATGTAACCAATCTCCCAACAGACCACATCAAGGCCGGAGGGTTCCTGGGCAGGAAGTTCCCGAGTGCCTCCACTCACCCAGGCAACTGCAGTGCCTCAAGATGATGATAATTAGTATGTGTGACCAGACCAATGGCAGAGACACAAACTGTTTGATATAAACACTTACGCCTAGTAATTGACCTCAATGGGACTTGTGGCCTCATCTTGAGACATACGACATAAACCAGGGTCAATTATCTGACACTTGAGCCAGCCATGGGAAAAATCATTAATTGTCACATTCTAATAATACACAGCAAATTTCTGCCTTGCTGAAAAACAGTAAGTTCTAAACTAGCCCCAATTTCCATACCTTATACTGTAAGTATTTTATTAACTTTTGGTAGTCCTGAAAATATTTTTCAGTGGCCACCCTCTTAATCTGAACAATACTAGAAACTCTTTCTTTAAAAATAACACATTTGTTGAGTGATTACTATGTGCCAAATTTATCTATTCTTTAAAAACTCTTTGATGGAGATATTTTAATCTCCACTTAGCAAATTAAGAATACTGAGGCTCGGAGAGAGGTTGTTCCTTACTGGGATCCCTCAGTGAGTGGCAACACTGGGAACGAAACACAGAAGCATTCATTTTCAAAGCCTCTGCTTTTCCACCCACAGGAGAAATCCCTCTAGTTTGATTCTCAGGTGGTTCACACTCTATTCCAACTACAAAGTACTCCTTCAAAAGGTCTATATGCCATCAAAACTTTATACCAACCAACCAGAAATACCCCCCACCAAAAGCTCCTGAAATTTTCTTAAGGGATACATGTTTTACATTTGTCACAATCAACATTAGACTTCTATTTTTCATTTGCCTTCTTCAATGCCAACTGGTTTTCAACAAAGTACCAAGGTCTCACCCATAGATCTGTCCTCACTGAGGCTAAAAAAAATCCAAGAAACACCTACTTTCAAATACTCATTTTTCAAAGTAGATTCCCTTGTCGTATTCATTTATGCTCCTGCACAAAATGTCAAAGACAAATTCACAAATGAATTTCTGTCACCTTAGTCACCTTGATTTTTTAAGATGAAGCTAAAGATGCAAAAGATGGACCAAAGTGGTACAAAACTGTTGTGCCCAGGAAATTATTTGTGAGCTTTCTGTTGACATTTTAAACATCTTCATTTTGTTTAAAAAAAAAAAAAAAAAAAAAAACTCCATTTACCTTTCATTTCAATATTCTGCTTAAAAAATTACCAAACTACAATAAATTTGTCTGGTCAAAAGCCTAATTAATGGCATCATCCATCAATTACTGCATCAATCCGCATTGAAATAGATGCGTAATAAGCATCATGATCACTCAAAACAACAATGACTATTTCTCTAATGTTCTGAGGTTCAATTATTTTTGCATTGAATGTCACTGAACAGTAACAGAAGTCAAAGCTTAGCACTAGCTTTTTCAAAAATTAATCTATCTTCCTATTGTTGGCTTTTATTTCAGTAAATTCAAATTAATGGAGTCAACTGCCTCCATAAAACTATGAAGAATAAACAAAATCATTAGACATCTCAGGTCAAATGGCAAGAAAAAGGGGCCATGATCCTACTGGAAATTAAGATTTATTGACATTTTCAGGGCATAACATTATATGCCAAGCCAAGAAAATACTGCACAATATTGCCCTTTATAGGATATCATTAAAAGACTTTCCATATGTATGAATAAGTATATAAATATAGATTATTTGAATTGTGAGGAAATCTTTAAAAACCTTCTCTGGAGATGTTTAATTAAACAAAGAACTAGTCAACTATTTTTCTAGGATTTAGGTTGAGTCATAGTTTGCATAGTATGTAACAAGCCATTTGTATACTCAATTTTTGTTAACCAGAACCATTTTTTTTTTTTTTAATTTCAATAGCTTTAGAGGTAGAAGTGGTTTTTGGTTAGATGGACGAATTGTATAGTGAAGTCTGGGATATTAGCATACCTGTCACCAGAGTAGTGTACACTGTACCCCATAGGTAGTTTTTTATCCATTACCTTCCTCCCTTCTGAGTCTCCAGTGTCCATTATACCATTCTGTACGTCCCTGTGTACCTATAACTTAGCTCCCACTTATATGTGAGAACATGCAGTATTTGGCTTTCCATTCCTGAGTTACTCCACTTAGAATAATGCCACCCAGTTCCACCCAAGTTGCTGCCAAAGACATTATGTTGTAACCAGAACCATTTTAAATGTTAAAGAAGTTTGTTCTTTGAAGAAATTTAGACAGAAATTCATTTTTGATCTATTATCTTAAAATCCGATAAACATAGTTTTAATAACACTAATCACAAAAGAACAGACATGATTATTACTCACTGGCCAGTCTAGACAGAAAATTACATAAATGCAAAGAAAGAAGAGTTTCAACTAAATAACAGTTGGTACAAGTACACTGTTTGCATGTTCAATGTTCCATAAAGTTTATGAGGTAAATAATATACTACTGTCTTAAACCTATCCCAGCTGTCAAGAGCCTGAGTAGAGGTTACGAAGATAAGAAATGAAAGTATTCTAGACTGTAGGGGTACATTAGTCAGGCATGCATATATCTAATTGACTAAAGTGTTCCAAAGTGAATCTTCATTTGAGTTCTCTATTTCTGCTCATCCTCTGCTCTTGCTCTTCTTTGTCTTCATTCATTTATTCAACACATGGTGTTTCAAAAGCCAGATGCTACCCTAGGTGCTCAGGATACAGAAGTGAGCGTTATCTACAACTCCTGGCTACCAGGAATGATCTCATCATGTGGCTAAATTCTGATGTTTCCAGACAAGGTTGTTCATAAGCTCACCTCCTCTTAAGAGGCTCAATAAACTGATGAAGGTTTAGGCAAATACAGAGGGGAAGGACACCAACATCTAGTATGTCTTAAGAATAATTTTGCTGTAAGATGGTACAGAGTCTCCACAGGTATGGGACATGGTAGTGTTAGGTGGGATAACCTTTAGCCCCAAACTACAACTACTCTGGCCACAAAAACAGCAGAAAGTATGGCCAGATATCCTCAACCCCTACCCTTCTTTTATTTCCTTTGTAAAAGAACATGTTTAATATTCCTTACACCAAAATAAAAATGTTTTTAATGGAAATCAAAAGATAGACGATAACATAGGGGAAACAGGTATAATACATATGAAATAGGATGAATTTTACTAATTTAAAATGAGCTCATACAAGTCAATATAATAAAGACAAGAAGACACAAGGGCAAAAGGAAGGAAAAAGAGGGAGAAAGAGGAAGAAGAAAGCACGTGAGTGAGCAGTTTACAGAAAGAAACTCACAATGGACCTATGAAAAGATCCTAAACCTCACCCAGAGGGAAAGTAAATTTTTAACTTACCAGATTGGCAAAAATGTTAAAACTTGGTGAATGAAAAATGTTGATGAGAGCGTGGGAAAGATATAATCTTGTTTTGTTTTGTTTTGATTTTTTTTTTTTTAAAAAAAAAAGGCCAGGCTCACAGCTGTAAGCCCAGTGCTTTGAGAGTCTGATGGGAGAACTGCCTGAGGCCAAGAGTATGTGACCAGCTTGAGAAACATAGTGAGACCCCCATCTCTATGGAAAATACAAAAAACTAGGTGGGCATCGTGGTACATGCCTATGGTCCTAGCTACTTGGGAGGAGGGAGCATCACTTGAGCCCACGAGTTTGAGGTTGCAATAAGCTATGATTGTGCCACTGCATTGCAGTCTGGGTGAAGAGTGAGACCCTGTCTCGAAAAAACAAGCAATCAGTGACCTTTCCGGAGAAGAATTTGGTGATGTTTATCAAAATTTGAAATGTATTTTCCCACTGATGTAGCAATCCCACTCACAGGAATTTAACCTACAGGTATGTCAGCAAGATATTTACACAAAAATATTTACAGAAAGGCAGAATGCAATAAATCCAATAGCTAAACACAATCCCCTCAGTGGCAACTATTAAAACATCCAGAAATAAGGCAAAAATAAAATCAATTATTATACACCCATAAAATAAAATACTGTACCATCATCAAAGTGAATAAAGAAGATCTGTATGTGTTGACAGGAATATATCTCAAAAATGGGTAAAGTACAAAGAAAAAGCTAAGGAACGGTATGTATATTAATCCCTTTATTAAAAAATGTAAAAAGCCAAAAGCAAGATAGATGCAGATATGTGCCAAAATATGTATTTTTTTTTCCTGGAACAAATCACAAGAAATGTAATAACAGTTACAGTGAGGGGAGCCTTTTACATCTCTTTCTAAACTATTTGATATCATTTGTATACTAACCATGTACATGCACCATTTTTACTTATTTTCATATTTTAACCATATCCTCTCTTACACTCTGTTCCTCAACAAAACCTAATTTAAAAAAATAAAACCAGAAAATTTAAAGCATTTATAATAAATCTCAACATCTGAAACTCCCAAAATATATCTACCAAATCAAAGGCTTTTCAGGAGAGTTCTGAGGAAGAAAAAATATAGCAAAATAAGAGACGAAGTAGAGAAAAAGGGGGCAATGCAGATGGAGATAGATCGAGTATCAACTCGGGTTCAAGGACAAGGCTGAGTATTTCTCCCTTTCTAATGTTTTAAACAAACTGATAAATTATGCATTGCATGGTGTATAGAGCAAGAAGCCACAAAAAAATTAGCAGTTTAAAGTTGTAGAATGTGGAAAACAACTGCGAAGAAAAATCTTTGAAAAGCTCTTCTGGAAGAACTATCCCAATTCATGAAAAGCAGTAAAGGAACACCCTCACAAATGAAAGAAAAATCCTACCATGTAAAAATAAAATATACTAGAATGTATTATGAAATCTTTTGGCAAATATTTATAATTCTTGAGATAAAATCCCAAATTGAATTATTTCACATGCAACTATAATTCTAGGTTATGCTACATATCTTCACAGGCATTAAACAAAAGCCTGGAATGTCATTTAGCTGAATGTCATTCCAAAAATGTGGCTCCAACTCATTAATATTCATATATTTATCCAAGGTTTAAGAGACAAACAGTAAAAGAAAACTAAAATACTTAATCCTCAAAAGTCCCCTAGTGATGTCACTATGAATAGCACAGGTAATAAAACCACAAAATGTGAGCATTCGAAGGAAAATGATGAAGTACTACTGGAAGGAAAACCCCACCTAAATATATATATACACAAACACACACACACCTAAATATATATATATACATACACATATATAGGTATATATATATACACATACACATACATGTGCAATTACCTAGTTGAAAGAAATAATAATAAAGGCTCTGAGAAGAAGGGTAGTCTTGTTTTTCTCCCTGTGTCAGTTATCAATTTACTGCCTCTCAGCTACAAATTTACCATTTACAGCCTGATTTGCAAAAGGGGATCTGAGCCCTTTAAGTATTTTTCATTTGCTAGCTGACATGATGTTTGTTAATTTTTGTCTGCAGAAAATGCTAGAGAGACATTGTAGGAAGGAGTTTTGCTTCCTGGTCTGATCAGGAGTCACACCAGACTCCTGTCGGATGTGCAGCTTCTCCAAAGCCTGTCTCAAACAGTTTTTAGTGGAGTGCCTCCAGTAAGATATCCCCCCATGAATAGCTTTCCCTGGCACAATAAAGGATGGATTTTCAGCAAGTTCTGGAAGGCAGATTTTTAGTAAGTTTTGCTGGTGTGGCACTACAGCAACTGCTCTGACACGCAGTGAGTCAAGGACATGTCCTCTCCAACAAGGTCTGGATCTCAGCTCTGAGAGGGGGTAGGAAGTTGGTCTCTTCCTCGGGTCCTCTATCTCAGCCATTGGAGTAGTGGATGCTCCCTATATCTGCTATTTCTATAGAGTTCTATTTACTTCTTATTAGCCAATTTTATCATTGTTCCAATCCTTTGTTATAGCTATAATTCTTTTTTTTTTTTTTTCTTAAGAGATAGGGTCTTCCTCTATCACCAAGGCTGTAGTGCAGTGGCGTGATCCTAGCTCACTGCAGCCTCGCCTGGCCCCCTTGGGCTCAAGCAACACTCCCACCTCAGCCTCCCAGGCAGCTAGGGCTACAGGCATGCATCACCACACCTAGGTAATTTTTCTTTTCTTTTTTTTTTTTTAATAGAGACAGTGTCTTGCTATGTTGCCTAGGCAGGTCCTGAGCTCCTGGCCTCAAGTAATCTTCCTGCCTTGGCCTCCCAAAGCAGTGCTGGGATTACAGGTATGAACTACCTCACCTGGCCCTAATAAGTCTTAATATTAAACTTTCCTTGTTTAAACTACTATGCAGGTTCTGCACCCAGACTGAACTGATTATATACTCCCTTTACTAGTAGGATTTCTGCAGTAGGCCCAGTGGCAATGTGCACAAGCAAAAGAGCAAGAATTAGCATTTTTCCAGTTCTGTCCCTATCATGGCTTAAAACTGTTTTACCTCTCTGGATTTGCTAAGAGATGTATCATAGAATGTGCCGATAAAAATCTAGGTGAAGAAGTGGTTAATTCTGTCTGCCTAACCCGAGAAAGGGAGAAGCCACCAGGAGCACTTCTCACCTTATTTTCTGTTGATATCTTTGATATCCTTTCTGGTCTCAGCTCCTATCCACCCCTGACCTCCAAACAGCCTCCTCCAATTGTCCCTTCAACCTGGGGTTGGTAATGACTTCCTGCCATTGCATCACCTGTGGAAGTAACTTTACTGCATTCCCCCTGCCATAAATAAGAGTCGCTTTTTTTTCCCCCTGCTAAGCTGACTAACCAGTTATAATAGAATGGGTGCCTATATACATGCTGAAGATTCACTGTGTCTACTCTTGAAAGCCATCATGTACTGCTAGGATTCAAAGTTTAAACCTGAGGAAATCTAAAATAATATACCTTTGTTTGGCCTAAAAGAGCCACAGTTAAACCCTTGAAATATTTTGATTTATATAGGACTTGCTTGAAAATGGATCCAGTGCTTTAATATCTATTTTTTTAAAGGCTGAACTTTTGGCTGAATCATTTTCCCTAAATTTGTATCTAAATATCAAAAAATTCATTTTAAAAAAAGCTTCCTTTAGACAGTGTATAGCACAGTGCTGTCCAGTAGAGCTTTCTGAGATGATGGAAATGTTCTGTATCTGTTCTAACACAACATGATAGCCACTAACCACATATGTAGCTATTGAGCACTTGAAATGTGTTAGGTCCAACTAAGATTATTAATTTAAATATTTGCATGTGGCTAGTGCCTACTGTATTGGACATCAAAGGTCTGGCATATGGTCCTCTGTAATCTGAGGAAGGCCTTCTGCTGCTGCTGGTGTTCTTGTATGCTTTGGCAGGGAACAAGCAGGTATAGAGAAAAGCAACATAGAAATACTAGCCCTTTTATTCATTCTAGTCACAGTTTAAAAACATTATAACTGGCAGGTGCAGTGGCTCATGCTTGTAATCCCAATACTCTGGGAGGCAAAGGTAGAAGGAACGATTGAGCCCAGAGACCAGCCTGGGCAATATAGTGAGAGCTCATCTCTTAAAAAAAAAAAAAAAAAAAAAGACTTTTTTTAATTAGCGAGGCTCTTGGCTAACACGGTGAAACCCCGTCTCTACTAAAAATACAAAAAATTAGCTGGGTGTGGTGGCACGCACCTGTAGTCCCAGCTACTTGGGAGGCTGAGGCAGGAGAATCGCTTGAACCTGGGAGGCGGAGGTTGCAATGAGCTGAGATCACACCACTGCACTCCAGCCTGGGTTACAGAGTGAGACTCAATTTCAAAAAATATAGCACGGCATGGTGGTGCATGCCTGTAGTCCCAGCTACTGGGGTACATCTCAAGTATCCCAGCTACTGAGTTGGGGGGCGGTTGAGGCAGGAGAATCATTTGAGCTTGGGAGTTCATGCTGCAGTAAGCCATGATTGTACCATTGCACTCCAACATGGCTAACAGAGTGAGACTCTATCTCAAAACAAAACAAAGCAAAAAAAGATTATAACAACCCCTAGCCTGCCTGACATCCCTCCCGCTACTGGCTACAAACATGGACATATAACTTACTCAGATAACTTAGTTAACAAATTCTTAGGGAATACAATCCATTCATTTTATTCATATAGATTAGAGTCCAGACCCAGTAATGAGAGACACTCACTTTGGAAAGAGGTAATGTTAGAATTATTGCTTTGTTTTTCCTTTTTATTTTATTGATACATAATATTTGCACATATTTATGGGGTACATGTGATAGTTTTTGCATGCATAGACTGTAATGATCAACTCAAAGTATCTGAGATATCCATGACCTCCAGTATTTATTATTTCCATGTGCTGGGAACATTTCAAGTCCTCTCACCTAGCTACATCAAAATATACAATACATTGTTGTTAACTATGATCACCCTACTCTGCTATCAAACACAAAAACTTATTCTAACTGGATGTTTCTGTTTTTCCCATTCTTCAACCTCGCTGGATATAATCCCATTTATTCCCTGAACTGTTCCAGTCCATTCCATACTCTTTTTCCAAGAGGATTCCTCTACAGTCTTCCCAAGACCATATGGTTTTCATACAACATATCTCTTTGTACCCTGGCACTACTGAAACTGTGACAGACATTCCCTTTGAAGTAGACTGGTGATGACTAGTTTCTCAGTTACAAACATTTAATCTCATATCTCTGACCTTTACTTGGACATAATCAAAATAAATGACGACGGGTTTCTCAATTCTCCTGAGAATTTTGCTCCTAAAAGTAAATGCTAAATATTAGCAATAGATAACCTCAAGAAACTCTTTCGATATATCAATGGGAATATAAGACTATAAAGAGGACAATTATACAGGAATAGATAACTTCAGGAAACTCTTTCAATATACCAACAGGAATATAAGAATATAAAAAGGACAATTATATAGGAAAGTACCACAGGCTCTGGAACCCAAATGCCTAAGAAACTATATACAGCCTATTATCCTGAGAACCAAATGAAAGTATATTTCATAAGTCTATAAGAATTTTAACAATATAAAATCACACTGAAAAATTCTGTGAAATTTTGGCTATGAACTGCTTTGGGTGAAAATTTCTGTAGTTGTTTAGTAATCTGTGCCATTTAAATGAGAATTACAGGACACACTAACTAGCAAAGTAGGAATTAGTTTACCTTGTAATTGTAACGATAACAATGTACTCTAGTTTCTTTTACTCTTGTTTACATGAGTCACTCACAGAACAGAATATCACTTTTCCCACATGAATAAGCACTCAATGACATTCATTTTTCTTCTCAACATTTTCTAAATTGCAATAAAAAAGATAATAATATTATGATGGTCATGACACTCTTGTGTTGCATGTCAGATAGGAAAGGGCATTCCAGGTGAAGACAAGCAAACCTGGGGAAGCCAGCTGGTCCTTAGAGCACAGTGTCATCTGGGGGACTCACATAGTCCAAGGCTGTCCTTTAGTCTTGCAAATTTATAAATACAATGATCAGAAAAGCATTCATACTGACCACACTTGTGGTGACATTAAAGTAAAAACTCCAGCTGAATACCTTATTGTGAGAATGTAAACCATCAGGAGGGTTGTTTGCTGGCATGTCTGATGGCAGATCTCTGAAAAGCATAGTTATGTGAAGTGGCCAAATTACCATGAGAAGGATGCATAGTGGGCATGGAACAAAAATATGTTCTGTGGCTTCCTGTGTGGCCTGACACTGTGCACTGTGAGATTAAGGAGGACTCAGCAGTATTCACCGATGAGGGCAAGACCAATCTCTAATTCAGATTTGGAACTTAGGCAGATTTCAAAAGCCCTCAGACAGCCCCACAATAGGGGAAGACCCATATGGAGACCTGGTAATGCCACCCTAGGGGTAAGGCACCTTCTCTGTAGCTAGGCCAAGTTGGCCTCTCAAATTCAGTCTCCCATCCCAGTCTTCAAGTTCTACTTCTCTAAATTCCTCTTCAGACAATTTCCCTCTCAGAATAACATGTTAGTTCCTTTAATCAAGTTATAGTTCTATAACCAAGTTATATAGTCTCTTGTTGTATGTTTGCCGTGATACATTCATTATAGGTTAGTTTAATAATTTCTTTTGGAGTCAGGTCTTTCTTTCCAAATTGAGAAGAGGGAAAGGTATATATAGTACATATACTATTACCTGAGGGCCCTCATGTATGGCATATACACTGTCAGGCCTCTGAGCCCAAGCCAAGCCATCGCATCCCCTGTGACTCGCACATATACACCCAGATGGCCTGAAGTAACTGAAGATCCACAAAAGAAGTAAAAATAGCCTTAATTGATGACATTCCACCATTGTGATTTGTTCCTGCCCCACCCTAACTGATCAATGTACTTTGTAATATCCCCCACCCTTAAGAAGGTTCTTTGTTATTCTCTCCACCCTTGAGAATGTACTTTGTGAGATCCACCCCTGCCCCCGAAACATTGCTCTTAACTTCACCGCCTATCCCAAAACCTATGAGAACTAATGATAATCCATCTCCCTTTGCTGACTCTCTTTTCTGACTCAGCCCGCCTGCACCCAGGTGAAATAAACAGCCATGTTGCTCACACAAAGCCTGTTTGGTGGTCTCTTCACACGGACGCGCATGAAATTTGGTGTCGTGACTCAGATCCGGGCACCTCCCCTGGGAGATCAATCCCCCGTCCTCCTGCTTTGCTCCGTGAGAAAGATCCACCTACGACCTCAGGTCTTCAGACCGACCAGCCCAAGAAACATCTCACCAATTTCAAATCCGGTAAGCGGCCTCTTTTTACTCTCTTCTCCAACCTCCCTCACTATCCCTCACCCTCTTTCTCCTTTCAATCTTGGCACCACACTTCAATCTCTCCCTTCTCTTAATTTCAATTCCTTTCATTTTCTGGTAGAGACAAAGGAGACACGTTTTATCCGTGGACCCAAAACTCCGGCACCAGTCACGGACTGGGAAGGCAGCCTTCCCTTGGTGTTTAATCATTGCAGGGACGCCTCTCTGATTATACACCCATGTTTCAAGGGTGTCAGACCACGCAGGGACGCCTGCCTTGGTCCTTCACCCTTAGCGGCAAGTCCTGCTTTTCTGGGGAAGGGGCAAGTACCCCAACCCCTTCTCTCCTTGTCTCTACCCCTTCTCTGCTTTTCCGGGGACAGGGCAAGTACCCTAACCCCTTCTCTCCTTGTCTCTACCCCTTCTCTGCCTTTCCTGGGGCAGAGGCAACTACCCCTCAACCCGTTCTCCTTCACCCTTAGCGGCAAGTCCCACTTTCCTGGGACAGGGGCAAGTACCCCTCAACCCCTTCTCCTTCACCCTTAGCGGCAAGTCCCGCTTTCCTAGGGGGCAAGAACCCCCCAATCGCTTATTTCCGCACCCCAACCTCTTATCTCTGTGCCCCAATCCCTTATTTCCGCACCCTGACCTCTTATCTCTGTGCCCCAATCCCTTATTTCCGTGCTCCAACCCCTTCTCTGCTTTTCTGGAGGGCAAGAATCCCCCACCCCTTCTCTGTGTCTCTACTCTTTTCTCTGGGCTTGCCTCCTTCACTATGCGCAAGCTTCCACCTTCCATTCCTCCCTCTTCTCCCTTAGCCTGTGTTCTCAAACACTTAAAACCTCTTCAACTCACATCTGACCTAAAACCTAAATGCTTTATTTTCTTCTGCAATGCCGCTTGACCCCAGTACAAACTCGACAGTAGTTCCAAATAGCCGGAAAAACGGCACTTTCAATTTTTCCATTCTACAAGATCTAAATAATTCTTGTCGTAAAATGGGCAAATGGTCTGAGGTGCCTGACGTCCAGGCATTCTTTTACACATCAGTCCCTTCCTAGTCTCTGTGCCCAGTGCAACTCGTCCCAAATCTTCCTTCTTTCCCTCCCACCTGTCCCCTCAGTCCCAACCCCAAGCGTCACTGAGTCTTTCTAATCTTCCTTTTCTACAGACCCATCTGACCTCTCCCCCCTTTGCCAGGCCGAGCTAGGTCCCAATTCTTCCTCAGCCTCCGCTCCTCCACCCTATAACCCTTTTATCACCTCCCCTCCTCACACCCCGTCCGACTTACAGTTCAGTTCCGCGACCAGCTCTTCCCCACCTGCCCAGCAACTTACTCTTAAAAAGGTGGCTGGAGCTAAAGGCATAGTCAAGGTTAATGCTCCTTTTTCTTTATCCCAAGTCAGATAGCGTTTAGGCTCTTTTTCATCAAATATAAAAATCCAGCCCAGTTCATGGCTTATTTGACAGCAACCCTGAGACGCTTTACAGCCCTAGACCCTAAAAGGTCAAAAGGCCGTCTTATTCTCAATATACATTTTATTACCCAATCTGCTCCCGACATTAAATAAAACTCCAAAAATTGGAATCTGGCCCTCAAACCCCACAACAGGACTTAATTAACCTCACCTTCAAGGTGTACAATAATAGAAAAAAGTTGCAATTCCTTGCCTCCACTGTGAGACAAACCCCAGCCACATCTCCAGCACACAAGAACTTCCAAACGCCTGAACTGTAGCAGCCAGGTGTTCCTCCAGAACCTCCTCCCCCAAGAGCTTCCTACACATGCCAGAAATCTGGCCACTGGGCCAATGAATGCCTTCAGCCCAGGATTCCTCCTAAGCCGTGTCCCATCTGTGCGGGACCCCGCTAGAAATCGGACTGTTCAACTCACCTGGCAGCCACTCCCAGAGCCCCTGGAACTCTGGCCCAAGGCTCTCTGACTGACTCCTTCTTGGCTTACCGGCTGAAGACTGACGCTGCCTGATCGCCTCGGAAGCCCCGTAGACCATCACGGACGCCGAGCTTTAGGTAACTCTCACAGTGGAGGGTAAGTCCGTCCCCTTCTTAATCAATACGGAGGCTACCCACTCCACATTACCTTCTTTTCAAGGGCCTGTTTCCCTTGCCTCCATAACTGTTGTGGGTATTGATGGCCAGGCATCTAAACCTCTTAAAACTCCCCAACTCTAGTGCCAACTTAGACAATACTCTTTTAAGCACTCCTTTTTAGTTATCCCCACCTGCCCAGTTCCCTTATTAGGCCGAGATATTTTAACCAAATTATCTGCTTCCCTGACTATTCCTGGACTACAGCCACATCTCATTGCCGCCCTTCTCCCCAACCCAAAGCATCCTTCACGTCTTCCTCTCATATCCCCACACCTTAACCCACAAGTATGGGACATCTCTACTCCTTCCCTGGCAACCAATCACATGCCCATTACCATCCCATTAAAACCTAATCACCGTTACCCCGCTCAATGCCAATATCCCATCCCACAGCACGCTTTAAAAGGATTAAAGCCTGTTATCACTCGCCTGCTAGAGCATGGGCTTCTAAAACCTATAAACTCTCCTTACCATTCCCCCATTTTACCTGTCCTAAAACCAGACAAGCCTTACAAGTTAGTTCAGGATCTATGCCTTATCAACCAAATTGTTTTGCCTATCCACCCCACGGTGCCAAACCCATATACTCTCCTATCCTCAATACCTCCCTCCACAATCCATTATTCTGTTCTGGATCTTAAACGTGCCTTCTCTACTATTCCTTTGCACCTGTCATCCCAGCCTCTCTTCGCTTTCACTTGGACTGACCCTGACACCCATCAGGCTCAGCAAATTACCTGGGCAGTACTGCCGCAAGGCTTCACAGACAGCCCCCATTACTTCAGTCAAGCCCAAATTTCATCCTCATCTGTTACCTATCTCAGCATAATTCTCGTAAAAACACACGTGCTTTCCCTGCTGATCGCGTCCGATTAATCTCCCAAACCTCATTCCCTTACAAAACAATAACTCCTTTCCTTCTAGGCATGGTTAGTGCGGTCAGAATTCTTACACAAGAGCCAGGACTGCACCCTGTAGCCTTTCTGTCCAAACAACTTGACCTTACTGTTTTAGCCTAGCCCTCATGTCTGCCTGCAGCGGCTGCCGCTGCTTTAATACTTTTAGAGGCCCTAAAAATCACAAACTATGCTCAACTCACTCTCTACATTTCTCATAACTTCCAAAATCTATTTTCTTCCTCATACCTGACACATATACTTTCTGCTCCCCAGCTCCTTCAGCTGTACTCACTCTTTGTTAAGTCCCACAATTACCGTTGTTCCTGGCCTGGACTTCAGTCTGGCCTCCCACATTATTCCTGATACCACACCTGACCCCCATGACTGTATCTCTCTGATCCACCTGATATTCACCCCATTTCCCCATATTTCCTTCTTTCCTGTTCCTCACCCTGATCACGCTTGATTTATTGATGGCAGCTCCACCAGGCCTAATCGCCACACACCAGCAAAGGCAGGCTATGCTATAGTACAAGCCACTAGCCTGCCTCTCAGAACCTCTCATTTCCTTTCCATTGTGGAAATCTATCCTCAAGGAAATAACTTCTCAGTGTTCCATCTGCTATTCTACTACTCAGGGATTATTCAAGCCCCCTCCCTTCCCTACACATCAAGCTCGAGGATTTGCCCCCACCCAGGACTGGCAAATTAGCTTTACTCAACATGTCCCAAGTCAGGAAACTAAAATACCTCTTAGTCTAAATAGATACTTTTACTGAATAAGTAAAGGCCTTTCCTACAGGGTCTGAGAAGGCCACCACAGTCATTTCTTCCCTTCTGTCAGACATAATTCCTCAGTTTAGCCTTCCCACCTCTATACAGTCTGATAACAGACCAGCCTTTATTAGTCAAATCAGCCAAGCAGTTTTTCAGGCTCTTAGTATTCAGTGAAACCTTTATATCCCTTATGGTCCTCCGTCTTCAAGAAAAGCAGAACGGACTAAAGGTCTTTTAAAAACACACCTCACCAAGCTCAGCCACCAACTTAAAAAGGACTGGACAATACTTTTACCACTTTCGCTTCTCAGAATTCAGGCCTGTCCTCGGACTGCTACAAGGTACAGCCCATTTGAGCTCCTTTTTATTAGGCCCCAGTCTCATTCCAGACACCAGACCAACTTAGACTGTGCCCCCAAAAAACTTGACATCCCTACTATTTTCGGTCTAGTCATACTCCTATTCTCCATTCTCAACTACTCGTACATGCCCTGCTGTTGTTTACACTGCCAGTTTACACTGTTTCCCCAAGCCATCACAGCTGATATCTCCTTGTGCTATGCCCAAACTGCCACTCTTAACTCTTGAAGTAAATAAATAATCTTTGCTGGCAGGACTATGCTGAATCTCCTTAGGTACTCTCTAATCAGATGTCCTAGGTCCTCCCAATTCTTAGACCTTTTATACCTGTTTTTCTCCTTCTCTTATTCCATTTAGTTTCTCAATTCATCCAAAACCGTATTCAGGCCATCACCAATCATTCTACACGACAAATGTTTCTTCTTATATTCCCACAATATCACCCCTTACCACAAGACCTCCCTTCAGCTTAATCTCTCCCACTTTAGGTTCCCACGCCGCCCCTAATCCCGCTTGAAGCAGCCCTGAGAAACATCGCCCATTCTCTCTCCATACCACCCCCCAAAAATTTTTGCCACCCCAACACTTCAACACTATTTTGTTTTATTTTTCTTATTAATATAAGAAGGCAGGAATGTCAGGCCTCTGAGCCCAAGCCAAGCCATCGCATCCCCTGTGACTTGCACATATACACCCAGATGGCCTGAAGTAACTGAAGATCCACAAAAGAAGTAAAAATAGCCTTAACCGATGACATTCCACCATTGTGATTTGTTCCTGCCCCACCCTAACTGATCAATGTACTTTGTAATCTCCCCCACCCTTAAGAAGGTTCTTTGTAATTCTCCCCACCCTTGAGAATGTACTTTGTGACACCCACCCCTGCCCGCAAAACATTGCTCTTAACTTCACCGCTTATCCCAAAACCTATAAGAACTAATGATAATCCATCTCCCTTTGCTGACTCTCTTTTTGGACTCAGCCCGCCTGCACCCAGGTGAAATAAACAGCCATGTTGCTCACACAAAGCCTGTTTGGTGGTCTCTTCACACCGATGTGCATGAAATACACCATACTCCTGGTAGAAGTCAGTAATTCTAGTGAAATGAAAGCTTTGGAATTTCAAGGAAGAAGGAGGGACCTCTTGAAAAAACAAATGAATAAACCTATAACCACACTCTGTATTTAAGAATTCATTGAATGCCAAGCTTAAACTCTTTAAAAAATACAAGCTAATAGACCCATGGTGTGGGTAATGAGGCATATTGTTCCACTCCACCTTGACTTAAATCTGTTTGTTCCTTTGTGTCTAGGACGTGTTTGAGCCTTTTGGTGAGACTCTTGCTTCAAAAGGGGGGGAAAAGCAATTCTATTTTTACATCTGTTAACTCAGCACAGGTCTAGAACTTGGGATTTTGGTACCAATTACTGCAAAATTACAAGTTGATGCCCAGAAGCCTTGTAAATACACAATCAGCTTTCAAACATTTTCCACAACACTTCCTGCAGTGCATGGTAATTTCTAGTCTCATCCATATCTGAGAAATCAAAGTGACAGAATGCACCTAAAGTGGAGAAATTGTTTTATGGGGTCTCAAAAATTGTGGTCACTGGTTCCATCTGAAATCTTAAACTGCCTAGTCTTTCTTTGAGTTTATTTATTATCAGCTTGACTTTCAGTTTGGTTTGAGTATCAAACTCTCAGCTTCTGACCCCACAGAACTATGCAATTTTGTATCACCAGTTCAGGATTCTCTGTTAGGATCACCAGGTTTCTTTGCCAATACTGCTTACCCAGCAACTCAGGGGCGGCTTGAGGCTTGAGGCCATCAGAGTCTGGAACACCACCTTCTACTTCTGTACGATCAGGAAAGTTAAGTAAGCTTGAAAGTTAGCTTAATGAAGGCCTCTAAGCACTAGCAGGGCTTAGTCTATGTTAGTAATTTCTGAGAAGTATGTTTTCATCTGTGCGCCAGTCACATTTCACATGCCCCTTATGCTGGAACTGCTGTGCTCCCCTTGGGCAGCCACCACCCGAGAGGGATGAGCTGGCTGTGAATTCTCCCAATGATGTGAGGGGACAGATTTCCTTCCAGATACCCAGAGAGAGGCAAGCTGCTGGGGGCAGAGGGTACTAACACTCACTCCACCAGAGGATTCAAGTCACATGTTTATATGAGGTTTACACAATTCAATGCAATAGGGACACTGAGAAAGAAAATCAAGACAACTTTTCAAAAAAAATTGCTAACTTCAATTCTCCAACCTGAAAAAGCGCCTTTTCCTAAACCATGGAACTTTTCATTGCTGGACCTCTTATTGCCATCTCCCTGGAAAATTAACAGAAATGCAAAACAGTCTGCCTTTATAAGGTAGACAACAGACGGATTGTGAATACTCTGAAATCTTCCCATCCAACCCCTATCACCTATAAAAATTCACACCATTAAGTCAAATACATAAAATGCCAATTGCTCTTACAGATAAGCTACACACTGCTATAGCTTGCTTGATACACAAGTGGAAGTGACAGAAAGAGTGATCACATGAAAGCTTTATCTTTTCAGGCAAGGCTGAGAGGGTATAAGAAATCACTAATATGACAAAATTGACACATTTGCACATACATTTGCTAGGTGTGCTGCTTACACCTAGCATAGAAAAACATATTTAAGAGACATAATATCAAGAGTAAGATTAAAAAATAGAATTACACTGCTTAAGAACAAACATTACATGTTTTTATAGTGGAACAATTCACAAATGCAGAAGTTATATTATTGGCTAATTCCAGACTGATAAGAAATAGATGACTCTTGTTTTCTATGCAACTTATGCCTCCCTCTAATAAGTGCTTCTCACTTTAGTGCATATCCTTCATTCCCTACAAGGCCAAAGTGATATCTGTAAAGACATTTACTTCTCCTAAGATTTATCACCTTTGGAAAACAGGAGCCCTTTTATTTTTAATATTTTAACTATTAAAAAATCTAATTTCCTTATATATCCTCCTTCCAAATCTTACATTTTAAAAAGCACCAGTCAATTCTATTAACCTGGAAAATGTAAATTTAAAAAAAAAAAGTTATCTCTTGTGACTGTGCCTAAGGACTATGCTACATAATTTACATGTATATCTTGTTTATTGCTCTAAGCCCTATGAAATAGAGATTTGGTTTTCACAGATAAAGAAACTTGCCCCAAATCACACAGCAAGTTAAGCTGACAGGGCTGAGATTCCAGCAAAGGTTTATCTGACTCTCAAACCACTATAATATATTCCTCCAGGAAACAAAGCAAATATTTCACAGTGCTGCTGATGATAAAATGTATACACTGTATACACTTACAGATTTCAGCAAACATTAACTCTCAAAGGCCTTTTATAAACATACTGTTAAAGCTACTTGGTGATTTCGTTAAAGCAAAGATTGGCATTCAAACGTCACAAACAGAAATACATACACTGAACTTGTAAGCCAGGATTTTTCGACCATAACACTACTGACATTTTGGACAGGATAACTCTTTGCTGTGGGGCCTCTGTCCTGCGCGCTGTAGGATGTTTAGCAGTATCCATGGCAGTATCCACTAAGTGCCACCAGCACACCTCCCCAACCCCAGCTGTGACAATCAAAAACGTGTCCAAATATACCAAATTTTCCCTGGGGGGTTAAAATTGCACCCTGCAGAGAACCATCGGGTTAAGCTAATTGCCCAAGATCATAACAACTGGTTAAAGACTGTACTGATCTGATTTGGACTGGAGATAAGAAAGAGCTCTCCTAAAACCTAGTTTAGTGAAGATTTCTCATACACCAAGCTATAGCTCCTTAACAGAAAGCACTTATTAAACTGGACAAAATGTACAGACTTCAAAATGTGACCATCTCTCTTTTACCACATTGGTAATAGTAAATATAAAGTGCCATTTCTCAGCTTAAAAGTTTTTAATTTTTTAATTTTTTTTTCTGTGGACCTCATCTGACTGAAAGTCTCTCAGCTTTTACACTAAAGTGAAGACGCCTATTGTTTTTGGACCACTGTTCAAGTAACAGTTACTAGACACTCTCCAAAACCTAATTACAGCCAGGCACAGTGGTTCACACCTGTCATCCCAGCACTTTGAGAGGCTGAGGTAGAAGCATTGCTTGAGTCCAGAAGTTTGAGTTCGAGACCAACCTAGGCAACACAGTGAGACCTTGTCTCTGCAAAATATTAAAAAATTAGCCAGGCATGGTGGCATACCTGTAGTCTCAGCTACTCAGCAGGCTGAGGTGGGAAGACCGCTTGAGGTTGCAGTGAGTCGAGATCATGATGCTGCACTCCAGCCTGGGCAACAGAGCAAGACTCTGTTTGAAAAAACAACTAACCTATTTACCACATTCTGGATATGTGTTTAAACACAAACCCAGAAATGTGCATAATATTGCCTGAAGTAGTAGTAGTGACGGTAGTTAACAGCAGCAGCAACAGAAGACTAGCAGCTAATATATACAATTTACTATCCGATTCTGTTTTAAGCACTTTACATGGATTATATAATTTAATCCTTCAACATCTTCAACAGCCCTCTAAGGTAGGTATTATTACTATTATTTGTATTTTATGAATGAAGAAATAGAGGCATAAAGAACTCAAATAACTTGCCCAGGGTCTGGCTTTGGAGTCTCTATTCATAACCACTATCTACAGTGCTTCAAAGAATGATGCAATTCTCATCTCCTTGGTTCCAAATACTCTATCTCTTGTACTGTGTGAAGTTTTTCCCACCAACTGTACCATATGCCTTTGTCAAGGGACACTACTGACACTTTGCTCAAGTCTGACATTACGCCACTGATCATCCCTCTTTAGGTAAAAGACCTAAACTCATTCATCTATACCGCTATACAATTCATATTTTTCCATCTTGAGTAAAGAACACACGCAGCACGTTATTAAATGCTCTGATGCGGGTGCCTGCAGTCCCAGCTATTCAGAAGGCTGAGGCAGGAGAATGGCATGAACCTGGGAGGCGGAGCTTGCAGTGAGCCGAGATCGCGCCACTGCACTCCAGCCTGGGCGACAGAGTAAGACTCCGACACAAAACAAACAAAAAAAAAACGTTCTGATGAAGCAGACATTGCATATCTATGGCAATGCCCTGATATAATTGTCCAGTAACATTATTAAAAAACAAATGAGGTTAATTGGACATGAATAATTCTTAGCAAACATATGCTACATACTGATCATCACTTTTATTTTTGTAAGTGATCCTGACCAATCTTTTAAAAAATGTGATCTATAATTCTGCTAGATACCAACATAAGTTATGAATTTAAAGTTTTCAGAATTTACCATTTCCTCATTTTTGAAAAAGGACTCTGTGGCATGCTTCCCCCTCTCCATGACTTTTCCAAGGTTACTCCCAAGTGGTTTTATCATCACACTGGCATGTTCTTTCAACATGCTCAAGAATTCAGGTCACTTAAAGCAGTTAGGATTTAGAGTGGCTTAAGGAAGTGGGTAGGTGTTCTGTGTCAACTAAATGGTGCAGGTGATGATGTGGGGCTGTGAGCAATGCCTAGTCCTGGAATATTTCATGGTATTTCATGGTCTTCGATGAAGGTGGCATTATTCTCTTCTATGATGATATGCCAACAGATACTCCGACACATGGACTCTCTCAGAATTGGATGCTCTGATCAGACACGCTGAGACTTTCTCACCGCCACATAACTAGTTTTAGCTCTCACAGAGTGTGCCTTTCATGAACTCACCATTCTTAAAACAGGTTCAACGCTAATCTAGGTGCTAACATAAATTTAAAAATATTTCACTTAGCATATAAAATACTGCAGGTATGCACTCACACACAGGGGATTCAACGAGAGAAAGCCTGAGTTGCACTTGTGAGACGCAGGAGGAAAATGCACACCCTGAATTAAAAAGTCTTCAGAAAAAAAGCAGAAGAAAGTTACCGGAGTTTAGCAACACTAAGGCGGCCATGTGCATTAATGAGCTCACCAAGAATAGGGCTTTCTCAGTTAATATTTGAAAGCCATAGCCTTCTAGAGTAAATGCATAATTCCTTGAACTTTGATAATTTGGCGCTGGGACAATGAGGCGCTTTTAAATCACTTAAAAATCTGCTTTGAACCAAGAACTTCCTCTGGATCATCTCAAACAGAAAAATCAACACCATTTTAGGAGCAATTGGAGCCACATAGGAAAAATAACCAACCTTAAATGCTAACTTCCAACATAAACTAAATTAACTAGCTGTGAAATTTGGAGCAGGTAATATAACCTTACTGAGCCTGTTCTTCAACTATAAAACAGGGTCAATAATACCTCCACCTCTTAGGACTATTGTGAAAACTAAATGAAGTAATGTATACAAAGCATCTCAGTGCCTGATAAAGGAGATCCTTAAATATTCAGCTTTTATACAACTATTAGGTGAAACTAATAAAATTCCAAATTTAATTATCTCTTTGGATTTGAGGCATCTTAGAGATATAATAAAATATTATCCCATTCTCACCACCTGAGGGGGCTTTTTCAACTGCCTCAGTGACTTGAGAACCGTGGACTTAGGCCATTTCTCCCAAGATTACAGGCTATTTCTCAAAGCGGATTCTACACTGTTACCTTCCACACAGAGCCATTTGATCAGTTCAACTCGGAGCAAAAGGGCTTAACAACTAGCCTATGAGCTTGAAAACAGTGTTACTAGGAGCTCATAGGGTAACTTAAAGTTTCTAACAAATTATTTTAATTATTCCATTTAGAAGTGGTTTCTTTCTAGGGAAGTTTCCTTTATAGACTAAAAAAAAAAAACCCAGCTGCGAAGAATTTTCTTTCTCTCGCTAAAAAAAGCCAGCTGCAAAGAATTTTCTTCCTCTCTCCATGACAGTCTATCTTTTAACTGCATCACAGTCTGTATCTTCATAAATGCAGGAGTGTAATGATGCTATTCATGACTTGCTCATTCATATTCATAACTTCATAATTCAGTTTACAAGTCTTCCCACCATCCTTTATGTTACTGGGACGTCTTTAACCTGTCTTTCCTGTACACAATCAGTGCTTCTGATCATGATAACTTCCCTGTTGCATTGTGTATATCCTCAGTTGTCACAGGATTCCACTTTCCCTGTCCCCCACCTCCTCAAACTCTTGCAAGAAAATAAGTTACTTGGCATCATACAACTGCACTAATTTCTTATGTAGAAAAGCGGATTTTTTAAGTGGCTCACTGGACTTATTTCTACACAAATTTAAAAGCGGTAACTCAATTGGATAAAAACGTTATGATAAATATTTGTAGCATTCAGGGTAACAGAATTTAGGTCTCCAGATTTCCTATTTTGGTACAACTACACAAAGCAAACACAAATAGAAAAAAAAAACAAATATCATGCATTCTTTTCCATGTATTTATTGACAAATTCCACAAGAGCGATTACCTGGCCACACTAAATAGAAAGCACAGTTATGGAGTAAACACGCTCAGTCCAAAACACAGGGGCACGTGCATCCTTGCGGCACTTAATACCAAGCTCATTCACAAGCCAGCTTCCAACCAACCAAAGGAGTTGCCAAAATGACTTTCGTACAGGGACTGGAGTTTGAGAAAGTGAGTACTTCCCCAAAACTTAATAACCAATCTGTAGACACAATCCCATTTTCTCAAAAACTGCCATTAGGAAGACTTGATAACCCCAAACAGAAACCACCCCCTACCCTTGGTTCTCACGCCACGGCAGTTAGCATCACGCAATATAAAGAGCATTTGTTGACTGAGCCTACCCATATCCTGACCCACTGCTTCAGCAACTGCACTGAACCTTCTCAGATGTAAATAGCTAGTGCCTATTTGATCATTAAAGCGGGATGCAGGAAAAATAAAGATTTCCCTTTACTTCGCCGTAGTAGAAGAATTGGCACTGATTGCGGTATTTTAATCGGTTCCCACCGTCTGTTAGTGTATTTTAATGAACCACAGCAACTCCGGAGCAACACTTACGGTCTCTCGTCCCCGGAGGCAGTGTCTCCTGTAAAGTTCCTGGGGCACCAAGTTTGCGCGCGGCTCCTCGTGCTCAGGGTGCGCGCAGCCAGCCCTGGCGCGGGCGGAAAGGCGAGGGCGCTGAGCGGCGCGCAGACCCAAGGCGCGGCTCTTGCTGGGCGCCCGCGCCTCGATCGGTCCCGGCGGTCCCGTTCCCCCCACTTGCCGCGCCCTGGTGCTAGGACAGCCGCGCTGCGGAGCCCGGCGTCTGGAGCTGGCGGGCGGCCGGATGCGCCGGTCCTCTCCCGGGGTCAACTGCGAGCTAGACGCCCAGCCCGACCTCAGAGGCTCCAAGAGCGGGGTTGGCGGGTGTGGCCCGGCAGCAGAGGGTTTTTGGAATGCAGGGTGTGGCCCTCTACCACGGCAAAAAAGAAATGAGTCAGCCCGTTCAATCCTAACCAATAAGCATGTTCAGTGTCGGTTAAGGCGGAACTTTCCTTTCTTGATTTATACCAAGCTTAGAAGCCTTTCACAGCCTTTTTACGCCTTTGACAACTTCCACACAACTCCTAGAAAAGGGTAGGCTGCCTTTGAAAACGCTTGGGAAACAAGGATTAATCTTACGAAAGATACTTCAGTGGATGTACATTAGTTTCGATTAGTAAAAGTTTCTGTGTTAGGCAGAGATATTGGGTGCAAAGAGGTGGGACCTGGTATCAAAGCAGATTTGGATCAGACCTCTGACACTGTGTGGCCTTGAGTAAGTTAATTATCATCAATGAGGGGGCTAAAATGCCCACCTAACAGTTTACAGATTACAACAGTCCCCCCATATGCAGTTTCGCTTTCTGCTGTGTCCCTTACCCCGCCCCTTCAGTTGCAGTCTGAAAATATTAAATGGAAAATTCTAGAAATAAGCAATGCATAAATTTTAAATTTCATGTCATTCTGAGATTGTTAAAATTGTTATATTTTATTATTAGTTACTGTTAATCTCTTACTGTGCCTAATTTATAAGTTAAACTTCACCATCGGTATGTATAGGAAAAACCATAGTATATATAGCGTTCAGGACCATCGAGATTTCAGGCATCCACTGGGGGCTTTGGAACATACATACCATCTGAAGATAAGGGGGGAACTACTGATTATGTAAACAATGCATGCAAAGCATTTACCACAGTGCTGGACAAAGAGCAGGCACTCAAAAAATGCTGTCTTGTCCCTCTGAGTCCTGAATCCGAATCTCCAGAATTGTAAACAAACTGGCTCGTAATTTTCAAAAATTCTTTCCTATGTTAAATATGTAAAGAATTTTAGAGCTGAAATAGTTCTCTGGTATTCCTTGGTCTGAGTCCCTTATTTAAGTGGTGAGAAACTTAAGAAGCTTTAGGTTTAGGATTCTTGAATTTGGTATGCTTACTATACAATAGAAAGTTTATTGGTAGCAAATAGGGCTTAAAATTGGAATGATTTCATTTAGGTCACAGGTAAACCTACTTTTAAAAAAGTAAGAGTGATTTTTGGAAATATTCTATCTGGGTCACTGTGCCCTAAACATTATTTTGTAATAAAAATACTTAAAAGAAACTTTATTTGGGAATTGGCAAATTACAGGGGGCTACAGAAGTGCTAATTCCTGAGGGCCCATTAAGAAATGAGTTGATTGCTATTGCCAAAAGAGAATTTCTAGATGGGAAGAAAAAAATGTTAAGTTACAAATTAAACGTTCTCTGCTTTGGAGATCTCCTGAGCAAAGATCTTTTTGGAGATCTTTCTCATACGTGTTTAGAGTCATTCCACAGGCCAAGGTTTCTTGAAAATACTCATTAGCCAAAGATAAGATCTAAAGTGAGATCAACAAAATGCTGTTCCTTTCTCCAAAGCAGCACGGGAGAGTGGAAAGAACACTGCACAAAAAGCCAAGAGCTCCCTTCCTAGTCTCAGCTCTGCCAATAAATGACAGGGTGAACTGACTGCTTCATCTCTCTCTGAGGATCTCTAAGAGTGTTTCCAGTTGGAAACCAAACTATGGTCAAAAGAGCAGAAGCAAGATCGGCCTATAGCCTCACATTTATCCTTAGCAACAGGTACTTAAGTTGGGCCTGTCTCCTAGATGATGAAGCTATCAAATCTCTCTTGACTCTCATATTCCTCATAAAGGTAATCTTACTCTTCTAGACACTTTAAGTTAAATTCTGGAATCATCTGAGCTCCCTCTTTTCTCTCTTAACGGTTCACTACCAATAGGCGTAACATGAAGGCTTCTTTCATATCTGGACCATTTTTTCCATTCCTGGTTCAGGCATTCATCCCCTCTGCCTGAGTCACTGAGGTTGAGTGTCTTCTAGCTGCTGTTCCAGCAGGCAGGCCCCTCCCTCTATGCCTCTCAACACATCATCATCATCATCATCACATGACAAATGTCAAAGTCGAGCATGCCATCATGTCATAAACCTTTTCCTCTCAGTCAATTAAATAATTTTATAGTAGAGATCAAAAGGAACACAATTTGCTTTACGGGCAGCTTTCCTCAAACATTCATGTAAATTAATGTGTATTTTTAAGAGCACTGATATTTTATGTTTATGTAATTGTTACAATGAGCTATACTGGCTGAACTGATAATATGTGGGCTATTATATATCAGCAGCTCTTTTACATGAGAAGACTACATAAAGCTTAAGTGTATATGAACAACTCAATAAACTTAACACTGCAGTCTAAAAAATACAATTGTGTTTGTGTGTGTGTGGACATAGAGAGACACTTTGAGATCTATGATGGAGGAAGGGAAAGGCAGCACAGACAGGAAAGAGAGATGATCTAGTTTGTTTGTATTGTTTAGGATCCAGCCAAGCTTAACATTCAGAGTAGGTGTTCTCTCCAGGAAGAAGGAAGGCTTCATAAATATGTTTGGCTGCAATCATAACTCAAAGCACTTGAAAGATGTTTCCAATAATCCTTATGCTTCGAAATAAGAACAACACAATGACCAATGTGGTTAGAACATTCCCACAAGAGAACAGGATAACTGGTTCTCGGATGCCTTTGTTGTCTAAAATTAAAATTCAAAGTACACAGATTCTCAATATATAGTTATCAAAAAAAAGTGATGGTGAAACTACGGGTCCAGTGCTACGACATTTATAGGCACTCAAAGCCTTGCCTCTACCTCTGCAACCCCGATCTTAAAAACCCTCTGCCAAATAACCTGCTGGTCCACTCCTTGTTCCCCTAAAGCAGAGGGCACATTACTACCACCACACCTAGGGATAGTGAGTGCTTACCATTTTATGTTGCCTTGGCATCCACTTTAAATATAGGTTTAACTTTCTCAGAATCAGGGCTCAGTCACTCTTGACAGTTTCAAATTCCATTCCCCACCTGAATGGCTCCCACTGGTGGCAGGAGATGAAACTTAAGAGACCCAAGTCCTGCCTAGCAGGCTGGGCTCCTCACTTTCCCACCACTTCCCTAAACAGACCGTTCAGACATTTGCTTGCAAATTTAAACTGACCACCTCTCAGTCACAACATGACCTCCTGGAACTAGCACCTGCTTGCTTTAAACCTACCAATTAAAGCTCCCCTTAGGAAACATATTTGGATAACACACTGGACCCCAATAAGATGGTGGCCCATGGATCTCTTTATCTCTGCCTGTGCTCCCTGGCCTATGTAGTGGAGACAGTGGGGGCCTCCGAGTGTGCCATGTACACTCGAGGGTCTAAAAATTCTTAAAACTTTCACATTGTAGTTGGGAGCCGTGCTCATCCCTGGTGGAGAGGCTGCCCCAAAGGGACCCATGCAGGTGGCTCCCATGTTGGTGCTCTTTAGTCCAGGTCTCTCAGCTGCTGGGTGGTTACCAGCTAAGGTGACAGAGTTTCATTCAAAGCACTAGGCTCACACCATGCCCCCTGCCTGACAACCTTCTTGCATTCTTTTTAGTACATATTCCATTCCAGACCACTAAAACCCTTTCTTCTCCTAGAACTTTTGTCACTGGCAAAAGCCCTGGGGAATCTCTCCTCTCCTCCAAATACCTACAGATCTTATTCTTTATACTTCCATTTCACAACTAACATAGGATCTTAGCATCCTTCCTTCTTTTTGAGATCCCTGACCTTTCACTCTCAGCAGACAGTGAAAATCCATCTGAGGTAGACATTGTGTTTCCGAGCGTCTGTATCCCCCAGGGCCTAGCAGATTCTGCATAAATAGTCATTGTTGTGGATATAATGATGCTTAAGTTATATAACAGCCACAAAGGAGAAAAGAAAACGTTCCCTTTGACTGCTGACACATCAAGAATAAACAAATATTATAGCTGTTCAAACCAGTTGGCAAGCAGAACCCAAGCAGCAGATGCGTTTCTGTGCTCTTCGTGGCATGTTCCAACAATACAGAATGCTACTGAGACAGCAAATATGATACTTCCTAAAAGGAAGTGGAGTTTACAAAACAGAGTTTTCATGTAAAATCCCAGTTCCCCAAACACGAATCCACTGCAGAGAACAGAAGCAACAAGTCATTCGATCTTCCCTTTCAAGTAAGGAACACATAGATACATATTTGATAATCTTGCCAAAGCACCAATTCCTCCTTAAATGTAAACATCACTCTCAACCACAAACATCTGTTTACCAACAGGTGCTCCTAACCATAATGGTAGCAAAGGACAGTTTTTCAAGACAATTCATAACTCCTAGAATAAATGTCATAGGTATACATTTATTATATGGCATTTGCATTATATGACATCATAGGTATATAAAAGTTTTACATTTGCATTAGAGCAAGCCTCTGTCAAAAGAGCTGTTACCACTCGCACACACATTCATTCACTGGTATCCTTTGATTAGCATTAGCATATTTCTGCTTTGATGACAGATGGGGATAAAAAAACACTACCACTGTTCTCAAAAGGCTGTGTCTGTCCTACTATGCAACCAAATACTTTATTAAAATTTCCCATGACAAAAGCACTGACTTTCTAAATAACTACTCCAAGTATAAACAACCAAATGAATTAGTCAGCAGCGTTTAACTTGCAGGTAACAAAAATGGCACTTGAGGCATCACAGGCAAAAGCAAGGTGAGCCACGTTGGCTCTAAATATCCCAGCAACAGGAAAGCCACAGGGGCAGCTGGGCACTAGGATCAGCTCAACACGAAATTGCACCAGGACAAGATAGCATCTTTGTTTCTGGTGTTTTATCATTGGCTTTATTCTTCATTCCTAAAGTGTGCCTTTTCCCACGTAAGTCCCAGCTCTGCATCCAAGAGAGACAATTCCTCCTTTCACGGTTGTAATTTTAAAAATTGCCAGAAAAACTCACTGGTCCAATTTGGGGCCATGTACCCATACAGACTGGCTGGTCTATACTAGGACCACCTGGTTGGATTGGTGAGAGGAGCAGTAACTTCTCTAGAAGAAAATGGGTTTAATTCTCAGAAGTAGAAGGAAGGTCTTGTTTGCCCCAAACACATCATCACCTATCAAGAAATTCCAAGCCATCCTCAACCAGGTAATAAATTACATTCTAAAAGTTCACTTCTAGAGTCAAAAGTCAATGAACGCTTCTTAGACAAGGTGGCATGGGAAGAAAAAAAAAATTAAGTCCATGAACTGTTATATAACACTTGGAATACGTTTCACTTGACACAAGATGTCTCCAGCACAGAGGCCAGCTTCTCTGGCCAGTCCTTAAAAACCTGTTGAACTCATAATTTAATGAAATTATATGTCAATGAAATATAATGCTGAATAATATTTCTAATACTGTACTCAAACTCCATTCATGACATTGTTCCTAAAGGAAAATGTATTTGAAATTCCATTTAGAACAAGAAAAACATGCTCAATTTAATCCATTTACCGAGTACCTACTAATGACAGTGGCTTTCATTTTATAGACATTATTTTACATTTAATCCATATACAACACTGCAAGGCAGATATTAACAACTACACTGAATGCACAAAGAAACAGGGAGTCAAGAATGCTATATATGTCCAAGGTCAATCATCAAGACAAGTCAGAGCCAGCTGTACAGCCATGTTTGTCTGACCTGAAAGCTGGGACTATTGTGTCTAATACAAAGAGCAGCTAGATAGGGGTGGGCTCACAGATGAGAAGATTGAGAGCGAATGTATCAGACTCCGTGTAAATACCTAAAATGTGAAGGAACTAGAGGGCAGCCACAGTCACTAGCCAGATTTAACTTTATATTTCTTAAAAGAAGGTACTTCTCTATGGCTGAATAAAGAAAAATATTTCTCTAGGTATGCTTTAAGCTACCTGATGCTTGTACTTACATGAAGATCATTTGAAAATCAATGATTTATCAATAGTATCTTCATAAAAAGTGTCTTTTGCCTGTTAAAAAAAGAAGGTATTATCTATATTAAAATACCTGTCTAAAGTGTTTTAACCTAGGAAATATCCTGGACATCGGCCTTGGCAAGGAATTTATGACTAAGTCCTCAAAAGTAATTGCAACAAAAGCAAAAGTTGACAAGTGAGAACTAATTAAAAAGCTTCTGCACAGCAAAACAATCAACAGAGTAAGAAGACAACCTACAGAATGGGAGAAAATATTTGCAAACTATGCATCTCACAAAGTTCTAACATTCAGAATCTATAGGGAACTTAAACATTCAACAAACAAGAAACAACCCCATTAAAAAGTAGGCAAGGAACATGAACAGACACTTCTCAAACAAAATTAGTCGGGCATGGTGGCACATGCCTGTAATCCCAGCTACTCGGGAGGCTAAGGCAGGAGAATCACTTGAACCCAGGAGATGAGGGTTGCGGTGAGCCAAGATTGCGCCATTGCACTCCAGCCTGGGCAACAAGAGCGAAACTCTGTCTCGAGAAAAAAAAAAAAAAAAAAAAAGAAGAAAAGAAGACATATGAGCACAGACAACAGAGACACAAAAAAATGATCAGCCATCACTAATCATCAGAGAAATACAAATCAAAACCACAATGAGATACCATTAATCACAATGGCTATTATTAAAAAGTCACACCAGTTAGAATAGCTATTACTAAAAAGTCAAAAAATAATATGTTGGCAAGGTTGCAGAGAAAAGAGTATGCTTATCCACTGCTGGTGGGAATGTAAATTAGTTCAGCCACTGTGGAAAGCAGTTTGGAGATTTCTCAAACAACTAAAAATAGAATTACCATTTGATCCAGCAATCCATTACTGCAAATATACTCAAAGGAAAATAACTCATTATACCAAAAAGACATACGCATTTATATGTTCAATGCAGCACTATTCACAATAGCAAAGACAGGGAATCAACCTAGGTGCCCATCAATAGTGGACTGGATAAAGAAAATGTGGTACATACATGCCATGGAATACTACACAGGCATAAAAAAGAATGAAATCATGTCCTTTGCAGCAACATGTATGGAGCCGGAGACCATTATCCTAAGTAAATTAATGCAGAAACAGAAAACCAAATACCACATGTTCTCACTTATAAGTGGGACCTAAGCATTGGGTGCACATGGATATAAATATGGGAACAACAGACACTGAGGATTACTAGACAGGGGAGGGAGGAAGGGAGGCTGAAAACCCACCTATTGAGTACTATGCTCACCACCTGGATAATGGGATGAATTGTACTCCAAACCTCAGCATCACACAATCTACCCATGTAACAAACCTGCGAATGTACCCCGGGTCTAAAACAAAAATGGAAATTTTTCAAAAAGCCGTGGATATTTAAACATGTTTTGTAGATCAGGTTGGCAAGAATGAATGAGTCTGACATTTCTCATTACATTAATTTGAGGTGTGCAAGTTAAAACTCTTTTTTCCCTGAACCTCTGGCAATGTGTATGAAAAGAAAAAGTATGCATCCCTTTAATTATATCTGGAAAGATATCCAAAAATATATGTACAAAGATATTCATTGATATATCATCTGTAATAGAGAAAACAGGAAACAATCTAAACATACATCACCAGGATTAAAATAGATATGATATCACAAAATGGAGTGGTATGTATTAAAAATTACAATATTGATTTAGAGAATGTGCTGTAGCACATTGTTAAGTGGATAAAAATGATTTAATGAAAAACAAAAGTAAAAAAAGATTCACCAAAATGTTAACAGAATCTGGGGGTGATTTTCTACTTTCTTTACATTTTTCTGTGTTGCTTGAATTTTCCAAAATAAAAGTATTTTTCGTTTATAAAAAAAGTTTTAAGAGAAAATTAAAATTGGAAAAAACAACTACCACTAATATGACTCAGGTCTGCCAATATAAATGCAATGGACACATTTATCGACATTAATGGTATTTCATACTTTAAAAAATCTGGTTGTGCAGTATTTAATAGATACAAGTGAATACAGTTGCCTATATGAAATATAGTATTAAAGTCACACCCATGAAGTTACCACCCATCCTATAAAGCAGACCTTACTGAAACATGGCAGATCTCTGAGTTCACCTTCCCTTGTCTAACTGAGGCTGACAACCATTTCTTTCTGTACATGTTGGACAACAAGTTTGAAAGCCCCTGGTCCAAGATGTGGCTTTAATAATAAATTAACCCTGCGCCTTTTTAAATCAAAGTAGAATTGTGATCAGAAGTAATGAGACAGAAAACACCAGAATTCAATCAGGAAGAAAGCGGAACAGCTAAGTCATACATTGGCTTAACATAGAAACCACTAGTCAGACAGACCTCTATGAGCTCTTGATTTCACTCCCTACTACAAAGCCAGGACTTGTCACTAGTAACATGAAATTAAGTTGGATTGCCTTGACACATGTCAGGTAGTAAGACACGGAGATCTAAAATTACGAGAGAACAACTCCAAATTATTCCAAATTGAAATAATGGGAAAAAGCACCCCAATTAACAATGAACTCCATTTCATACAACATAGAAAAGAGAATCACTAACTTGAAGGGAAACAAAAATAATCAAATCAAAGAAAACGATAGAAATTTACTAATATCTTAACTTTGTTGTAATAGTATGTTAAGCACTTTATAACAGAAAAAATTAATGTATCATCTGTGAAATTAAAGAACTTACGGCCGGGCGCAGCGGCTCATGCCTGTAATCCCAGCACTTTGGGAGGCCGAGGCGGACAGATCACGAGGTCAGGAGATGGAGACAATCCTGGGTAACACGTTGAAACCCCGTCTCTACTAAAAATACAAAAAAAATTAGCCGGTTGTGGTGGCGGGCGCCTGTAGTCCCAGCTACTCCAGAGGCTGAGGCAGAAGAATGGCGTTGAACCCGGGAGGCGGAGCTTGCAGCAAGCCGAGATGGCGCCACTGCACTCCAGCCTGGGTAACAGAGCGAGACTCCGTCACAACAACAACAACCAAAAAGAACTTACAATGTGTGTCAAAGAAAGAACATATACCCTAAACTAGTGAATGAGTCAGTATAAATTGACTGAAAACTACAAATTGAGAACACAGCAGTCTAGCATGTAGTACAAATTAAATGGCACAGTAAACACAAGCTAAGGAAGAGGGGGAAAGAGAAGGTAAGCTGAACTAACCAAAAGCAACGACACTTAACATTTTAAGTCGACATACAACAAAGTGGGGACACTACATAAACAGGTCACTGAGGATCAAAGCACACCCTTCATCAGCACCCAACATTGTCTACCTTGTTGGATAGCTACTTGAATAGACAGCACCCACACCATACTCTTCGATTCCTGAAGGCTGGGTCCAGGGCTTGGGTTATTTTAAACCTCCAGAATTCCACACTTTGACATGGGATATGTTCTACAAACATTTATAGAATTCAAACCTTATTTGAATTGTTAACCTCTGATGAAGGTTGACATCTTCAATGAAGGAGAAAGACAGCAGTGGAACAGTTGATAGGGAACTCTATCCCTCGAGATAAAAAGGAGGCTAAGCTGTGTGTGAATGAGAGAGAGAGAGAGAATGTGTGTGTGCGTGTGTGTGTATGTGTGTGTATTAGGCCTAAAAGAGAGAGGATGGTGCCTAAATGGAGAAAAAAGAGTAGATCAGTTTAGGCTAACTTATACTGCAGGAGCAAAATGTCCTCAAATTTTGGAGGCTAACAATGGAGTGCGGCTTATTTCTAGTTCCTGTCTGGCTCCTTGCAGATAAGCTGTGGCTGGACTCCATGTCCTCTTCACTCAAAGACCAGGGCAGAAGGAGCACCCCTAACTGGCGCATGGTAGTCCCATGGCAAAGAAGAGAGAAAGATGGCAGAGCAGGCCATACCTATTAAAGTGTCTGCTCAGAAATGACACAGATTATTGCCACTGACATTTCACTGCCAAAATAAATCCTAGAGGATTTATTTAGCCAAGCTAGCCATGGGGCATCAGCCTTCTGTAGAGTAGGAGAGTATAATCCTTTCACAGGGATGGAAGGTGGGCAGAAAGGAGCAGCAAGTGTTCTGACAATAATATGAGCTGCCACAAAAAGAATGGAAAATGGCTAGAGCTGAGCTTTCTTCCCCCCGTAATGATAGAAGGTGTCCTGTTATAAAAAGCAGCCCCTCCATTTCTGTGGTACTTTATGCTGTTCTCATAATCTTTCAGATACTGTCTTACTATCTTTACAACTATCCTAGCAATGTTTCAAGGCCTCAGCAGTGCCTGAACTACAACACCAAATCTGGTACTCTCTCACCCACCTTAGGGAAGTTAGCCTTTCAGGCACCTGCAAAATGCAGATAATCCCAGACGCTTCCTAAGAAGACTGTTAAGAGACTAAGTACAATGATTAACAGAGGCTCCCCAATTTAGGATAAGGTTACATCCTAATAAACCCATCATCAAAAATGCATTTACTACACCTAACCTACCTAACACCATAGCTTAGCTGAGCCCACCTTAAACATGCTCAGAACACTTACGTTAGCCTAAAGTTGGGTAAAATAATCCAACAAAAAACCTATTTATTAAATATTGAATATTGTTTTTAAATTATTGAATACTGTACTGAAAGTTAAAATAGAATGGCTGTATGGGTACTTGAAGTATGGTTTCTACTGAAGGTGTATTGCTTTTGCACCATCATGAAGTCAAAAAATCATTAAGTCGAACCATTGTAAATTGGGGACTGTATTTAAAACACACAAGCACAGACAGGTATAGTCATGCACTGCATAACAATGTTTTGGTCAACAAGGGACACACAAAAGGCAGTGGTCCCATAAGATTATATTTTTCCTATACTTTTCTAAGTTTAGATACAGAAATACTTACCATTTGGTTACAAGTGCCTATAGTATTCAGTAGAGCAACATGCTATACAGGTTTGCAGCAGCCTAGGAGCCACAGCCTATACCATATAGCCTAGGTTTGTAGTAGGCTACACCATCTAGATTTGTGTAAGTACACTCTATTAGGTTGACACAATAACAAAATTGCCTGAGGACACATTTCTTAGAACATAGCCTCATAATTACGCAACTCAGTAAATGTAAGGCATTACTATTATTAAATTATGACATGCGTCCCCAAACTCACTTCTTTTCCAAATTGTCCTTAAATTTTAATTATAAAGAGTTTGTTAAAATTCATTAAGTATAGAAAATAAGTTAATGAACTTTCCTTCACTTTTAAAAACCTCTACTCTTATAGTTTTTTCTACACATACACACACACACACACACACACACACACTCACACTCTTTTCTCATGACTTTAATTACTTGTTTATGTTCCGGTTCGTTTCTTAAATCTCTCAAGAATTTTAAAAGATCTATTCTTTCTTGAGCATTTGGAACTATTTTATTTCTTCCCCAAATAAGAAAAATTAAGAACAATTGAAGCTATTCAGGGCCATTCATTTAAAGTATAACATAGATTCCAAAATGACACCCAACTAAGAATAAATTAAAGGCTTGGTATCAAAGACCCTCTATTTTCTTTTTCTAGCCCTCATTAGCAGTATTATCTTTTCATTCTACTAAACTATAGGTCTAGCCTTTTCCCAAAACGTGATCTTCCTGTACCATCTCTGCTCAAACTGTTCCTTTCTGCTCAAACTGTTCCTTCTACCTAGAGTGTCCCCTAAGCACTCCTCCCAACTCTGTTCACAGGTCTCATCCAGATAAGTGAATGAGTGCACCATGATGTTACCAAAGATGTTCATTACAGCACACTTTACAAAAATGAAAAGTTGAAAACAAAAATGTCCAGTAATATGCAACATTATAGACTATGTACACATGGAATGCTATATATTATGTATACATCTACATAGTTGTAGATGTATATTTATTGATGTGGCATCATCTTACTATATTGTCAACTGAAGCCGATTTCAAAACAATAGTAAAAACCAGACCCATTTTAGAGGGAAAATAAAGCATGTATCTAATCTCGGCATAGAAAAGTATGGCAGAATACAAAAAAAAAAAAAAATGTTAATTGTTAACATTTTCACTGCCATGCAAAATAGTTTTTGCATTCTAAAGTTCTTTCCAATTGGCAATGTTAACTTTTATAATTTCATAAAAGGTACTTTAATAAAAAGGCATTAATCATTAAATATCTAATCCACATATCATCTACTCCTGAATCTCCTCCCTGATCTAGCCCACTCCTCTTGCCACCCAGGAAATTTCTCTTTCTCTTCTGTTTTCTGAGTATTTTATACATCTTTTATAATACCTACCACATTCAGTTTGAAATTATAGTTTTCTCTTTTCAGGTTTGATTATCAACTCCTAAAGTGCAATAAGTCTGTCTTATTTGTACTGAAATGTATCATCAAATCCAACAAGTCCCAAGTATCTAGTTTGTTGATATGAACATAATGCAAGGCTATAAAATTTGCACATCTAAAGACTATACACATAGCAGCTCTCTAATGAAGAAATCATCTATACAAGGGATGTTTGGAAACCACATAAGGCCCATTCTGGTAAGAGAGATGATAATATAAATCAGAATGTTATATCTATAATAAAATTTCTGTATTAAATTATTATTTCCATGTTTGCTTTCAAAGTACCAAAGACACACTTATTTAAATTAAGCCAAAGGTAATTATTTTATAATCCAAAGGCAAGTCTGTCAGATTTTAACCATGAGCTTCCTCTTGAAATGAACACAGATTACTTTTGCAGTAATCCAAGTCCATCCCTGACTCAGTGGGAACTACAAATACCTTTTGTTTTAAGAGGAAATCGGGGAAATGAATGTTTTACAATTATGTAAGTCTGATTCAAAGAACTGACACAAGCAAATGTTTTGAAATATCCAAGGCATTTTTGTAAGGTTCAATAAAGAATGTGTTTTGAGAACTAGGTGGGTGAGATTTAAAGTAAAAACAACAAACACAATCTTAGCTGTTACTTAGCAATTTCAGGGTTCGATTGCTTCCTTCTAAAGGGCAAGTTAGAAAACTGAAGAAGTTGCTTCTAGAAGAAACATTGAGATGTCTGATCCGGTTTCGTTTTTTTCCTCCATTTCACTCCCTAAGATTTTAATCAAGCCAAGACGAACTTTAAACTGCCCAGGTTTGGTTTTGTTTTTACTCTCTCCCTAGAGGCAATTGGGTTTCCATTAAAACTTAATGTTTGAATCAAAAGCAAAGCTACATGGAATGCTTAGTTGGGAGGAATCCTGACTACTTGTCTCTGTAGTGCCACTACCTGAAGGAATTTAAGATTTGAAGAAATATGGGGAAGGGAGAGAAGGAAGTTCAATAGGCAGTGAGCAGAATGACTGATTGCCAATATTAGCACTTGGAGATCAGTTTAACAGCCAGAATAGGCAAGCGATGCCAGGGGTCCGTTATGAAGCTGAGTCAACAACTCAAGAAACTGTTCTAAATTCTAAATTGATTTTGGTATCTATTTTCAATTCCAGAAGCAATATGAGCATGACAACTTGAGTTATAGCAAGCACTGACTCAAAACCAAACCTTGTTTTTATTCATCAAACGAAACTCTTACCACCAGGGCTGAGGCACATAATTAAAGAATTGTGGCTTAGAAATGTCTTCACAACAGGAAACCTACAATTAGTGGTGTATTAGAGCCAACTTATACCAGGCCACTAGAACCAATTGTTAAATTCTCAGAATTTTTAGCAAGCTGGTTGTTAAACACAGTCATTATTAAAAGTTAAATTATATAAACAAAATTAAAATAAATCTTACTAAAAACAAAGGTAATAAATACTCAAAACTCATCACTTCCTATTATTTTACTGTTAACCATGCTCTTGAGGTGATTTGTAACTACTGTATCTGGTTGGTAGAAACTATATAATGCTGTGCTACTGCATAACACTTCCCAGCCCCGCTTTCAGTGACTTTCGCTGGTAGTTTAAAATGAGCCAGCCATGGTAGGGGTATTTACACAATGGAAACCTGCAAACATGACAACCCCTCCTTCTGACATTGCCAGCTTGTTAACATCTACCTGCAGATACCACCTATAATGTTAATCACCACAGCTTGGCAATAGGTAAGGAACTCGAGCTGGCCAATCTTTTGAGTCAGAATAAAGGCCTATAGATTATAAATCATGACACAAATATAAGGAAGAAAAGTAAATATGATTTATTGTGCCAGTAACTATAGTGTAACTATAATGTGCCAGTCATAGCACAAAGTACTTTCCGCAACCTTTAATTTTATGAGAGACAGTATCAAATCCAATATACAGATGAGTCGACTGAGGTTCTGAGAGGTTGAGTAACTACTAAAAAGCACAAGAGCAAGAGTGAGGCCTAGGATTGTCTGACTGAAAAATATATGATCTTTCCACTAAGCTACCCGACTTACTAACATTATTATTATCACAATGAAACCCAAATCAACCATATGTAACTGTCAGATAATTAGTAAACATTAATAGCCTCTGATGTATACAAAAGTGGCATACATGAAGAGGGATATGGAGAAGATGTAGACAAATAACTCAATTTTAATCATATTCACCAAATTTGTTCACATTTACTTCAAAATATACCCACAGAAAAAAATACCTGAGTGAGAAATGGAGCCCAAGGAAACCACTAGGACCAAAAATATCTGCATATCAGAAGGGTTATTCCAAGCTTAATTTAAATGCTGACCATGTGCAGGAAATTCTCTCAATTCTTCAAATACTTATGCTCTGTCCACCAAATTGACACACTCAACTTAAAATGACACACCCTATGAAGAAAGAAGTATGCAAAATAAGATTTATCAAAGTTAGCATCAATTGTTTGAAGTGTTTAGATATTTACTTTATAAAATAGTTTCTCTTTTGCACTCAAGTTAGTTGACTGTGCTATCCTTTTACCATGGTTCCTTAAAGAAAATTTACCCAGTAGTTAAAAGAATTCTAAAAGGCCAACAAACATTAACTTACGGATTATTTAAAAACATTCTGGTCATCTTGGCTTCCTATAAGCTACCAGCTTCTCCCATTGTTCCAGTACAGTTCCATCACCTGTCATAAGAAGAAAGAATCTAATTAGTTACATGTCTCAGAAAGGCCATTTCTTGATTTCCACTAGTTAGTCTCTTCTTCACACACAAAAGACATAGAAAAGTCCAGTCATCTCTTCTCTTTTTTACCAAAAACAAAAAGGAAAGAGAAAATAGAAACACAGAAAATTACCTTAAGAGAAAAAAAAAATTGTAAGAGCAGTATTTCCACTGTGAAGGATTGGGGTGGTGAACCCTTAAAATTTTGCCTTTCATTATATTTTCAAGAAGAGATACCTAGTCTGTTTCCTAGGCAGCAACAGTATTAGAGTAACCCACCTTCTCTCTCCATCTCTCCTCCCTAACCCCTTCTTACCTCTCCTCAAAAGTGAAGGATTAATTTGCCTGGAAGGACTAAACGAGACACCAACTGATTTCTTGGTCCTGCTCTGAGCCAGGCAACAAAGGCCTCCCTCCAGTCACACATGCTTTGATCCAACAAAGGCATTATACCAGAACTATGGACACCTAATGCTTAATGATCAGAATTGCTACATTGTCCACATGTCCAGTTCAACAAATACTAGAGGATTCATATAATTCACAGAATAATAAAATATGCCCAGCAAAGGGCCTTCCTTTTTCCAAGAAGAAGTCATTCAGAACAATGTGTTTACTTCTGTTTTTCCATTTTTTAGCATTTTAGAATAAACAGGCTAGGAATAGAACTTTTTGCTTTCTTTCCCTTCAGAGAAGGGCCCCAAATAAAAATACCCGACTTTTACCAGTTAGAATGCAACTATTGCTCATGTTATGTGAAGAACATGTGGCTCCAAGAAGACAACATTGATAAAACAGGAACCTAAATTAACTTTCATCACCTGAGGCCTCAATGTTAATTCTGAGATGAGATTAATAGTTGTGATATGGCTCTACGCATGCACTGAGGTACCATGAGAGGCAGTGTCACCTCAGTCACCTGAACCATAGACAGAAATCTCAAGTTACCCAAACCATAAAGGGATAGGGCGGTGTTACGGAGATTAAGAAAGGAGGAGATGAGTGGCCAGGAGTGGTGGCTCACGCATCTAATCCCAGCACTTTGGGTGGCTGAGGTGGGCAGATCACAGGGTCAGGAGATCGAGACCATCCTGGCTAACACGGTGAAATCCCGTCTCTACTAAAAATACAAAAAAAAAAAAAAATTAACCAGGCATGGTGGCGGGCACCTGTGGTCCCAGCTACTCAGGAGGCTGAGGCAGAGAATGGCGTGAACCCGGGAGGCGGAGCTTGCAGTGAGCCGAGATCGCGCCACTGCACTCCAACCTGGGCGACAGAGCAAGACTCCGTCTCAAAAAAAAAAAAAAGACAGGAGGAGATGGAACAAACACCAAATAAATAGATATAGAGATCTTCTCTAGTAATAAAGAAAGAACTTGTCAGCATCAATAAAAATAGCAAGGAAGAACTGAGGAGTCAAAGATCTAAAAATTATACCCAATACTGAGAGGAACAGATTCATTGGCTAGCTATGGCTTTATATGCCTGGCCACTGACATGAGGCTCTTTAAATGCATGAGAAACACAGTAAGGTTTGATATAGGTTTAAAATAAACAGGTTTGAACCCCAGCTGTGCTGTTTAAATAGCAGTGTGATCTTTGCCAAGTAACTTATTCCTTCTAAGGCTCAGTTTCCAAGTCTGTAAAATACATACAATAATACATACCTTGCAGAGTAGTTATATAACTTAAAGATGATATATGCACCGTGTCCATCATACAATTAGTTCTCAAAAGATTACTGCAATTATTGTGCTCACCAGTGCAACTATGGTAGCAAGACTATTAAATTCATGATTACAATTGCAATTAAGTCCATTAAATTCACAGACTCTTTCCTGATGAGACCATTCTGGAAAGAGGTTCTAAATGTAACTTTTGACAACAATATAAAACTTTTCTAAGTTGATCTGATGAAGTGTTCAATACAAATCTCCACCTTAGTTGACAGCCTTTATTAACATGGGCACACAGAAAGCTCTAGCTATGTCTTTGTTAGCATTCTTCATATCAATACCTAGTTTCTTTTTTTGATGATGAATTCCTGAAAAGAGGGAATGAATCACTTCCATTAGTGCTAATTCTTCTGGTGTACATTCTAATGCTGGGCACCACATTATAGACTCATAAGCAACAGTATGGATTTGTCAGTTATGTTAAAAACAAACAAACAAACAAACAAACAAAAAAACACAAGATTCACCAGGTGAATGCATACTAACTTTAAAACAGAAGTGCCAGACCTTAATTTCTAAAAAAGTACTCCTTGACCCCTTCCAAGTCACCCTCTTTGGGACTCACTCCAGTGATGCTGACTGCTCAGAATAAGTACTCGTCTTTTACCTTCAGAAACAGTGTGCAATGTTCACAAGAACACATGTGTCACTACAGTTTAGTTCCCTTTGCTATAATAGAAAATATTTTAATAGATTAGTTCAAAGAATCAAATTCATCTTCAAAGATGGTAATTTAGCCCCACTGTGGTTATTCAAAAGAATTACAAGCAACTTCAACAACCAACTTTTTTTTTTTGAGATGGAGTCTCGCTCTGTCACTCAGGCTGGAGTGCAGTGGTGCTATCTTGGCTCACTGCAAGCTCCACCTCCCGGGTTCACGCCATTCTCCTGCCTCAGCCTCCCAAGTAGCTGGGACTGCAGGCGCCCGCCACCATGCCCGGCTAATTTTTTTTGTATTTTTAGTAGAGACAGGGTTTCACCATGTTAGCCAGGATGGTCTCGATCTCCTGACCTCGTGATCCGCCCGCCTCGGCCTCCCAAAGTGCTAACAACCAACTTTATTGAACCCATTTGGTGGAAGACACTGTGCTGAGCACTGGGAGTGGGGAAGGGGTTATAAGGTGATTGAGATGAAGTTCATTTAAAAGAATGCAGAACACTGGCAGTATCACTGGAATATAAGCAATTAGTTCAGCTGACGCACTTAAAAAGAACTATCTGGACGTATGAACCCTGGCTGTGATTGTTACAAGCCCAGCACTTCCTAATCATGTTTCAAATAAAATGTTAACATTCCACAACAGTCATGGGAAAACCTGGCTCCTTTTCTGAATGTTCACTTTACACTCTAGGGCAAAGCCGAGCCTGCTACCCCTGGGTGGAAGAAGACTGGCTGGCATCAGAATCAAGAGCATTCAAGAGCTAACATGAAAACAAGGCTGGAGAAGTTGTGGGAAAAGTTCCTGTGGCCATGAGACACAGTTGTTTGATTCTTAGCCTCTTTCTCCAAATGATCTAGTTCACTAAGAAGAATCTGGGCTTCCACTATGGGAGACAGTATCCTGTGGTCATTAAAAGTATGTGCGTTGCTGTCACACAGAACTATATTCTGCAACTAAGCTCTGAAGACCTTGAACATGTTGTCTAATTTCTGTAAGCCTCAGTTTCCTCATCTATAGAATGGGAGTGATATCAGTACAATAACCAGATGTTGTTATATGGGTTAAAAGACATAATGTCTATACACAATTTAATAAAGTTCAAGGCAAACAGTAAATGCTTATTAAATGTTGCACCATTGGAAAATGTACACTACCCTCATCCTTTGCGGGCAATACAAGTACTAGGGTGAAGCCACAAAAAAAGAGGTATCCCAATATGCTCAACAGTGTTCCAGCCCACTTCACTAGGAGACCACAAAAGGGCTTGGGGTGATATCTCATGTAGCAATAAAGGGCAAATTGTCTGCTCTTACATCCGTGCATGTATCTTGGGAGCAAAATGAGAGTGGCAGCAGCATGCAGAGGCTTGTTGGCCAGTGGAAAATTCAGAAATGTTAACACCAGCCACATAGAAACAAAACTGAGTAACTTGCTCAAGATTACTTAGCTAATAAATGGCAGAAGCTGAAATTCAAGCCCACACAGTCTAGCTTTAGTCTTTGTTCTTAACCACTATACTACACTGTGTCCCTGGCAAAGAGGAGGAACAATAACTAAAGACTAAGACGCAGGCCATAAAAAAGCAAGAAACAGCACCCTACTGATGTCTGAAGAAAAGAGGAAGATAACACAAGAGTTACTGGGGCAAAAGAGTAAAAGTACCAAAACTGCTAATGATTCTAACCTCAAATTTACTAACACAGCTTTAGCAAGACATCCTGAAAGGATGGCATGGTGAAAGTACCTGGTTTTGTAATTCAGTGCTTGCTTAAAGAGAATAGTAATCAGAAGACACAAAAGCCGAGAAGACCTCACTTTGGTCCTTTATACAAACCACACTATGATGTAGGAACAAATGTCTAGAGAAGAATGTGTCACATACCCCAAATGCTCACTGACAAGAAAGGGCCCCAGCAGCATGAGAGTTGCTTCCAAAGGCAGGGTTTCCTGCTACCTTTTCACTGCATTTCTACAGTAGAGAAGAGGAGGAAAAGCCACTCAGGGCTGTTGAATTCTCTGTAGGTCAGAAGGAAGGAAAAAAGCAGAAGGGATGAGAAACACGCCGCTAGTTAAGTAGGAGAATGGACAGAGAGGAGAGTAAGGATAAAGAGAAGCCGTATAAAGTGGCCCCCTTGATCTCTGTCTCTTCTTATCTAGGCCTTGCCTAATTCCCTCGCCCTTTCGGGACAGCTTCTGTGACTTGCTTGTAGCCAATAGAATAAGGCAAAAATTACAGGATGTATGTGGGTACATTACATAAAATTGTAACATCTACTCTGCTGCAAGTTTCTCTCTTGCTGGTTTTGAAAGCGCAGGCTGCCATTTTGTGGGCTGCCTATTGAGAGAGCCCCATGAGGGCAACCTCCAGCTGACAGCAAGAAACCAAGGCTCTAGTTGGAGAGCCCAAGAGAAACTGAATTCTGCCAATCACACGGGCTTCGGAACAAATCCTCCTCCCACCCAGCCTCAGATAAGACAGCAGCCATAGCTGATGCTTGACTGTGGCCTTGCTAAGTACCTTGCTAAGTCATTCCCAGACTCCCGACCCACAGAAACTGTGAGATAATTTTGTGATTGATTAAGCGGCTAGGTTTGTGCTAGATTGTTATGTAGCTATAGATAACTACTACAAAAGGGAGGTGAAGTTCATGTCCCTGATGTCACCACATGTCCTTCTGAGAGAGGAGAGGGGAGAAAGAGGAAGCCCCAAGAGCCAGGGTGAGCAATTCTGCCTCTACATTAGCACACACCCTCCAATTCAGCTCTCTCCAACTCAGACTCAGTTCCTCCCTTAACACTCCATCCTATTCTTGTCATTTGGAGGATATAATGAAACATACTAGCCAAGGAAATAGTAATCGTATAAACGGTGATCAGGTTCCCTGGCTGGCCTGTAAAAGCTACTCAACATGCGAAACACTGACACGTTTAGAACAGTAAGAGAACTGTGACCATTATATGAGCTATACTAAGACCCTATAGGGCATACAATAATTTTAACAAAGGAATATTTAAAATGTGATAGATTGGACTTAAACACTGAATAAAACATGTTCCAAGAGACATGTTGGAGACTTGTTGGATTAGTGGTTTTGAGAACTGAATAAAAATTAAAACATCCAATTTTTATCTAAGTTTTTCTAATATGGGCTCCTTAAAAAACAAATGTAAATATTCTTAAATTTTCCCAGCAAGCACCTGTAGCGTTGACAAATCAAGTAACAATCATTCTCAACCACAGAGTATACAGCTAAAACTAACTCAATGAACCAGAGACCTCTTATCTTAGCAGGCCATCTTTCCAAGCAGAAACTGGTAGGGAAATCCTACGATCACATAATCTGAAAGCTGAGAAATGCTCATTAGTCTTCTAGTGCCAGCCTCTCACTTGACAGATGATGACCCACAGATCCAACGACTTTAAGTGACCCGTCCAGGGTCACTCAGCAGCACAATGCGGGCCTTCTGTTTCCCAGGCTTCTTTATAATCAGACCTACCAAACTTTAGCTTCAACATGAGAGATGAAATCAATCATCAAATATTCTGTTGGGGGACAAAATAGGAACTAACATTTCATGACACTATAAAGCTCCTACAGTACTTCTAAAAACTAAGTTTTGTGGCAAGAAGGAAAAATAACACCATATAAACATTAATATGAAATGTTCAATCGAGTTTCAAAAGCAATGCACAATATTTTCTGAGTAAACTGAAATGCTCCCAAAATAGGCTGTCTTTTCTTCTGAATAATTTGCCTTTAAAAAAATGAATAGGGAAGAAAATTTTTCAAAGGCTGGCACAGAAACTTGTGCAAGGATGTCTACTCCACTGCTTTATATATTTCTATTCCTAAATTCATTGATTCATTCAACAGGTATTTTGGGGGCATCTACAATTCCAAAGCATTGCGGTAAGTGCTGTATATAAGGAACCTATCTGGATACAAGCAAATGATGCTTACTAATATTTTCAGCACAAGTAACCACGTCTAAACAAGCAAGCAATGCAGCAACAGAGATTTCCAGTATGTATTTTGGAAGGCTATTAGGAATGCAGACCACAGCTCTCTTTTCTTCTAGAAACTTCCATATTTAAAATAAATAGCAACTGGTTTTTCTGTGCAATGATATCGCCCCCAAGGTAGCAATGAGAGGTCTCAATAACAGGGGTTAAAACACCCCAGGTCACATCCCTCCAGAACTCCTGTTGTAGAACTGTCCCAGCAGCCCAAATTAAAAAAAATATATATATATATATATATATATATTTTTAAAAAGTGGCCTTTCACTCAACATTCTCCTTCCTAATCCTTTTCTCAGTACCAAGAATAAATATATGTTAAAAACAAATTAAAAGTAAATAAGGGCTTATTTTTCCCCACAGAGCCAGCAGTTTTCTCTCCTCAACATGAACTTAAACCTCTCTAGCTATTCCTATCAGTGAACATTATTTAACCCCTCCATGTTTTAAATGTATCTGAATGCTTTGACATAATATTACTAAGTAATACTAATGTCACTAAAGGTAAAAAAATAGCACGAACTGTTTACCACATGCTAGGCTCGTTCCTTTAGATATACATAAAATATTTCCAGAAACAGGCTCTCACTCTGTTGCTCAGGCTGGGGTGCAGTGGTGCAATCATTGCTTGCTGCAGCCATGACTTCCTGCCTCCTGGGTTCAAGCAATCCTCCCATCTCAGCTGCCTGAGTAGCTGGGACTATAGGTGCATACTACCACAGCCAGCTAATTTTTGCTTGTTTGTTCTTGTAGAGGCAGGGTCTCTCTGTTGCTTATGCTGGTCTCAAACTCCTGGCTTCAAGCAATCCTCCTGCCTGGGCTCCCAAAGTGTTGGGATTACAGGCATGAGCCGCCATGCCCAACCTAGGCTCATTTCTAAATGTTTTACATGTACTAATTCATTGAATCATGCCAAGAGCACTCTGAGGCATGTTAACATTACTATCCTAGTTTTAGAGAGGAGGGAGCTAGAATAGAGTTACTAAAAAAGCAGGCACAGTTGTTTGGCAAACGACATTGCATGAAATGCATGCAATGCATTCAGTCGACAAAGTGTTAGTGGGAAACCTCCACTCCCTCAGTTTCATGCTTTCATTTGTAGAACTTTCCATTAGCCTAATAGTTCAGCCTTCTCTCCCACCTTCTCCCTGGTGGAGGAGAAGTTAATTATGTGAATAGTGAGTTTGGGAGAAAGGCTACCCTGCTCATAGATGGAGTGTATTCCAGGCTGTTCCCTTCTACATTGAAAATCAGTCTCACTTAAGTATGAAATACCAGAAAACCCATTTGGCCAACCAACTTTATTTCCAAATCTCTATATTTCAAATTCCCATTGGTATATCCACTGGTCCCAAAATTGGATGAGAAAAAAAAGGTGTCATTCAACTGTCCACTCTGCCAAACTCTAACACAAATAACTTTAATTCCTAACTGGGTGGCAAGATATTTGAGAAAAAGGTAAATATTTCTTTTACAAAAAAAGGAAACCAAAACTCAAAGGTATGTAAGAATATAACCAATCCAGTCCAATAAGGTGTCTTCAGAGGAGATCATGAATGAACCTGCTCCTCTAACTCACTGTCAAGGGACATCTTAAAGGACAAGGCTATTTATCTACTTTCTTCACCATGTACAACCAGAAAATACTGCTTCCTTACCAAATAAATAAAACGCACACAGATAACTTTTTCTATTGGAGCATCCTAATTTAAAGTGGTAGAGAATTCCTTAGCAGTAGTCTCATTATTGTCACAAAGCATGCAAAGTATTTCAGTATTGCACATTATCTTCCCAGTCTGTCAAAGTCTGTATTTTTGTCCATTGCATGGATACTTCTACCATAAAAAGTATAGTGACAAAAATACTACCCACAACTTGGTAACAGAGGAATAAAAATGTCACTAATCTCTAAGTTTGTCATTTGATCTTTCCTATCACCCTCTGAATGCAATGTTTCTCATTTCAAAAATACATTTTAAAAGACATTCATTAACTTCTTTTTATTTTTTTAGTTATACTTTAAGTTCTGGAATACATGTGCAGAATGTGTGGGTTTGGTTAAAGATACAAAACAAAACAAAACAAAAAGGCGTTCATTCAATAATATTGACTTTTTCTGCTGTAGATTTTTTTTTTTTTTACTTTTAAGTTCAGGGGTACATGTGCAGGTTTGTTACATAGGTAAACTTGTGTCATGGGGGTTTGTTGCATGGATTATTTTGTCACCCAAGTATTAAGCCCAGCATCCATTAAGTATTCTTCCTGATGCTCTCCCTCCCCCACCGCCCCCCTCTGACAGGCCCCAGTGTGTGTTGTTCACCTCTATGTGTCCACGTGTTCTCATCATTCAGCTCCCACTTGTAAGTGAGAACATGCAGTGTTTGGTTTTCTGTTCCCGCATTAGTTTGCTAAGAATAACGGCCTCCAGCTCCATCCATGTCCCTGCAAAGGACATGATCTTGTTCTTTTGGATGGCTGCATAGTGTTCCATGGTATATATGTACCACATTTTCTTTATCCAGTCTATCACTGATGGGCATTTAGGTGGATTCTATGTCTTTGCTATTGTGAATACTGCTGCAATGAACATACCTGTGCATGTGTCTTTATAATAGAACAATTTATATTCCTTTGGGTATATACCCAGTAATGAGATGGCTGGGTTTATTTAATTTGTGTAAGTTCCTTATAGATTCTGGATATTAGACCTTTGTCAAATGTATAGCTTGCAAAAATGTTCTCCTATTATTTAGGTTATCTGTTTACTCTGTTGATAGTTTCTTTAACTGTGCAGAAGCTCTTTAGTTTAATTAGATCCCATTTGTCAATTTTTGCTTTTGATGAGATTACTTTTGGCATCTTCTTCATGAAATCTTTGCCTGTGTCTATTTTAATGCAGATAATTTGAGCTTCCTGCTTTACTATTCAAACTGCACTTAATAAGAATGGTTTCCTTAGTGTTCTATGAGCAAAAATTTCAAAATAGAAAACAAGCCATGTTTATCTCATAAGTTTAGAATATTTACTTTTCCATAAATGCATATAGGAAAAGTTAGTCAATCAGCTCTCTCAGCTGGAGAGAACAAATAATAGCTAGACTAGCACTTAGATGCTTTGACTTTTGCAACAACCCTAATGTAGGTAAGGCATCCCTATTTTCCAAAGAAAAGCCTGAAGTTCAGAAAAATACAGTGACATGCCTAAGTTAACCTACTTACTAAGTGACGGGGGTCAATTTTAAACACAGTTCTTCTATTTGAGCCAAAGTTTGTGGTTTTTCTCTGCTAGAACACTAACCATGAAAACCAAAAATAACAACAACAACAAAAAAGTTTCTAAGTAGCCAGAGAAAAAAGGACATCATATGAGAATAAGAAGAAGAATGATGGTAGACATCTCATTTCGAAACAGGAGTCCAGAAAACAATAATCAACATCTAAAGAGAAAGAGAAAAAAAAGACTGAATGCCCACCTAGAATTCTATATACAACAAAAAATCTTTTAAAAAATAAAGACATTTTCACACAAATGAAAATGAGAGATTTGTTGCCAGTAAACCCACACTATAAGAAATGCTGAAGGAAGCTCTTCAAGCTAAAGCAAAATGATACCAGATATAAATTTAAACCCATAGAAAGGAATGAGGAACCTTGGAAATAATGCATTTGTATGTTAACATAAAAGACTTTTTTTCTTAATTTATTTAAAACATATATGACTAATACATACTATATTAAAAGTATAATATTGTATTATATTGTTTGTAATATATATAGATATAAAATGTACAAAGACAATAGCACAACAGATGGGGAGAGGCAAATGAAACCATATTATTGTAGGTTTTTTATATTTTACATGAAGCAATACCATATTAATTCAAGGAAAATTTTTTACTAAGGGTAAATATTGTAATCTGCAGAGTAACTACAAAACAGTAGTGCAAAGAAAACCTGAGAGAAATTTAAATGTTATACTAAAAATATTCAATAAACACAAAGAAGAAAAAGAGATATAGAATTTTTTAAAAGTCTAAAGGATAAGACACATAGGAAACAAGTTTTAAAATGGTAGATCTAAAACTAACGTCAATAATTACAGTAAATGTAAACAGACTAAACATTTAATTAAAAGGCAGAAATCACCAGAATACATTAAAAAATGATACTGAACTATATGCTACCTAAATAGATGCATTTTAAATACAAAGTCACAGATAAACATGTAATAAAAGGATATACCAGTAGAAACTCAATACAAAAGCCAGACAAACATAATAAGACTACAGACTTATATCACTCATAAAACATACATGTAGAAATCCTCAACAAAATACAGTGCTGGCATAAGGACAGATGAATAGAACAATGGATCAAAACAGAGGTCACAAATAGACACACACATATACGACCAACAGAGTTTCTGACCAAGATGTCAAAGTAATTCAGTGGGTATAAGGATAATTTTTTCAACAAATTGAGCAGAAACAAATAAATATTCATAGGGAAAGAAAAATGAATCCTGACTCCTACCTCACACTAATAACAAAAATTACTTAGAGCTGAGAGTGGTTGCGTGCACTCTCAAGAGTAATCACAACTACTCAAGAGGCCGAGGTAAGAGGATCACTTGAGCCCAGGAGTTCATATCCATCCTGGGCAACACAGGAAGACCCCATTTATTAAAAAAAATACTTTGAGAGAGGTCACACAACTAATCATAAAAGCTAAAACTATAAAGTATTTATAGGAAAACATAGAACAATGGCTTCGCAATGATGAGGTAGACAAAATACTACCAGTAAAAGAAAAACTAGCTAGTTGGACTTCATTAATATCAAAACTGCTTTTTGAAAGACACAGTTAAGAAAACGAAAAGGCAACCACCAACTGGAAAAAATTCACCATACATGTATCTGACCAAAGACATTTATCCAGAATATATAAAGAACTACCATAATTTAATTTTTGAAAAGTCACACAACCCAATTGTTAAAACAGTAAAAGATTTGACAAGATACTTCATAAAAGAAGACATATGAATGGTCAATAAGCACATGAAAAAATTTTCAACATCATTAGTTACCAAGGAAACAACAGGAATCTACAAGATACCACTTTACCCGCACTGGAATGCTAATTTTAAAAAGACTGAAAAAAGCAAGAGTTGGCAAAGACTTGGAGTACTTTAGAGCATCTCATAAGTTGCTGATGGGCATACTGAATTACAAAGCCCTTTAGAAAAATGTTTGACAATTTTTAAGTAAATTTTTTATAAGTGATAAACCCTGATCACCACTTAGCATACATGTATTTTCCTTATTCACCTAGTTTGTCATCTTTCTCCCACTAGACTATTAGCTCCATAATACACGTGTTGGTTGTTCTTTTTTTTCTACTTGTCAATTTTGCTCACTGCCTAAAATGTGTAAAGGAGGGCCTAGAAAATGAAATACACACTTACCCAATAATATACTTCTAAGAACACACTCAAAAGACATGAAAACTTGCGAACTTGTGTCCACAAATGTTGAGAGAAGTCAGGGACCCCAAATGGAGGGACTGGCTGAAGCCATGGCAGAAGAACATAAATTATGAAGATTTCATGGACATTTATTAGTTCCCCAAATTAATACTTTTATAATTTCTTATGCCTGTCTTTACTGCAATCTCTGAACATAAATTGTGAAGATTTCATGGACACTTATCACTTCCCCAATCAATACTCTAGTAATTTCCTATGCCTGTCTTTACTTTAATCTCTTAATCCCGTCATCTTCATAAACTGAGGATGAATGTCACCTCAGGACCCTGTGATGATTGTGTTAACCGCATAAATTGTTTAAACAATATGAAATCTGGGCACCTTGAAAAAAGAACAGGATAACAGCAATGTTCAGGGAACAAAGGAGATAACCTTAAAGTCTGCCTGCCTGTGGGCCAGGTGGAACAGAGCCATATTTCTCTTCTTTCAAAAGCAAACAGGAGAAATATCACTGAATTATTTTTCTCAGCAAGGAACACCCCTGAGAAAGAGAATGCGTTCCTAAGGGGAGGCCTCTGAAATGGCCGCTTTGGGAACGTCTGTCTTTTACGGTTGTAGACAAGGGATGAGATAAGGCCCCGTCTCCCCTAGTGCTCCCAGGCTTATTAGGATGAGGAAATTCCCACCTAATAAATTTTGATCAGACCGGTTGTCTGCTCTCAAACCCTGTCTCCTGGTAAGATGTTATCAATGACAATGTGTGCCCGAAACTTCATTAGCAATTTTAATTTTGCCCCAGTCCTGTGATCTCGCCCTGCCTCCATTTGCCTTGTGATATTTTATTACCTTGTGAAGCATGTGATCTCTGTGACCCACACCGTATTCATACACTCCCTCCCCTTTTGAAAATCACTAATAAAAACTTGCTGGTTTTGCGGCTTGGTGGGCATCACAGAACCTGCCGACATGTGATGTCTCCCTCAGACACCCAGCTTTAAAATTTCTCCCTTTTGTATTCTTTCCCTTTATTTCTCAGACCGGCCAACACTTAGGGAAAATACAAAAGGACCCACATCGAATATCAGGGGCCGGTTTCCTCCGATACACAAAAGACGTACAATAATGTTCACAGTAGTTATATTCATAATAGCCAAAAACTGTAGACCATCCAAATGTCTATCAATAGGTGAATAACTTCATACAATAGAATACTACTCAATAGCATGATACATGCAGTAAGAGTATGAATCTATAAAACACCAGCAAGTGGAGCAAAAGACACCAGGAGCATAAGCACACTCAGTATAACTACGTATCTGAAGTTCTGAAAGAGGCAAAATCTACTGATAGAATCACACTCACACACGTGTTTGCCTCTGGGATGGCACACCTGACTGAAAGTGGACACAAGAGAACTTTTTGGGATGATAGAGATGTTGGTTCACTATTCACTTCAAATTTGTACATTGTACATTGTATAAATTATACCTAAATTTTAAAATAAATCACAAAATAATTTATTTGAATGAGTTCTGGAGGAGATATGGTCTCTCACAGGCCAAAAGTGTTTCTTTCTTATCTTGGGGAACAACTTCTAAAGCCTCAAAAATAGAAGGTGTGTGTGTTTAATTTACACATGTCATTTTTGAAATATACACCCAATCAAAGCAAAGGAAAACAAACTATTGTCTGCTTCCTATCTAAATAGTCTTTGAACATTTGTTCCAACTAAGGAGAATTAAAAGCAATCTGCCATTTAGATTTTATTTAATTTTACTTATCACGTTAACAATTTAAAGGTTACTTTTAACAATTCAAGGGAAAGAGACTCAAAAAGAAAATAAACTATAAAACACAAATCCAAATTTTCTAATGGCTTATTCATTCTAAAATACTTACTAAATTCCTACTATAATCCAGGTAAGATGATAGTCACTAGAGAAATGAAAATTAAATTTTACACCCTGCTGTTAAGGACTTCTAAGTCTGGTGGAAGAGATATACATAAATAATTACCTTAAAGTATAAATAAATGTTCTTGAATATAAATTGGTAAAAACCTCACTTGGGGAAAATGTATCATTTCTTTCCTCTTTAAAATTATAACACTTAATATTGATAAATATTATGTAAGAAGTAAACAAAATAAAGTCAGTTATTCCTTCTGAAGGAAACAATAATTTTAAGAAAAAAATTATTTTATTAACTACCTCAATGTAAACATATTTCTTAGCTCAAAAATATAACCCATACTATTTCTGCTTCTTTTTAAATTATTCTTAATTGATAAATAAAAATTGTACATGTTTATCATGTATAACATGTTTTGAAATACATATACATTGTAGAATAGCTAAATGGAACTAATTAACATATGCATTACCTCACACATCATGTTTTGTGGTAAGAATACTTCAAATCTACTCTTTTATCAATTTTCAAGCATATAATACATGGTTATTTACTAGAGTCATCATGAAGTACAATAGATCTCTTGTCCATAGTCATTTTAAAGAAAATAATCCCATGTACAGCAAAGGAGACTAGGCAACTTGTCCTATACCATTTCCTCACACCCTTCACCCCCAAATTCCACAGCTGGTTCAACTGGGATAGGTTCCAGCGCAAAGTAATCTGAAGGCTAGTCAGGAACTGTAGTGACTCCCTCAAAATGAAGAGATGGGATGGATTAATTCATAGTCTCAGGAATCCAAACTGTGAAACAAATTCTTTCTCCTCCATTTTCTCCTGAGCCTACTTTTTGTCCCCACCACTGTATACTTGAAACTATCCATTTCAAAATCCACAATGACTTCCAACACTGCTGTAGGTAGTGGTCAGTTCTCAGGCATTGTCTTTAGCCAGTCGTCAGTTCTCAGCTGTGATTTAACAAGACCTGTCAGCAGCATGCAGCACAGATGACCTCCTGCTGCTTCTTGAAACACTTTCTGCACTCAGCCTCCAGAACACCACACAGTACTTTGTCCCCTTTCTTTCTCATTCTCTTTTGAGGACTCTTCCTTATTTCTGTAAGTCCCCAAGGGTTCATTGGATTCTCAGACCTCTTCCCTATCATCATTCACTCTCTAGATCAGTGGTTCCAAATGTTTTAGTCCTAAGACCCCTTTACACTTTAAAAAATTATTAAGGAACTCAAAAAGTTCTTATTTAAAAAGGTTATGTCTACAGATAACTACTGTATTGGAAAACTGAGAACATTTAAAAATATTTGTTAATTCATCTAAAAGCAACAATAAACCCATTCACACATCAACATAAAAAATAATTTGCCAGAGCAGTGGCTCACGCCTGTAATGCTAACATTTTAGGAGCCAAGCAGAGAGGATAGCTTGAGCCCATGAGTTCAAGACCATCCTGGGCACCATAGGGAGACCTCATCTCTACCAAAAAAAAAAAAAAAATAGCTGGGCATGGTGGTGCAAAAGCTGGGATAGGCTCCAGTGCAAAGTAATCTGAAGGCTAGTCAGGAACTGTAGTGACTCCCTCAAAATGAAAAGATGGGATGGATCAATTCACAGTCTCAGGAATCCAAACTGTGAAACAAATTCTTTCTCTTTCATTTTCTCCTGAGCCTACTTTTGTCCCCACCACTGTATACTCAGCTATTTGGGAAGCTGAGGCAGGAGGATCACTTGGGCCCAAAAGGTGGATGGAGGCTGTAGTGAGCTGTGATGGCTCCACTGCACTTGAGCCTAGGCAACAGAGCAAGACCTTGTCTCAAAAAAAGATTAATGAAAAATTTATCTTCTAAAACAATATAACAAGAGTATATTTTTTAACATTTTTCTTTAATATCTGGCTTAAGAGAAAATCATGAATTCCCTTATTAATGTCTGCAGTCAATCTATCGTGATACCATATACAGCCTCTGGAAAACTCTATTGCACACTAGAGAATGATTGTGAAAAAGGGAAATAAGAATGAAAGACAATCATTAAAAAGTCAGGAAACAACAGGTGCTGGAGAGGATGTGGAGAAATAGGAACACTTCTACACTGGTGTTGGGACTGTAAACTGGTTCAACCATTGTGGAAGTCAGTGTGGCGATTCCTCAGGGATCTAGAACTAGAAATACCATTTGACCCAGCCATCCCATTACTGGGTATATACCCAAAGGACTATAAATCATGCTGCTATAAAGATACATGCACACGTATGTTTATTGCGGCACTATTCACAATAGCAAAGACTTGGAACCAACCCAAATGTCCAACAATGATAGACTGGATTAAGAAAATGTGGCATATATACATCACAGAATACTATGCAGCCATAAAAAAGGATGAGTTCATGTCCTTTGTAGGGACATGGATGAAATTGGAAATCATCATTCTCAGTAAACTATCGCAAGGACAAAAAACCAAACACCGCAAGTCCTCACTCATAGATGGGAATTGAACAATGAGAACACATGGACACAGGAAGGGGAACATCACACTCTGGGGACTATTGTGGGGTCGGGGGAGGGGGGAGGGATAGCATTAGGAGATATACCTAATGCTAAATGACGAGTTAATGGGTGCAGCACACCAGCATGGCACATGTATACATATGCAACTAACCTGCACATTGTGCATATGTACCCTAAAACTTAAAGTATAATAAAAAAAAAAAAAAAAAAAAAGAATGAAAGACAGGCCAGGCATGGTGGCTCACTCCTGTAATCCCAGCACTTTGGGAGGCTGAGGTGGGTGAATCACCTGAGGTCGGGAGTTTGAGACCAGCCTGACCACCATGGAGAAACCCCATCTCTACTAAAAATATAAAATTAGCCGGGCGTGGTGGCGCATGCCTGTAATCTCAGCTACTCAGGAAGCTGAGGCAGGAGAATCGCTTGAACCCAGGAGGCAGAGATTGCGGTGAACCAACATGGTGCCATTGTACTCCAGCCTGAGCAACAAGAGTGAAACTCCGCCAAAAAAAAAAAAAAAAAAAAAAAAAGAATGAAAAGACATATACACACTAGGAGAAAATATTTGCAAAAGGCACACTGATAAAGACTTGTTATCCAAAATATTCAAAGAACTCTTAAAACTTAACAATAAGAAAACAATTACCTTGATTTAAAAATGGGCTGAAGACCTTAACGGAGAAATCACCAAAGAAGACTTATGGATAAAAATAAGCATATGAAAAGGGCTCCACATAATATATCATCAGGGAAATGCAAATTAAGACAACATGACATACCACTACATACCTACTGAAATTTTTTTAGGTCTTTAAATCTCACATATAAAATGAGAACAGAGGAATTTTTAAAGCAAGCAATATGTTTTAAAAAGAGAGAAAATAAAAAGCAGAAAGTGTAGCTCCTAAAATTTATTTCTTAAACTTAAGAGCTCTGGAAAACCAGGTAATAATTTTGAGGTTCCGTTAGTTGAGCACAGAAAACTAATCCTTCTACCTACCCGCCTATCTATTATTTTTGCTTGAGAACAGATATGGTTAAATCCTGTGTTCACAATGTATAACACATTCTGCTAGGAGCTGGAAAGCTTCCTAAGATGAACAATGATTTCCTTTTAGAGTAACCTGGCGTAGTGGAGGGAGTGCAGGGCTTTGATTATGACAGATCTGAGTCTGAACAAGAGGTCCAGTGCTTATGAACTATGTAGTCTTAGACAAGGCTGAGCTCCAGTTTCCTGCAAAATAAAAAAAGTATCAAGGGCTCTGTACTTAACCCTGAACTACTCTTTCCTAGGATGGTCTTGCCCCGATAGAGCAGGCTCACCCCTCCACTTTCTTCATGTCCTTACTTCAATGTTGCCTTCTCAATGAGGCCTTCCTGGCTTCTCTACAAATAGTGTGTGCGTGTGTGTATGTGTACACACACACACATACACACGCCCCAATTAGACTTATACTCCCCATCCACTTCTCTGCTTTATTTTTTGCCATAGCCTCTGATCCAACAGGTTATCAGTGATAACCCTGATCACCACTTAGCATACATGTGTTTTCCTTATTCATCTAGTTTGTCATCTTTCTCCCACTAGACTATTAGCTCCATAATACACGTGTTGGTTGTTCTTTTTTTTTCTACTTGTCAATTTTGCTCACTGACTAAAATGTCTAAAGGAGGGCCTAGAAAATGAAAGTGTCACTAAAAATCCACAGAATTAAGTAAGATAATGAAGGTCCCTGCAAGATTCCAGGGCTTCATTCAAGATCATGTAAATAAAGACCTTAGAATATAAAAGGCACTTAGTTAATATTATCTTTAGAGAAGAGACTCTATGAAACCATTAATAGAATTTGTTTTTAATAATGAGAATAAGTGTCAGAGGTGACACAAGACAGTTGATTCAGCAACAAAAATATGAAAGAAGAAATAATTTCTATAAATCCATGGTAGTGAAATCATATCATTCTGGGTTATTCTATGTGATGAGACTAAGAAATTTATACTTTACAGGAAACAAAGTTGAAGAGAGGAGTGAGTATGAAAGCAGATTAAGGATTACAAGTGGATGTTATTTATGTGCCCTTCACCCCTGGTTAGCCACCCCTAACTGGGCCCAGTAACTGAAACAGACAACAAAGTCAGTTTTATTTTTCTTTGATTTATTCACTTTAACAGAGGGAAAGGGAATAGAATGTGAGAATGCTGGGACAATAATCATGCCTTCAAATATTTTTCTTGACAACTGCTTTTCTGACTGTATGGGAGTCTATAAGTGAGTATATTAATAATTAATATTTTCCCAGCAAACATTTTAGAAGAAAAAGATTCCATAAATAAGCTATTAGTTACCTAATTTGTATTTCAATTATGGTTTCTTTCCCAAAGTAGTTCAGGAAGAAATAAATATAGGAAGTTAATATAAAAATATCCAACACATTTTTAAATGTGATATAAAAAAATTATCAAGTGACCTAAGATTAAAAAACCCAGTATAAAAAAGAGAAAAAGACTTATCCACATCAAGAAAGCTTTCTTCATTTTAATAATTTCCTAATAAACCTTTTAAATTAGTAAACTTTCCTTATCAACTTAAATTTATTCAATTTATTAAAAATATCATTGATATAATATTCAGAAATGTACTCATTGCATTAAAAATACAAACAACTGTTAAAAGAAAAAGAAAACTCTAGGAGAATTTATATTTACGTTCTAAAATTTGAACAAAAAATAACAAATAGTGGATGCTTTGGATTAAGTAATTTTAAAGTCTGAAAATATTTATAACATGAGATGCAAACTATTTTCCTTCTTAGAAACTATTTCCAATATGAAGTAAACATTATAATTATTAAAAAAATGATTGTTAATGGCTAAATGTGGAGATCTGTCAAGCTTACACATTTTAAAAAATTAAAACTTCCAAACACAGCTACTTAACAATCATAATAAATATAGCTTTCTAAGCCCTCCAAATGCTAATTTTAAAATTTCTAATCATAATGTAGTCTTATGTTAGCATGTGGCTACAAGTGATGCTATGAATCCAGTTGGCATGTTTACCGTGTTATGTTGCTTATTCCTCTCATGGCAGAGATTTAAAACACACTACTAACTTTCAAAAACCTCAAAACACATAACTGTACCAGGCAACCATTATCCCTACTCTGATCATTAAAACTTGAGCATTCTACCAATTTAAATCAATGTTTATTCCATTTAATATTTCCTTAATACCATAATACATGCTAAAAATTATTCATCAGTGTAAGTCACACAAAATATATTCCTGGTTCACGGAAATTATGTTCTAATGTGGCAATGCAGACTGAGGGCTTGGTCAGAAGACTACTTGCATTATATCAGTAACACGAGCAGCAGACCCTCCTCTGCAGAATTAATAAAACATGGGATTCTGAAGAAAAAATATTAAAGTTCATAACAGTATGTGATTCATTCAGGTGAGTGGCACACATATGTGTTACATATTTCTATCAAATGGCAATGCTTCTCACTAGATATACCCCTATTTAGTGCTGAAGAATTATAGAGTCAGCTGAACTGCAGATCTGCACACTGCACGTTTAAGCCATAACATTAAAAATATCTTCTTGAGACTAGTTTCTTTTTTTGAAATCACTAACATATTCTACTAATTGCAACTATTTGCTCTTACAAATAATATTACACTCATTCAGAATCAAATGAAATAACATTGAGTAAAAGGACTAAGGTACTACAGAGTCTCTCTCAGGGTATCATTAAATGGACCCATGGCAGATATCATGTAACAAATAATATTTCCTTATTATTTGTTATTTCTCAGTTATAGAGCATTACTTAGGAATCAAATCCTACTTAGAAGGGTAAAATATATATAGTACATATAGTAAAATATTATAAAATTAATCTATAAATACATATAGTAAAATGCTAGAAAATCAAATGGACAAAAATAAATCTCATTTCGATAAATAATATCTCCAAGACATCAAAGTCTCAGCCAACTTAGAGAGCACATTACAAGGGGTTATTCTCCACCTCACTCTTCACCTAATCTGACTGTGTATAGCAGACATTTAAATTAAAAGAGGAGGCTGAGCTGTACCTAAGTTTTTAATAATTTTTTGAGTTCTGTCATAAATGAGTTTCCACCTCATCTATAGAAGCACATACTAAAAACAAAACAACAAAATAGGTCTATTTTTGAAGAATGATACACTAGATACCTTAAACTGGTCTCTCTTAATGAAAATAAGTGAAGCATAATAAAGTGTAAAATCTCTGTAAATGCACCAATGAGGTGACAATAAAGTATGAAATTCACAGAAGCCAAAACAAAGTAAGAGTGAGAATGCTGGGAGGTAGAAAAGCACCAGGGCCACAACCCTAGTAATACTGAACTTCCATTATAATGACTGCACAGAGCAAGAGAGAGAAAAGACAAAACCAGGACCACTCAAGCTGGTGAGTTTAACAGACCCCTGCGTAAAACTGGAACTTCACAAAACTATACCCTCATTATATGGGCAAATTAGAAATAAACTTGCTACACCAAAAGAGGAACTGCTTTTTTAACCGTAGCATCTTAAGGGGGTGGAAAATCTCCCTTGAAAATTCATAACCAACAACCAGTATTTATGTTGTTTTGTGGTCTAAATTTATGCTATATTCTTCAAAAAACCTCAGGCAGAGAATATAATGTAAAGAGTGTCTAGATTGATAGCGGCTACAGACACTTGGGAGAAGCAAATATAAATACTCTCTGGAAAAATCTACCTTCAATCTAGGCCTTGAACAGCTCACACAGATAAAACTTCCAAGGAATATGAGTTCATAGTCAATAAATCATAGAAATACAAGGAAATAAGAGACCATCAGTGAGAGCCAACAGAAACAGGCAAATGAATCAGATCTGAAAATATTTCAAATACTAGAATTATCAGCATAAAATAAGTATATTTAATATATTTCAATAAATAAGAGAAATTTAAAAGGGAGTAAAATTTTATCTGAAAAAACTACCATGTTGACTTGAAAAGTGACCAAAAATGGTATTTAAAAATTAAAAGATAAAAAACTCATGTGAATTCATTCAACGTATATTTATTAAGCACCTATGTACTAAGTATTACACCTTGGTCTAGGCTCTGGGGATAAAACTGTAGGATAAAAAATAAAATAAAATAAAATTTAAAAATATAAAAATCCCTGTCATCAAGGACGGCTTAAACAGCAGATTAGAAATAGCTGAAGAAAGAACTGGCGAACCAAGTGACAAATCCAAAGAAACCGTCCAGAATTGTAACATAAAGATGATGATATCAAAAATATGAAAGAAGGATGTGGAAGATGAGTGAGAAAGTCCAACATGTGTTCTTCGATTTCCAGAAAGAAATAATAAAGAAAATGGGGAAGAAGCATTATTCTAAGAAATAATGATAAAATATTCCTAATAGCAATATTTAGGCCCAGAAAACCCAAAGATTCTCAGGGAGAGACAGAGGGAGAAGGAAGGAAGGAAGAAGGAAGGAAGGAAGGAAGGAAGGAAGGAAGGAAGGAAGGGCAGGGGAGGGGAGGGGAGGAGGGGGGGAGGGGAGTGGGGGAGGGGAGGGGAGGGAGGGAGGGAGGGAGGAAGGAAGGGAGAAAGGGCGAAAAGGAGGGAGGGAAAAGCTGGGAGAGAAGGAGTTTCCCCACTTAGATATAAACAAATCACAGACTCCTAAAAACAAAGCAAAATCTTTAAAGCAGCCAGAAAGAAAAAAGAGATGATCTATTCAAACTAGACTTTGAACATTAATTTACATAGGCAAAAAAAAAAAAGAAAGAAAGAAAGAAATGAGTTTTCCAGATAGCAGCTTGAGCAAAAGCACAACAGAAAGGGGAACAGAAAGTCTGGGTAGAGCCTAAAGTTTGCACAGGGTAAAAGCAGGGATATGGTTAGAAATACACAATGGGGACAGATCATGGGGGGCCTCACATGTCGAGCTAAAGAGTCTGGCCTTTATCACTCTCAAGTGAGTGGAGGGTAAAGTAAAGGCTTTTAAGAAGGGAATAGAACTATGAATGTAGCATCAGAAAAACTAACTAATCAGCTAGACCAGATGCAGAGATACCAACGGAAAAGCTATTAAAACAGACTAGCCTGTGGTAAAAAGGACCTCACTAGAGTGGTGATAGAGTAGCGACAAGGGACAAAAAGAAACAGAGAAAAAGGACATTATATATATAAAGGGGAAAAAATGGGGGAAAAAAATCAGTGAGGCTTAGTGATCCATTCAACATGGGTCACAATGAGTCTAAGATGCTTAAGGTAATCAGTCCAACTTCTCTCTCTTCAACTTTTATGAGCAGTATATCAGTTTTCCCCGGAACTGGAAACTTCTTTTTATATGCTATAGTCCAGCAATTTATTATTATTTTACAATTCTACTTTAACAAACTACCTAAGAAATGAAGCTGTCTCAGTTTTTACCACTGAAATGTGGCACTTGATAAAGCTTAATTGCTATAGAAAACACAATTTTGATGGAGGAAATCTTACCTTTTCTCTGAATTATTTAATGAGAGTTGGTGAATATAAAAATTCACCAACTTATATGCAGTACAAGAAGTAAACAGCCAACAAGAACATAGGTCATGCATTTTAGACTTGATCTAAAATAGTCTTTCCTACCCAAAAACACTCTTGCTCTATTTTCTTTCTAGCATATTTGAAATATTGTTTACCTCCCTCTTTATTACTTGTCTCCCTGAAGACCCTGCCCAACCCCTTTTGGACTGTAAGTTCCATGAGAGAAATGATCTTGTTTGTTTGCCCTGCTCACTATTGTGTTCTAGTATCTAGGAAAGTGCCAGGCATGAGGTAGAGATATTCACTAGATAAATGACTAACAGAATGAATGGCTATACCCAGGGCTGCAGCACTGCACAATTCTAGGGGTATCATTCACTCAAATCTTGTTGAATGTCACCCCAACAGTTGTAGCCATATACACAGTTCATATACAAACAGCTCAGGCCCTATTTGACACCAATATATCCTGTTATGTTTGCAAATTGGTCAAAATTTACCCCTTTCCTGATGGAGAAAGCAAGAATTTTCTCTCCAGTTTTCACCTCAAGACTAAGCTCATTCTCTGAATAACTAAATATATATTAACATTAAGGTCTTCATACATTGATATCCCTGCACCAACTATCTGGTAAATAAAGCTAAGATTTTTACCTGTGGTTAAGGATTCTGGGCACCAATTGTAAATTAGCCATTGCAAACTCTTTAGTTAGTTCCTCATTCTTTGCTGGTTAAAAACATCTTTGGAGAAAATTCTCTAGTCAGTCAACTGAGCTGTGGAACAAAAACCACTAAAATTTTTTATTCGGGAGTAGCTGGTTCTGTGATTCACCAATATAAATCTTCAATTTAAGAGAGCCCACCGAAAAAGGTTTTAAATGAGTCTAGAAATAGATAATGAAGATTTCACAGACTGTCTGGCTGAATTTCATATACCACATCACTCTGATGGAAAGAGCATCTTCCTACTGGGTAATCCACATCAACGAGAATATAGAAATCAGTCTCCTGTGGGCCTTTAACAGGTTATACCTTCCACTACTCACTGCTCTGATCACTAAAAGGTTACTTTCTACCACCAATGCTTGTGAGGCTATCACTCTTTCATCTCTCCTAACCCTAACATTTCTGAGGTGCCTCTATGGAAACCACTATCATAAAAGCAGGCTAATCCATGGGAAGTCCAACCAGAGGACCTATGGTAAATGTCAAACCCAAGAAGGACTGTGTCACTGCAGGAGAATTATAAGCATAATGGAAACTTGGAAGTAATACTGTCTGGATGTCCATTTTCCATCTCTTTTTCATCCACCCATAGGATCTACAATGCCCCAGTGATTTTCACAGTCTTTACTCCCTTAAGCAGTAGTCCTTTCTTTCAGCAAAAATTTGTGGAAGTTCAATACATAAAACATATAAAGGCAGAGCTGCTGGTTGATGGGACAATAAGGACAATTATTGACAATAAGGAGGCTTTGTCCTCCCTCACCCCTTACCTACTCACATGACACTATGGAATCCCAAGGAAAATAAGGAACCATGTCTGAAAAGTAATGGTTTGGTGAGGATGATAGTGATTTAACTTAATATAGTCTTTAAGAGAATAAGAAGTAATAATAAGTCATAGTCCTAGCTTCATAGGAGCCTTTTCTGAGTAGAGTGCTTCTGTTACATGTTCACCCATTTCAGTTGTAATCAACTTCTCAGTTTGATAACTTTAATACCTAGGAGCACAGAACTCTTTGGTTTCAGGAAAAGTCACATTAATACTACATTATGCATGTCTCTCCAACCTCATTCATGACACCTGGGGTTTCCTCACGTAAGTGTAGCTGCTGACCCAGGGTTTGGCCCACGTGAAATATTTAGGAGAAGAAAAAAGTTTAGTCAAGTAGTAAAGCCAACTAGGAGAGCCAAATCACCTGCAAATCAGGATTTGAGAAGTTTCATCTAAATATGAAAACACTGAAGTTACTTGTCACAGACAAGCCACCTCAAAGAAAGAAAAATGGGTTTTCAAAGTTTCCCAGTCAAAAGAGAATTTTCCCATGCTACAGTCATGCACAGCATTTGTACTGGGAAACTTCAAGTCAGGTTCATTGCATGATGTGACAGAGGAAGTGATCGAAACTGGATTTTCTCATCTTTTCTGAAAGCATCATTAGGATATCATTATGAAAACTAGTGGCAATTATGTTCTTGTTTTTTAGAGAGGTTTTAACTAAATTGAATGAGGATTAGGTTTACTAATAGAATGGATTCAGATGCTATTACCCAAAGGGAATACTTATAGCCACTAAAAGTATGTTGCAAAAGAACATTTAAGCACATAGGAAAAATGTTGCAATTATGCTAAGTAAAAATGGATATAGAACACTAAGATTTTAAGTTTGCATTTTTAAAAAGGCATACATCTTCATAGGAATAAAAACTGGAAGCATCTTTACCAAAATATTATCAATGGCTATATCTGAGTGGTAATGTTTATTTTCTTGTTTAAACTTTTCAATATTTACCAAATTTTCTTTTTTCCTTTTTGTTCATACTTAAGCAAATGTTTTTTACATTTTTCTTCTTTTCTACTTTTATCTTAGGTTCAGGAGATATATGTGCAGGTTTGCTACATGGGTAGGTTGTGTGTTGCTGAGGCTTGGTGTATGAAGGATCCCACCACCAAGGTAGTAAGCACAGTACCCAACAGTTAGTCTTCCAATCCATGTCTCCCCAACCCTCTCTCTCAAGCATTCCCCACTGTCTATCGTTCCCATCTTTATGTATTCAATGTTTAGCTCCCACGTATAAGTTAGAACGTGTGCTTTTTGGTTTTCTGTTCCTGTATTAGTTCGCTTAGAATAATGGTCTCCAGTTGCATCCATGTTACTGCAAAGGACATGATTTCATTCTTTTTTATGGCTGTAAATATTCATCAAATTTTCTATGTAGAATCAGGAAAAGACACTTAAAAGCAGAAAGAAATTTTATTTACTGAAAAGAAATGGTGTACCTAAAATTCTGAGATTCATATATAAATGCCAGAGCTGTCCTTAACTGTGTGATTATATGGCCAAATTCCAGTCCCAACTTGCTTTGGAAGAAACAGCTGCTCATGCAACTGCTAAGGTGAGTCGACCCTAATTGCTGCTAGCAGCATGGTAAGCACCGGGTGGGAAATGGCATGCAGCCCAAGCAGACACATCCAGTTCTCAAGAGGGGCTCGGTCCATCATTGACCAGAATTGCCACTATCCTGATAAAACCTCGTTGATGAACAACACCAAGCCCATCTAGAAGCTTTCGCTTCTGTGAGGAGGAGGCTTATTTAGCTGTTTAGGACTGCCCTTGTTTGAATGCTAAACATAAGAAAATTCTCAGACATGTTTATGATCTAAATGTCACTACTGTGTATAATCAGCAAGGCAATGTAATTGTTAGAAACAATTTAAGTTCAATTCTGGCTCTGCTATTTTTTTTTTTTTTTTTTTTTTTGAGGTGGAGTCTCGCTCCGTCGCCCAGGCTGGAGTGCAGTGGCACAATCTCGGCTCACCGCAAGCTCCGCCTCCCAGGTTCACGCCATTTTCCTGCCTCAGCCTCCCGAGTAGCTGGGACTACAGGCACCCGCCACCACGCCCGGCTAATTTTTTTTTGTATTTTTAGTAGAGACAGGGTTTCACCGTGTTAGCCATGAGAGTCTCAATCTCCTGACCTCGTGATCCGCCCGTCTCAGGCTCCCAAAGTGCTGGGATTACAGGCATGAGCCACCGCACGCGGCCGGCTCTGCTATTTCGTAATCACATGAACTTGGGTAAGTTTCACAATCTTATAAACCTCAGTGTATTCCTCTTTCAGTGAGGTTGACCACATCTATCTCTCAGGATTTTTACGATGATTTAAAATATTTTCAGTATGTACATCTACTAATTTAATGAGAACATTCTAGAAGCCTAAATATATAAAAATTTCAAATTATTTAGCCCCTTATTGAAAAAAATCAGATACCATATATTCTTAAACTTACTTAAACTTAAAACCTATATCCTTCTATATAGGACAACTTCCTGGCTATACACATTGAAAGTGGTCACTGAGCCAAAACTAAGTACTTGAATAGATGTTCTATATTTTAAAGAATTCAGGTTCCAAAACAACTTTGTGAACTGTGGAAGAATATTTCTGGAAAAATCTTTTCATTCTTCTATGTCATCTTCAATAACTCTGTACTAGTAGGACCATATTAGAGATATAAAAGTCCATTCCTGTCTCCCATGCTAGACTCATAATCAACTCAGAAAACACAGAATCAATGAAGACATCAGAGCCTATGTGGGAAAGAGGGCATATTTTAATAATGTCTCATACCAATAATATATTCTCAGTGATATTATAAAAATAATAAAAGTTGAAAATACTTAATTTTAATGGTTCAAATTAAGTGTTATAATTATAAACCAAATAAAATGCCACGAAATGGGGGGAAAGTAGCAAAAGCTGAAAAAAGTAGAGAAGACTAAAATTCCACAAGAATGAGAATTTTTTTTTAGACAGAGTTTCACTCTCGTTGCCCAGGCTGGAGTGCAGTGGCAAGATCTCAGCTCACTGCAACCTCCGCCTCCCAGGTTCAAGTGATTCTCCTGCCTCAGCCTCCCAAGTAGCTGGGACTACAGGCACCCACCACCATGCCCGGCTAACTTTTGTATTTTTAGTAGAGAGGGGGTTTCACCATGTTGGCCAGGCTGGTCTCATACTCCTGACCTCAGGTGATCTGCCCGCCCTGGCCTCCCAAAGTGTTGGGATTACAGGCGTGAGCCACCATGCCCAGCTGAATAAGAATATTTTAAAAACTCTGCTTCAAAAAGGGAATACAGCAGGGCATACTATTTCTATGGTACACTATTTAAGACAGACTCAGTGCTGAATCCCATTCCTGCCACTTACTCTCTGGGAATAGCAGGCCAGTTGTTTAACCACTTGGAACCTTATTTCCTCATCTGCAAAATGGGACTTGCTTAATGCTTTCATGATGGTGTGACAAAGACACATAAAATACTCAGCACAAGGTACATTTGTAGTGTTCTTCATTGGTAGATGGAAAAAAAAAAAGACTACAAAAATCCTAAAGGATCACGGTGACATATGACAATAACATAGGCTGTGCCTTACAAAGAGAGCCAGTGCATCCAAAGCCAGACATCCACCAAAGGTCACAGGATATGAAATAATGGGTGCCGCTGATCTTGATGATACATTGTTGAGGAGATAAAAATTAAAGGTTAAAAAAACAAGAAAATGAGGTAAATATTTAATGGGGGTCAAAGAGACAAGCAGGTCAAAGTAAATGACTAAGAGGGAACTGGTCAATCTGATACAACCACATCGAATCAGAAATGGCCTTGATGATGTTCAGGGAAAAGTAAAGCCAGTAACAGCTGGTTTATGAGACACATTTGCTGAGCTTTGACATTGACTGCTCTACTCCCAGGAAAGAAGGCAATGAGGTCTTTAGCTAGAAATTTGCTATCACTTTCATGTGACAAGAGTCTAATGTCCTTGAGGCATTGGGAAGGACACTCAAGGGTCTGAATCAGAGTTCATCAAAGAGTGACGAGTGATATCCCACCACACAGTCAAGGTTACTGAAAGACAGACACCAGGTATTTCAGGCCTGAGAGTTCTGTCCTATGAACAGTGGGATTCAAAAGAAGAGCTCATTCCCAGAGAATGACTCCACTTGACTGAGTAGAGCAGTGTGGGCCACATCAGGTTCAATCCAAGTTCTCTGTCAATACATACCTGCAACAGCTACTGTTTTGCATTTATCAACAGGTTCCTTTAAAAGTATTCTCAGGTACGCTTGCTGAGGCAGGGTCTCATCTTCTATTTCATGTTTCCCAACCAGACACTTTTGGGCATCCCAAAGAACTCAATGGTGTGCCTGGAACAGAGAAGCAGTTTCAGTTTAACCACTTCAAAACAGAATCACAAAATTCTAAAGCTGAGAGAGATTGTGTAAATTCAGTCCAGCTCACTATAAATAAAAGGATTAAAGTACTTATAAACTTGGAAACAAAGAATTCATAATGAACCTTCCCTACCTCCTCCCATTTTTTCTTTCTTTTCTAGCTTTTTAATTGTTGTATTTTTTACAGTAGTATAATATATACATATAATATAAAGCTTATTCCATCTTTTCTAACTAAAAGTTAAGTCTTAGGCCTATAACTATAAAAGGTGTTTCTCCTTTTATATATGTATCTACTATTTTTAGTTGCCAACAAATAATTGATTATCATAAATTAAGTATAAGCTTGAAGTTTCAGCTTCAAACTGAAAACAAAGGTAACTACTGAGTTATCATTTTTACAAGCTGATTTATAAAAATGTCATGATCTCTCTGGGGCCAAAACATTACCCTCATAAGTAACAGCTTTTATAGTTATATATGTGTAAATGGTACACATTTCCTGGTAGCATAATCAGGAAGCTAGAGATAATGTCTTGTATTAAAGAACAAAGAGGGCTGTTCATTTAGTGCCTCATTCATAGTAATTTGTACTTATATGTGAAAGAATATGGAATCTAATGGTAGTCAGAAAGGTAGTATATTTTAGTTTGATCATATTTAATTTCATCAGTAACATTTTCTTTTATTTCCTGTGATAATCTATAAGAAGTAGGCTCTCAACCCTTTTCAGGATCATATAAGCCCTACAGTATTGAGTATCTGATGAAAACTAAGCCTGTTCCATCCCTCCCCACTTAAATCTCAGGACAATCGTTAACTCCTTAAAGCTATCCCTGGACCCCAGGATAAAAATCATAGGTGCTCTCCAGCTGTCAAGCTGGAGAGCTGATACCTTGAGCCAACTAACGGGCTTAATTCTATAAAGAAACAATTCTTATAGAACAAAACAATCCACTACTCTCAATAGTCCCAAGGACTTACTTAGGACCAGGCATCCCTCCACACCCTCCAACCTTTTAATCATACTTTATTCTATCTGTAAGAAATGGTGCTACATCTGTAAATAATCAAACATAGGTACAAAGAAAGCAGTTATCAACTGAAACAGCAATAAAATAAAACAAACAAAAACTAGGACTCTTTTGCCATTACATTAGCTTAAAAGTATTCAATTAAAGTTTCAGGCCGGGCATGGTGGCTCATGCCTATAATTCCAGCACTAGCCTAGGCAACAAAACGAGACCTCATATCTACAAAAAAAAAAAAAAAATAACCAGGCACAGTGGTGTGTGCCTGTATTCTCAGCTACTTGGGAGGATGAGGCAGGAGAATGACTTGAGCCCAGGAGGTTGAGGCTGCAGTGAGCTGATTGTGTCACTGCACTCCAGCCGGGGTGCCAGAGTGAGACACTGTCTCAAAAAGAAAATTAATAAAGCTTTGAAGTAAAATATATTTACATAAAAGGGCACCATCTCCTAATACCAACATATGGTTTATAAACCCAAAGATAAAGTCAAAAGCTTAAAAAAGATTATACCTCAGGAAAGAGAGTATCATCTTAAATTCAAAACCTTACCAGGTCTCATATTACAGACAATAATCTCAGTCTATTTTGAATAATAAAATAATGTAACAAGTACACTTAATGCTAGCTTTCGATGCTTATGGGTCACTTGACAGAAACTGGTTAACAAAAAGGAAGCAAAGTAATAGAAACAATTATTTCTAGAGGTTGGATGTCACAATAGGAAATATGAGATACCATTTTATAAACTCCTTTTAAATATTATTTTAAAGAGCAATACAGATTTGGGGGTTACAGATGGCCAATGGAATAGGCCTGTTTATCTCTGCTTCCTGCTAAATGCCCATCAAAATGTTAGTAAAAACGAAAAAAGATATAAATCCATAAGGACAAAAGGAACAGAAAACTATATTAGAGCAAACAATAGGCATCACTGATGTCTGGAAAGCGGAGATGACTGTGGAGTCGAGCAGAGCTGGTGGGAACCTCCCTGCCTGTGAAGAAAAAAGCCAGCTGACTGTGACAGAAATGCTTAGGAAATGATGGAGCTTCCGGTTCCTCAGAAGGGGAGTGGAGAAGACTGAAAAAATGGGGGTGGTGAAGTGTGTATTAAAAAAAAAAGACCCTTACCCCACACCATAAATTAAAGTTAACTCAAGATGGACTAAACACCTAAAATTAAGACCTGAAACTATAAAATTCCTAGCAAAAAGAAAAAAAAAATACATAGAGGAAATGCTTCATCACACTGGAGTTGGCAATGATTTTTTGGATATTACATCAAAAACATAGGTAAAAAACAAACACAAAATAAGCAAATGGGACTACATCAAACTTAAAAACTAAAGGAAGTAATCAACCAAGTGAAAGGGCAACCCACAGAAAATATTTGTAAACCATGTATCTGACAAAGTGTTAATATCCAGAATATATAAAGAATGCCCACAATTCAACAACAAAAAGCTAAATAATAATTAAACATTGGCAAAGGACTTGAATGGACATTTCTCCAAAGAAAATATACAAATGGTCAATAAGTACATGAAAAGATGCTTAACATCCCTAATCATCAGGAAAATGCAAATCAAAACCACAATGAGATATCATCTCACACCCATTAGAATGACCACTATCAAAAACAAAAATAGAAAATAGCAAGTGTTGGCAAAGATGTGGAGAAGTTGATCGGAATATTGGTACATTGTTGGTGGGAATGTCAAATGGTACATCCACTATGGAATAAAGTCTGGCAGTTCCTGAAAACATTAAGAATAGAACTACTATATGATCCAGTAAGCTCCCTTCTGGTATGCATCTGAAAGAATTGAAAGCAGGGTCTTGAAAAGATATTTGCAGACCCCTGTTCACTTAAGCACTACTCACAATAGTTAAGAGGGGGACGCAACCTACACATCCAATGGCAGATGAATAAAGAAAACATGGTATATACATACAATGGAATATTATTCAACCTTAAAAAGAAGGAAATCTTCCTATATGCTGCAACATGGATGAGCCCTGAGGACATTATGCAAAGTAAAACAAGTCAGTCACAAAAAGACAAATATTACATGATTCCACTTATATGAGGTATTTAAAGTAGCCAAATTTACAGAAACAGAAGGTGGTTCGTAAGGTGGTTCGTAGTTGCCAGAGGCTGGGCAGGCAGGATAAAGGGGTGTTGCTGTTCAATGGGTATAGAGTTTCAGTTTTGCAATATAAAATGTTCTAGAGAGCTTTTGCACAACAATGTGTACATAGTTAACACTACTGTACACTTAAAATGGTTATATTTTATATTATGTGTTTTTTACCACAATAAAAACAAATGAGAGATTATCCTGGATTATCTGAATGGGCCTAATGTAATTACCAGGGTCCTTAAAAGTGGAAGTGGTAGACAGAAAGGAAGTCAGAGTAATGCAATGTGAGACCATTTGACCATTGCTGACTTTAAAGATGGAAAAGGGCCAGGAGTCAAGAAATGCAGCCAGCAGCTAGAAGCTAAAACATAAAAACAAGGAAAGAGACTCTCCCCTAGAGCCTCTGGAAAAGAGTGCAGCCTGTGGACACCTGTTTTGTTTTGCTACAGGGTCTCTCTGTCGCTCAGGCTAGAGTGCAGTGGCATAATCCCTGCTCACTGCAACCTCTGCCTCCAGGGTTCAAACGATTCTCATGCCTCAGCCTCCTGAGTAGCTGGGACTACAGGCATCCACCACCACATCCGGCTAATTTTTGTATTTTTTGGTAGAGACGGGGTTTCGCCATGTTAGCCAGGCTGGTCTTGAACTCCTGACTTCAAGTGATTTGCCCGCCTTGGCCTCCCAAAGTGCTGTGTTTATAGGCATGAGCCACTGTGCCTGGCCCATTGATTTTAGCCCAGTGAGACCTGCATCAGTCTTCTGACCCACAAAACTGTAAGATGATAAATTTGTGTGGAACAAAGAAGGGGAGGAGGGAGGGAAGAAGGGAGAGAGAGAGGGAGTTAGAACCCCAGATCCTCTCCCTCACCTGGTAGAGCCAAACAAACCATCCCTACTCCTATAAGAAGGGGCAGTTTACCCTCTGGAGAAAATGATACAGCAAGACTTCAAACCTAGACTCCAGATAAGGCTGAAACGAAAGCATTGGATCTAGGCATTCTCAGGCTTGGATGGTGAGATCTCTGGCTCCCTTCCTCGTCACTCCTCTGTGCTGCCCCTAAATCCTCATAGGTAGACTTACACTCCACAAAAAAAGTAAACAAAGAATTCCATTTTGGAGAAACTGAAAGGTCCAAGGAAAAAAATCTGCAGATTTTGATACATGATAATTACCCGCTGAAATGGCCAGTAAGGTCTCTGCCCAAAGACCTTAGAGTGAAGCCAACCAGGTAACAAATTTGCAGTCCATTTTGTATTGTCTCACTCTTAAGTATGAACAGACAACTAAATCCCCAGCACTCATTTGGGAAGAGCCTTTAACATTAAAATCAGGGATCAAAACAAGAAGATAAAGGGAACACACAGGAAAATGTGTGAAGAACAGCAAAAAACAGCAAAATAATTCAATTCATATTCTCAAAAAAATGAGAAAATATTGCATCTATCAAACAAAAACAGGATCCTAATTTTAAAAACAAAATATCCATAGACCCTCAAAAATTAAATTCAAAATTACAAACCTGCTAGCAGAAATTAAAAATTCAATTGATACTAAGAAAACCTCTCAGAGAGTTGAAGAAAAACACAGAAAGATGGAAAATAGCTAAGAGTAAGACTTAAGAAAATTAGAGATCAAACTAGTAGGTGCAAATACCCAACTAACAGACTAAGAAAAGAGAGAATGGGGGGGAAATTATCAAAGAAATAGTACAAGAAAATTTACAAATTGAGAGATATCAGTTTCCAAGCTGAGAGGACAAAAACAACAAAAAGTGTCCCAACATGAAACTGCAGAATTCTGGGCATAAAGAAAAGCATGAAACATTTTCCAGAGACCAAAAAAACAGTTCACAAACAACCAACTTGGAGGCAGAATGACTTGAGACATCTCAACTTATATCACAGAGCTCAGCCACAAAAAAATAGTCAAAATAAAGTAAACATTAATACTTACCTAAATATAGACTGTAACAATGACTGCATCAAGAAAATAAAGAGACAGGAAAAGTAGGTACGTAGTAAGGATAAAGGGGGTCTATGAGAGAGAACTCCCCAGCAGGAAATCAATGTATAAGTCTAAGATTTTAAAAGGAATCAATAAATGGCACTTAGAGCATATGATGTGTTGTTTAGAAATAGGTAGACAAATACTGGAAAATACAACTAAAAGGATTGAAAAGGGCTATCTTTAGGCAAAGGGGCAATAAGAGTATAAAAAGAACAAAGAATGGCTATTAGAGTACTATTTAAATTCTTAAACAATATACATGCAATTACCTCTAAACAAATAAAATAAATAAATGAAAGGAAAGAAGGAAGGAAGGAAAGGAGGGAGGAAGGGAGAAAGACTTCAGAAAGCAGTTCTACAAATTGTTACACAGTAGAGATTTTCAATGTTCATCTACACAGAAAGAATGAAAACAGCAACTGTCCTAACATTATGCAAATGATTACTTGTGGCTTGGGATAAAATTTCCAAATATAGTGCCATACATAGACTCCAAAAGTGCTGTACTGCAAACACCTAAAATGATAACAGGCTGTGGAAAATAATATTGAATGCTTCAAAAATGTGACTCAAATAATGAAGACACTGATGTCAGATATGTATGTAAAGAGTTGGAAGAAAATTATTGTGGGGTAGGAAAAAAGCATTACTTGTAATATTCCATTTTGTATAAATACATACTTGTTCAAAATATGTACATAACTAAATTAATTAAATGGTAATATGTATTTGACTATTTCATCTATATCCCCAAAATATTCCTTATATATTCCAATTGCCCACAAACATTGTTTGTTTAGATCCTCTCATTGGGAGAACACAGAAAATATAAATTAAGCATAAAAGGTAAATAATTTAAAAATCCGTTTACCTGAATCATGCTGTTATTTTTCTTCATCAGTCTTCTTTCCAATCTAGAAGAAAGTAATAAGTAAATTAAAGTGCATTCTTTGTGCAATGAGCTGCTTATAAGAAAAAAAACTAAAATCCAAGTTAACTATTATTCACTTCTTGTTACATATCCATAGGAAAAAAAAAAAGCATTATTTCACCAATTCCCAACTAATTTCTGGCTGTCATGGTATTCAGAGTACACTTCTATTAGACAATGCCAAGCAGAAACAAGCATGCAAATCCAATGCCAATAAAAAAACTGCACACCAAATGCATCTGATGGTATAACATGAGTTTTAAAACCATGTACCTTTATAAATCATCTCCTCTCAATTTAGGTAAATAACTGCTAACTGACTATATAAAAAAGATAAAGAAGCAAGAAAGTGTATTTTTCAAACCATAATAATTACCACCCTGGGGTAAATTTTCATTTTTACCAAAATGCAATCAATAGCAAGTTAAGTGGAACAACCACAGACCACATACATAAGTGTACGATCAAACAGCTTATAAATAACTCTAATCCACATCACCCTAAAGGCTTAAAAATGCTTCCATGTTTTATTTCATGAAAGACTTTCTCAGCTAAAAATGAAATATGACCCTTTGTAAGTAAAATATACACATGAATTAGGGTACATGCAGAAAGGGGAAAAAGTAATTTTTTAAAAAATTAGTAAGCCCAGAAATCTTGGGTGGCTTAATAAATTTTCTTAAAGTGAACACCACTCTCCCGAAAAGTCAACACTGCCCTGCCTTCAAATAGCACACATTCGTTTTGCCTGTTGGGCTAGGTATAATTATTTAGGGATCTGTCTGGGAGTCTAAGAATCCCTGTATCTGGACAAAAACAAAATGCTTTAAGAAAAGGGGAGCAAGTAGTGGCTGACCGCAAAGTGGTATTATTTCAGAAAGATGTTAACGTGTCTGAGGAAAAAGTTTTGGCTGGTTAGTTGATTGTATGAGGTCAACCTGCCAGTTCTCCAGAGACCAAAGGACAGAGAAGCAGTTTATGATAGAAACAGAAGGGGAAGGGCCTTCCTGTTGTCCAGGAGGAATGGACTTCTGGGAATAAGAAGGGAGAAGGCAGGAGCAGAGGGGAGAAAAGGGAGTGGGGAGGGAGGGTGGCTTCCTTTCTAGAGGTACAGAAATACCTATAAAGATAGTAACCAAGCTAGTCTGTGCTAGAAGCTAGATGAAATTACTAATGCATGATCTCGCTTAATCTTCCAATTCCTATGAAGCCTGTTTTGCTATCCCCAGTTGACAGATACCAATACTGAGTCTCAAATCACCAATATGGTGTCTGATGTAAACAGTTAGTGGGTGAAATAAAGCTATTCCTCTTTACAGCTTGAATGCAGGGCTAGATTCGCCATCAACAAAAAGAGAGATTCATGAAAATGAAACCTTATAATTAGATACAGAATATGCTGTTTTGTCCCTGCCTATAAATCATTTAAAGGAAAAGAATCAAGTTATTCAGGACCCGAGAAGTCTTCTGAATTATCAGAAAGTGAAATAGTTCTGTCACTTGTAAAGTAAGCCCATGTTATCTTTTTGTACATCAAAGAAGTTTCAAAAGAAACTAAATTTCATAAGGGATAATTTTCTGACACGTTAACTGGTTTTATGGCACTGTGTGCTTTCCCACTGTAATGGGAGAAATCAGAAGAACACAGTGTCCCTCAGAGATAGCCACAGATGCAAAGGGCAAATTACCACCAGATAATTATTGAAGAACCCATGATAGTGTCACCTTCAAATGGCATGCCACACCTGCATGAATATTTAATTTCTATCACAAGTACTTTCAAAAAGCAGGGGCCAAAATAGGAACATAGTTGAAAAAGGGAACTTTCCATTCTGCCATTTGACAGGAAGAAAATAAAATTTCTACCTTTTAAGGCAATATGTAATATATCAAAGACATGTAGCTAAAAAGATCTTCCTACATCCTCACTGGTGAACACAAAGTAATATCTCAATGACAATAAATGATCATCAGACATCTTGATAGGCCTTTACACTTAACCCCACAAGAACCCTATGTGTGTGTGTTGGGTGAGGGGTGGAGGGTGAAGGGCTTAGAATCCCCAACTTAACCAGATGAAGACATTAGGCTCATAACAGAGGTTATGTTGTAACTTGTCCAAGGTTGCAAATTTGTCCAAGGTCAAACTTTGAGGAAATGGGAAAGGGTTCCAAATTACATGTCGGATACCTTTAGGCTATTGTGTTGACCATAACAGCTCTGCCTTAATGATGAACATACTTGAATTTGTTTTTCAATAAAAATCATCTAGTGATCCATTCACTATTTTCCAGTTTCAAATTGCTTTTGCTATCTTCCCAAGTAAAGGATCTTGACACTCCTTCCTCCTGTGAGATGGAGTAAGTATTCTGTCAGTGAGTGGCTTGAGAAGGTCTAGAGGGACTCTTTTTAGGATAGCTGCTAAAGCCTCTGAGAGCACCCTGGTGATCTTCCTTTTATGGGATCTAGCACATGGAATGCATAGTAAAAGCTGCAGGCTTGATTTTTCAGTGGACATATGCCATGAAGATACAATGCAAAAAGTTCTTTCTGGGACTCTATGAGTAAGCAAGTTAACAATGCATGCCATACACAGTAAATCATCTAAGGAAAAAAATTACCCAAATTATACTCAAAAGGCTGTGGCTCTAAACTTTCAATTTAGGATGGAGAAAAGTATGGCATGAATCTTTGTAGACATTAACCTAATGACATTCAGAATACTGGTGGTGGGGGGAGTGTGGTACAGAATAAGGTACTCTTCCCCTATTCAATAATTCTGGTATAGCAATACTCAAACTCCTATGTGTTTACTACTGGTGACTTCCTCTCAAGGAAAACACACTGGAGTAAGAGAAGGTTCAGAGGGTAAAAAGGAATGGGCATACAAACCAAGGTTGTGAGTTCACAAAATTCTGCAAGGCATTGGCATGCCCCCACTTTACAAGTTTACATTTGTAGGGCCAACCCTTTTAAAATTTATTACTTCTTCTTAGATTGTGGGGGGCAGTAGTTTCATTCTGGGGCCAATCTGATTGATCATCAGGCAGTGGTTTCCTAGAAGCAACACCGAAAGACAGTGCCCAAATCAATTGCCATTGTCTGCTATGGACACACGATGTGGAAATTGCAACAGGCATGCTTCGTTTTTGGCAGCCCTGTCCCACACCCTATTATTAGAGTTCAGTTGTCAATTCTCAGGGGAAAGATGGTGTGTAATAAGAAATAAATAATATAGAGAGACCAGGAAGAGCACTCCATTAAAACTGCATTTTATTAGAATAGTAAAAAGTACTGAAAACTTTCTCATTCTTACTTGTAAACAGCATGTTTTGCAAATTAGAGCCTGGCTTAAGAGAATACAAAATCTAAAGTAGAAAGTTTGTGTTTTCTTCCTTTATACAATGTTAGTGTTTTCTTCCTTTAATATCTAACTTTCAATAAACAGAGTTTAACTGAACCTTTTCTTCCTTTCTTCTGCTTGGAGGAGAACCTTTACTATCTCTCACACAGGATCCTGCTGCTGTCAAAAAGCCCCAGGCATGGTCTCTGGCTTTGGTGACTGAAGGTTGCAAGTCTCTTGATGCAGTCACCCTCAAAGCTTCTTCCTGCCAGCAGCTGGTATCACTGGTACCTCTCTTCACAAGGGAGGACTTTCCACTACACTTAAGGAAAGACTTAATCTTCCCTTCACTACACTACATTCTTACCTTTTCTAGATTAAAAGAGTAATGCAAAGGGTAAAGCCCTTCCTCAAATTTTGTCTCAATTTACAGCCAAGCATGATTGTCTTGGGTAAGTTACAGAGCTCCTCTCTCAAAACTGCTGGCTGAGATGTAAGAGAAAACAAAAAATATAAAAGACCATCCATTAACTACCCTGGGAGTTCAGCAACTTCCAAACTGGCCTCTCAAACCGGTTTCCCTTTTCCTGTAAAACGCATTTGAATAAAGAAGTTTAGAATAACAGATTCACCTAGGAGGAAAGAACAAACTTACACATTGCAATCTACTAAAAATGTGGGAGCTGAATCAGGGATTTAATGAGGCATAAAAATTCCCAAGAAATATACCACACGCCCTTAAGGAAGTAGTTACTAAAAAAGATGATAAAGAGTGAAAGCAACTATGCTCCAGGCAATGGTGAGATAGGTTCATGGGAACAAAGCAAAACTGGTAAAAGACCTGAAACTAAACCAGTTTTAAGCATCACCTCAAAGCAAACAACATCTCCTCTCACCTGTAACAGAAAGAGTTACCAAGTGCCTTTGCTTAATGCTGCAGAAAAGAAGAGGTACTTTATCCCTTCATTCGGCAAACATTTATTGAGCATGAAGGTGGGATTATATAGAGATGAAAGAGCAGCTTCCCTGAAGGAGCTCAGTTTAGCAAGGAGAAAAAAACCACGTAAATCAGTATTTACATTTCTATGTGGTACCAGGGAGTCATAACACTGAGCTAAAGCACAACATCAACCAACATAACCACTTCCCTGGTAGGGGCCAGACACAATTCTGATATTTTTAGGTAACTCATTTGAATCTTTGAAACAAACCTATGAGACGCAAACACTTTTCCTGGTTTACTGGTGGAATTAGTGTGTATGAGATATAAAAAAGGATCTTTTAAACACAAAGAGTTTATTCAAATTACATCTTCAAATTATGCCTCCCTCCCCAAATACAAATCTCAATCCCTATTTTAGCCTTTGCAGGTTGCCCAGCAGTATCTGAGGTTCCTAGAACTCTCACTGAGAAATTCACAAATTGAAGAAATAATTTCCTGACATCACAGGACTTGTTATCAAGGGCCACGTCAGTAATGCCCTGCCTCCAGTAGAGCATTACTAAAAACAAACAAAATGAGAGCAGTTTTGTTTGTTTTTAAATCGTTACCCACAGATATACCAAAATAATCTTCTACATTATTTAATCCTAGCTTCTTCGAGGGCAAGAGTCACATCATCTCTGTGCTTATTGAGTTCTCAGTACATAAGACAGACATTGGTTAGCACCCAGTAAAGTCATATTATATTTGTGTTACCAATTAAATCAATCTTCTCAGTTATTGTCAAGACCACCTTTACTTTCTATATTTATTCATTATTTTCTTTTTTAATTTTCTTTTTATTTGACAGATAATTGTATATATTTATGGAGTATAATGTGATGTATTTTGATATATGTTTACAATGTGGAAAGATTAAATCAGGCTAACACATCTATCACCTCACATACTTATTTTTTATAGTGAAAACATGTAAAACCTATTCTTACAGCAATTTTGAAATCTATGATGCATTACTTATTAATATTACAGTCATCATTCCTTACAGTAGATTTCTTGAACTTATTCCTCCAATTTATCTCTCCATCCCCTCTCCCCTTTAACCATCCCAGCCTCTGGTAACCACCATTCTACTCTCTACTTCTATGAGTTTGACTTTTCAAGAATCTATATTTATGTGAGATCATGAAGTAACATAATGTCCTCCAGGTTCATCCATGTTGTTGCAAATGACAGAATTATCTCTAACCTGCCCCTACTTTTTAAAGGGTGAATAGTATTGCATAGTGTGTATATGCCACATTTTCTTTATCCATTCATCTGGTAATGGACTCCTAGGTTGTTTCCATAGGTTCTGAGCTATTGTGAATAAGGACACAATAAACATGGGAGTGCACATATCTCTTCTGCATTCAGATCAAATTTCTTTGGATACATTCTTAGAAGTGAGATTACTGAATCTTATGGTAATTCTATTTTCAGTTTTCTGACAAATCTCTATACTGGTTTCCATGATGATTGTATTAATTTTCATTCCCATCAAAAGTGCACAGGGGTTCCCTTTTCTCCACACTAGTCATTATTTTCAAGACTAGATTACTACCCACCCTCAGAAGAGTTATTCATTGCTAGGTATTTGCGCCTGCAGTTCCCTGTAATGCCCATCCTCTATCCTGCTCCCCACACTGTTAATCCATTCCCATCACCTGGCTTAGAAAGAACAATGGAAATATGATCCGGTAAAATCTGAATTAGGAATTAGGTAATTACCACTACACTATATTGGAACATAATACAATTTCCATTAAAACTGTCTTCACACAGTCTTATTCCACTACCAACATGTTTAACTAAAGTAGTACTAACATGTTTAGTTTAACTAACTAAAACTGTTAATGCTTAAAAAAAAAAAAGTTCTCTACACTATGTTTAATCTACTGTAGTCCAAGCAGCCTCTGTCTGGAACAGTAATACTCTCTCCCTAATAGTCAGAAAGTCCCATAAGCATGGGTTATGTCATATCCCAAATATACAGTACCTAATCCAGCAATTTAATAAATATTTTTAAAACTAAATGCCTTGCCTTTTGAACCTGGATTCTTTTTAGATATGGAGAATAAATATCTATTGAAAATTAAAGGAATTCATAGAACAATGAGACTTTCTTAATTTCCTTTTAAAATACTTTGAAGGAACATTATGGCTTCAAAAGAAAAGTCAACATGAATTGTCAAAACCAAGCTATCATAATAAACTTTCCAAGTCTCAAAACTTGTCTCTGTGTTTCTAAAAGAAGCAAAATTTAGCAAGCAAATAAGAATAAAATGGACTAATAAAAAACTTCGAGTTTACTCCAATATAGAAACAAACTAAAATATAAAACCCAATTACAATGCAGATAACAGGAAATGTTTTTAACCAAGAATTAACTAATTTATTCAAACCAGATTTGTAGTAGACATATTTCAGGGAATCTGTTCACCCACTCCCATTTCTGGGGGACTCTGCCATACTCTCAGGCCCAGTTGTCTTTCAATTGCTATCTATCACCTGACACAACTCCACAAGCACACAGCCATAGCCGATCGGACCCGAAAGAACACCTGACCCAAAGAGAGCCATTCAGAAGCTGGCCAGAAGCCTATGGCTTGGGTTTGATTACTTGCTAAAATGATGAACTCAGCCCATCAGCTTTGCTGCTGCAGGAACTAGAATCAAGAAACCCTCAAGGAACTTGCCAGTTAGATGTCATGGTGAAAGGTCAAGAGGAACACTTAAGCTCAGGACAATCGTCATGGGCCAAGTCTGCCACAGAAAGCAAGTACTGGACTGAAGCCAGTTCCCAACCTGAGGTCTCAGGAGATCTATATCTTGAACCCTTTTGTTGAGCGAGAGTGACCTGGTTTTTGCAACCAAAAGACAGAGCTTATGATAGCAACCTAAGTTAAAATCTTATGTCAAGACCTACCATTGACATATTTAGTAAGGATAAAACCACCTTCTTTTAGATAATTAGAGGAAACAGCTTACATCACTTAGTAAGAAATCTGAAGTCAGGTTTTTTTGTTTGTTTGTTTTGTTTTTAAAGGAGTTTTATTATTTTAAACTTGTCTCCTCTGGAATTCTAGTTCTTCACCTATAAGGTGAGGTCTGTTTATTAGACCCTCTCTAAGTTCTCTTGCATGGTTTATAATCTCAGTACAGGCACCCTGAGACAAAGGAAGCCTCTCTGTGGGCAGTGTTTGGACAGTGGTGGAAAACATTCTCCACTACCTTGGCTGTCACATGATGAATTCTCATTCTATTAAATTCATAATTAGAACTAACAAATTTTTCTATAAAAATTCTTAAGATGAGTCAGTTCATAGGCTATCTCATTTTAGGCATAGGTACACAGAATATTAGAATTTTTCATACTGTTATTTTATTTTTCATTTAAAATATTTAGTTATACTCAATGCCCTGCCTCTCCCTTAGTTAAAAAAAAAAACAAACAAACAAACAAACAAAACTAAGAAGCAGAGAGAGTGCTATCCATTTAGTCATTAAAGGAAATACTTAGATCAGAAATGATGCTACAACTTTAACCATACATTTTCAATACTGCACTTTGGGGAGCAGGGGGCATGATAACAAAATAAGATATTGTAAATACAAATATTCTTATTATTCAGGCTTTAACATAAATTAAAAGAGCATTTATCTCAGAGTCTAAAACTGTGAGTATTCAATGAATAAAACTGCTCCAAAAGCATTTTTTTAAATATCAGAAAAACTGTCCAAGACTGAGAAATGGGAAAAAGAGATTCCTAGGTATGTTTCCAGAATATCCAAGTCAATAAGGCTATGCACCTTTGACTAACTTTCCATTTTAGTAATTCCAAATAATTCTTGTCCATAGCAATGTAAATAAATTTTATCCAGTAGAGATATGATTGATTTCTACCTGGAAGAAAAGATAACCCCAAACATTACGTTTTATTGCTCTATGGATATTAACCAATTTTGTTATAGATTGATACATTTATTTCAGCATTCCTGGGGGGGGTTTCAGTTTCTCAAATTTGCCTTTAATTCGCCTCAGTTAATTCCCTCATTAACTGAACTGAATGAACCTTTGATATACGTTCATTTTATATCTGCATGCAATATGCTTTTAACTTTTCAAAAATTACTCTTTAGCAGTAACAGTACATTTTAAAAATCAGTCCATTATAACATCTAGAAAGGTATTATTTGTTTTCACAATAAATGGTAAATATATAACTCATCAGGCTATGAATAACTGGTCCATGTTATTTGGAAGCCAGGTTGATATAGTTTGGCTCTGTGTCCCTACCCAAATCTCATGTTGAATTGTCCAATTTTGGATGTGGGGCCTGGTGGTAGGTGACTGGATCATGGGAGTAGTTTCTAATAGTTTAGCAACATCCCCCTAGTGCAATCTCATGACAGAGTTCTCACCAGACCTGCTTGTTAAAAAGTGTGTAGCATCTCCCCAACCATTCTCCTGTCAACCATGTAAAGATGTGCCCTTCACCTTCCACCATGATTGTTAAGTTTCCTGAGGACTCCCCAGAAGCAGAAGCCTGTACAGCCCGCATAACTTTGAGCCAATTAAACCTCATTTCTGTATAAATTACTCAGTCTCAGGTAGTTCTTTATAGCAGTACAAGAACAGACTAATACAGAAAATAGGGGATGGGTGCAGTGGCTCACACCTTGTAATCCCAGCATTTTGGGTAGCCGAGGCAGTCAGATCACCTGAGGTCAGGAGTCCGAGACCAGCCTGGCCAACATTGTAAAATCTTGTCTTTATTAAAAATACAAAAAAAAAAAAAAAATTAGCCAGGCATGGTGGCGTTTGCTTATAATCCAAGCTACTTAGGAGGGTGAGGCAGGAGAGTCATTTGAACTCAGGAGGCAGAGGTTGCAGTGAGCCAAGATTGTGCCACTGCACTCCAGTCTGGGAAACAGAGCAAGACTCTTGTCTCAAAATAAAAAAGGGAAAGGAAGGGAGGGGAGGGGGAGGGAAAGAGGAGGGGAAGGGAAGGAAGGGAAGGGAACTGTTGTAAAAGAAGCGGGGCACTGCTATAAAGACACCCAAAAATGTGGAAGCAACTTTGAAACTGGGTAACAGGCAGAGGTTAGAACAGTTTGCAGGGCTCATAAGAAGACAGGAAAGACATGGTAGAAAAGAAAAACCCATTTTCTGAGGAGAAATTCAAGCCAGCTGCAGAAATTTGTATAAGTAAAGAGGAGCTGAACGTTAATAGCCAACACAACAGGGAAAATGCCTCCAATGCACTTCAGAGACCTTTGTGGCAGTCTCGCCCATCACAGGCCAGGAGGTCTAGGAGGGAAAAATAGTTTTGTGGGCCAGGCCTAGGACACCACTGCTCTGGGCAGCGTCAGATCATGGCTCCTTGCATCCCAGCCACTCCAGCTCTAGCCATGACTAAAAAGGTCCAGATAAGTCTCAGGCCACTGCTCCAGAGGGTGCAAGCCAGAAGCCAACAAGGCTTCCATGTGGTGTTAAACCTGCAGGTGCACAAAGGTCAAAAGTTGAGGCTTGAGGGCTTCCACCTAGATTTCAGACATTATATGGAAACATCTGGATGTCCAGACAGAAGTCTGCTGCAGGGGCAAAGCCCTCATGGAGAACCTCTACTAGGGTAGTGCAGAGGGGAAATGTAGGGTTGGAGCCCCCACACAGAGTCCCTACTGGGGTACTGCCTAGTGGAGCTGCAAGAGGAGGGCTGCCTTCCTCCAGACCCCAGAATGGTAGATCCACCAACAGCTTGCATCATGAACCTGGAAAAGCTGCAGGCACTCTATGCCAGTCTATGAAAGCAGCCATGAGGGCTGAGCCCTGCAGAGCCACAAGAGTGGAGCTGCCCAAAGCTTGGAAGCCCACGCCTGGCATCAGTGTGGGCTGGATGTGAGATACAGAGGCAAAGGAGATTATTTTGGAGCTTTAAGATTTAATGACTGCCCTGCTGGGTTTCAGACTTGCATGGGGCCTATAGGCCCTCTGTTTTGGCCAATTTCTTCCTTTTGGAATGGGGGCATATACCCAATGCCTGTACTCCCATTGTATGTTGGAAGTAACTAACTTGTTTTTTATTTTACAGGCTCATAGGTGAAAGGGACTTGCCTTGTCTCAGATGAGACTTTGGACCTGGACTTTTGGTTAATGCTGGAATTAGTTAGGACTTTGGGGGATGGTTAGGAGGGCATGATCATGTTTTGAAATGTGAGAAGGACATGAGATTCGGGAGAAGCCAGGGGCAGAATGATATGCTTTGGCTATGTGTCCCCACCCAAATCTCATGCTGAATTTTAATTCCCAATGTTGGAGGTAGGGCCTGGTGGGAAGTGGTTGGATCATGGGTGTGGTTTCTAATGGTTTAGCACCATCTCCCTAGTGCTGTCTCATGATAGAGTTCTCACAAGATCTGCTTGCTAAAACATGTGTAGTACCTCCTCTCACTCTCTCTTTCCCTTCCCAGCCATGTGAAGATGTGCCTGATCCCTTTCCTTCTGCCATGATTGTAAGTTTCCTAAGGCCTCCCCAGAAGCAGAAGCCTGTACAGCCAACAAAACTGTGAGCTGATTAAACCTCTTTTCTTTATAAATTAGTCTCCAGTAGTTCTTTACAGCAGTGTGAGGGCAGGCTAATACATAGATCATGCAAATCAGACAGAGTGATACAGATGGTAATAAACAAATGGCAATGACATAACAATTTCACTTGTAAAGCAAGTTACATTCCCAGTCTGTTATGGACATCAGTGGGTAACAACTGATGGACAGGCTTGAATTCCAACTGCATAGATGTATGTCATGAATCTGCTTCTTAACAGATATAATATAAATAAAATCCAAGTAAATGCATGTAGAAGATGGTACATGTGTGTAAAAACATAGCTAAAAACACAGTCAGATCCACACAATGGAGACAGCTGGAACACATAACCAAGAAAGTAAAGGGATCCCATCTACTAAGAAATAAAATATTTTTGTCCCTAATATAATGGCCTTATCCTTAGTTTTCCGAACTAAATAGCTATACCTCTAAATTAGCAAAGTAACACATGTATTTGTAAGCAAAAATTTCTAAATCCTTGAAACCTTTCAACTCCCCAGAATAGGGGCTTAGGATTCTCTACCCATCTATCCCTTGATAAGACTTCTTTAAAGGAAATATTGTAGACATTAAGAAAAAAAATAGAGCCAAATGATTTTACAGAATCAGTGAGTAAGAGGTTAATTGTATCATCCATTTTTCTAAATGTTATAAGAAAACCTATCAACTGAAAATCAACAGAGGAGTTTTTTAATATAAGTAACCTGATGCATAAAAATACATTTACACAAAGGATTTACACAGCAGAAATCATAAAGATTCTTGCAAGTAAAAGTCTCCTACTGAGATTAAAAATAGGAATTTATTTTTGTATTTTACAAAAATGTTATTTAAACACAATTTTTCAAAGCTACAACAATCGATTCAATTAGGAAACCATTTCAAGCTTCACACATATGTAAAATTGCCCCTGTTGTAACCACATAGTGTACTTAGATTTGGGGAATTAAAGATTTCATGTTACTCCCATACAAGGTACAGGAACCACCTTGATCAGTAAGATCAGTCCCCTCTTTCTCCCATTTAATTTCCAACCTTTCTTTTCAGGGGCCATCCACCCCCCAACCAGTTCCTAGATGCCAGTCACATTCCATTAAAAACCCTTCTTTGTCTGCAATTACCTTTGGTTCTTTGCTCCAGAATTTCTCCAGCCTTAAATATGTTAATGAGTATAGTGAATTTCCAGTAATGCACCATCTTTTGCTCTCCGGAACTCCAAGGACTACATCTTAGAAATTAATGTCCTAGTGAAACTGATTCACTTAGCTTGGCTCCTGGGTTCTCTCCATTGGATGTATTCTTCAGCCAAAAGATAAGTGTCCATCCAGGCCAGCCATATGCAGAGACAAAGAGGACCTTACTAGCAAGTATGATCTAAGGTGCCCAAGAATCATTCATGCACTAACTCACTGCCCTGATGTCCTAGATTTGCATGATTAAAGTACTAACAACTATGGGCTACCAAGCATTGTGTCCCTTAGGAGTCCCAAGTCAAAACAGAAAACTAGCAAAACTCTTGGATATCGAACAATATATTGGAGATTAACTGTCGAGTTAACAGAAAAGTGACTTTCTGAGCTAAATTTTTTATATTCTCCTTTAGCAAGTGAAAATCTTTCTGAACTGTATTATACTTTTTTCTTACTTCTCCCATGTTTGCAAAAGTAATAGATTTCATTGACAAATATTTAGAAAATAAAGACACACATAGGCAACAAAAATTACAAATAATTTGTAATTTGCCCTTGGTCAAAAGCACTTACATTTTGAAACATTTCTTACTGGTCTCTTTTAGCACACTACCAAGGGAAAATCTTTGATTCACTGATGTATATATATTTTTTATATATATATCATTATATGGATACATCCTTTAATGGATGTTTGGATATTTCTCATAGATAAAAGAGCAACACCACAAGTATTTCTTGATTTCTACAACTGAAGTACATCTTAGAAGGAATCTATTTCTTTCGTAAAATCATATAATAATTTATGGGCTCATGAGGAGTATCCCATTTAAAGGGCTCTAATTAGGAATATTTTTGTAAAACTCATTTCATTAATTATCTTCCTTTAAATCCCTTCAGCCTTTTACATTCTATTAGTTCTTCTTTCTCATCAAACAGACTTATTTATGACATTTTCAACCTAAAACAAAGAAAGAAAGATGAATGCCTATAGTATACAGGAACATAACTCATGCAGTGAGTACTACATGAGAGGATACTTCACAGGAGAGTACCTCACCCACACCCACACTGGTAGTTCAGCAAAAGCTTCCTGGTTTTGGTCCACATGGTCCACATGACATTGAGCTAGGTCTTAAAGAAAACGAGAGTATTAAGCAGTCGATTCACTGATGTATATCTTAAGCACCAAGAATATCCTGGCAGTTAGTGCTAAATAAATGCTTACTTGGTTGCTTAGAAGCAGCTGTGGTCAGCAGCTCCCACCGAGCAGAACGAAAACGGCAAATGAATCCTGCACCTTCAACTGAGGTATCCAGATTCTCTCACTGGGACTGACTAGGTAGTTGGTGTACCATGGAGAGTGAGGAAAAGCAGGGTGGAGCCATGGCCCACCCAGGAGCTGCACAGGGCAAGGGGAACTCCCAACCCCAGCCAGGGGAGGCATTGAGTGATTGTGCTACCCCACCCAGGAAACCATGCTCTTTCCATAGATCTGTGCAACCGTGGATCTGGAGATACCCTCGTGAGCCCATATCACCAAGGCCTTGAGTCCCAAACACAGAGCTGTGCAGACTTTCAGTGGCCTCTTGGGTTGTGGCCAGTGGCAGCAGGCTGAAGGCTACCTAAGATGACCGAGTTCCTGTCGGGGGGGGCCAGCCACCATCACTGCGGCCCTAGTCAGCTGTTTTCCCCTGCCAGTGCTAAAGAGACTGGGCAGTTTGGACCAGGAGGAATTCCCCACAGCACCGCACAGTGGCTGTGGCAGATCACGGCCAGACTGCTTCTTTAGGTGAGACCCAGATCCATCCCTTCTTACTGGGCAGGGCATCCCTGCGGGAATTTCAGCAACCCCAGCCAGGGATTTACGAACAAAACTCTGATCTCCCTGGGAAGGAGCCCCCATGGGGAGGGGTGGCCACAGTCTCTACAGTTCAGCAGACTCAATCTTTCCTGCCTGCTGGCTCTAAAGATTGTGGGCAATCTGGACGGAGATTGAGCAGTCTGGACCAAGGGGATTCCTCACAGCCCAGCACACCCACTTCGCCAAGAGGCGGCCAGAGTGCTTCATCAAGAGGATCCCTCATCTTGTGCGTCCTGATGGGGTAAGACGCCTCAACAGGGGTCATCACACACCTTATACAGGAGTGTTCCAGCTGGTATCAGGTCAGTGCCCTTCTGGGACAGAGCTCCCAGAGGAAAAACCAGGCACCCATCTTTGCTATTCTGCAGCTTCCACTGGTAACATTCATCCAGGTGTGGGAGGGACTGAGGCAAATATTCTGGAGTGGACCCCTAGCAAACCACAGCAGGCCTACAGAAGAAGGGCCTGACTGTTAAAAAAAACCAACAGAAAGCAACAACAACAACATCAACAAAAAAGACCCTACAAAACCCTGTCCAAAGGTCAGCAGCCTCAAAGATTGAAGGTAGATAAGCTCACGAAGATGAGAAAGAATCAACTCAAAAACTCTGAAAACTGAAAAAGTCAAGAGTGTCTCTTCTCCTCCAAATGATCACAACACCTCTCCAGCAAGGGCACAGAACTGGGCTGAGGCTGAGATGGATGAAGTAACAGAAGTAGGCTTCAGAAGGGGAGTAATAACAAACGTCACTGAGCTAAAAGAGCATTTTCTAACCCAATGCAAAAAGGCTAAGAATAATGATAAAACATTACAGGAGCTGTTAACCAGAATAATCAGTTTAGAGAGGAACATATATGACCTGATGGAGCTGAAAAACACAACATGAGAACTTCACAGCACAACTACAAGTATCAATAGCCGAATAGACCAAGCAGAAGAAAGAATGTCAGAGCTTGAAGACCATCTTGCTGAAATAAGACAGGAAGACAAGATTAGAGAAGAATAAAAAGGAATGAGCAAAACCTTTGAGAACTATAGAATTATGTAAAAAGACCAAACCTATAACTGATTGGGGTACCTAAAAGACATGGAAAGAATGGAACTAAATTGGAAACATACTTCAGGATATCATTCAGGAGAACTCCCCCAACCTAGCAAGACAGGCCAACATTCAAACTCAGGAAATACAGAGAACACTACTAAGATGCTCCAGGAGAAGATCAACCCCAAGACACATAATCATCAGATTCTCCAAGGTCAAAGTGAAGGAAAAAATGTTAAGGGCAGCCAGAGAGAAAGGCCAGGTAACCTACAAAGGGAAGCCAATCAGACTAACAGCAGAACTCTCAGTGGAAACCCTACAAGCCAGAAAAGATTGGGGGCCATTATTCAACATTCTTAAAGAAAATAATTTCCAACCCAGAATTTCATATACGGCCAAACTAAGCTTCATAAGCAAAGGAGAATAAAATCCTTTTCAGGCATAAGCAAAGGAAAATAAAATCCTTTTCGAAACACTGAGGGAATTCGTCATCACCAGGCCTGCCTTGAGAGAATTCCTGAAGGAAGCATGAAATATGGAAAGGAAAAAACATTACCAGTCACTAAAAAATCACACTGAAGTACACAAACCAATGACATTATGAAGCAACTACATTAACAAGTCTGCAAAATAACCAGCTAGCATCATGAGGCTAGGATCACTTGACAGGATCAAATTCACACAAAATACTATTATCCTTAAATGTAAATGGACTAAATGCCCCAATTAAAAGACACAGAATGGCAAGCTGGATAAAGAGTCATGACCCATCTGCACTGTATTCAAGAGACACATCTCACGTGCAAAGATACACATAGGCTCAAAATAAAGGGATGAAGGAAAATTTACCAAGCAAATGGAAGGCAGAAAAAGGCAGGGGTTGCAATCCTAGTTTCTGACAAAACAGGCTTCAAACCAACAAAGATCAACCAAGACAAGAAAGGCATTACATAATGGTAAAGGGTTCAATTCCACAAGAAGAGCTAATTATCCTAAACGTATATATGCACCCAATACAGGAGCACCCAAATTCATAAAACAAGTTTTGAGGGGTTTTTTGTTTTTTGATTTTTTTGAGACACAGTCTCACTCTATCACCCACGCTGGAGTGCAGTGGCATGATCTCGGCTCACTACAACCTCTGCCTCCTGGGTTCAAGCGATTCTCCTGCCTCAGCCTCCTGAGTGGCTGGGATTAGAGGCATGCACCACCATACTTGGCTAATTTTTGTATTTTTAATAGAGGCGGGGTTTCACCATGTTGTCCAGGCTGGTCTTGAATGCCTGACCTCAAGTGATCCACCCACCTCAGCCCCACAAGGTGCTGGGATTACAAGCATGAGCCAGCGTGCCTGGCCAGATTCATAAAACAAGTTCTTAAAGACCTACAAAGAGACTTAGACTCCCTCATGATAACAGTGGGTGACTTTAACACTCCACTGTCAATATTAGACAGATCACTGAGAGAGAAAATTAACAAAGATATTCAGGACTTGAACTCAGCTCTGAATCAAGTGGACCTGATAGATATCTATAGAACTCTCCTCCCCAAAACAACAGAATATACATTCTTCTCAGTGCCACATGGCAATTTACTCTAAAATTGATCAAATAATTAGAAGTAAAACACTCCTCAGCAAATGAAAAAGAGCTGAAATCATAACAAACAGTCTCTCAGACCACAGCAAAATCAAATTAGAACTCAAGATTAAGAAACTCACTCAAAACCACACAACTATATGGAAATTGATCAACCTGCTCCTGAATGACTCCTGAGTAAATAATGAAATCAAGGCAGAAACCAAGAAGTTCTTTGAAACTAATGAGAACAAAGAGACAACATACCAGAACCTCTGGGACACAGCTAAAGCAGAGTTAAGAGGGAAATTTACAGCATTAAATGACTACATCAAAAATCTAGAAAGATCCCAAATTGACATGCTAACATCACAAGTAAAAGAACTAGAGAAGAAAGAGCAAACAAACCCCAAAGCTAGCAGGAGACAAAAATAACCAAGATCAGAGCAGAACTGAAGGAGATACAGATGCAAAAAAACCCTTCAAAAAATCAACAAATACAGGAGCTGGTTTTTTCGAAAATATTAATAAAATAGATAGACCACTAGCTAGACTAATAAAGAAGAAACAGAGAAGAATCAACTAGACAAAATAAAAAATGATAAAGGGGGTATCACCACTGACCCCAAAGAAATACAAACAACCATCAGAGAATACCATAAACACCTCTATGCAAAAAAAGTTTAGAAAATCTAGAAGAAATGGATAAATTCCTGGACATATACACCCTCCCAAGACTAAACCAGAAAGAAATTGACTCCCTTAATAGACCAATAACAAGTTCTGAAATTGAGGCAATAATTAATAGCCTAGCAACCAAACAAACCCAGGACCAGACGGATTCACAGCTGAATCCTACCAGAGGTACAAAGAGGACCTGGTAGTATTTCTTCCGAAACTATTCCAAACAATCGAAGAGAAGAAACTCCTCCCTAACTCATTTTATGAGGTCAGCATCATCTTGATACCAAAACCTGGCAGAGATAATACAAAAAAGAAATCTTCAGGCCAATATCCTTGATGAACATCTATGCAAAAGTCCCCAACAAAATACTGGCAAACTGAATCCAGAAGCACATCAAAAGCTTACCCACCATGATCAAGCTGGCTTCATCCCTGGGATGCAAGGCTGGTTCAACATATACAAATCAATAAAGATAATTCATCACATAAACCAAAGACAAAAAGCACATGATTATATCAATAGACACAGAACAAGCCTTCAACAAAATTCAACATCCCTTCATGTTAAAAACTCTCAATAAACTAGGTATTAAAAGAACATACCTCAAAATAATGAAAGCTGTCTATGACAAACCCACAGCCAACATTATATTGAATGGGCAAAAGCTGGAAGCATTCTCCTTGAAAACCAGCACAAGACAAGGATGCCCTCTCTCACCACTCCTATTCAGCATAGTATTGGAAGTTCTGGCAGGGCAATAGGGCAAGAGAAAGAAATAAAGGGTATTCAAATTTTAAAAAGAGGAAGTCAAATTGTCTTTGTTTGCAGATGACATGAGCCTATATCAAGAAAACCCCATCATCTCAGCCCAAAAGCTTCTTAAACTGATAATCAACTTCAGCAAAATCTCAGGATACAAAATCAATGTCTAAAAGTCGCTAGCATTCCTATACACCAACAGCAGACAAGCAGAGAGCCAAATCATGAATGAACCCTTATTCACAATTGCTACAAAGAGAATAAAATACCCAGGAATACAGCTAACAAGGGAAGTGAAGGACCTCTTCAAGGAAAACTACAAACCACTGCTCAAGGAAATCAGAGAGGACACAAACAAATGGAAAACCATTCCATGCTCATGGATAAGAAGAACTAATATCATTAAAATGGCCATACTGCCGAAAGTAATTTACAGATTCAATGCTATTCCTATTAAACTACCATTGACAGTCTTCAGAGAATTAGGAAAAACTATTTTAAAATTCATATAGAACAAAAAAAGAGCCCATATAGCCAAGACAACCCTAAGCAAAAAGAACAAAGCATGTCCAGGTGTGGTGGCTCACACCCGTAATCCCAGCACTTTGGGAGGCCAAGGCAGGTGGATCAATTGAGGCCAGGAGTTTGAGAGCAGCCTGGCCAACATGGTGAAACCCTGTCTCTACTAAAAATACAAAAATTAGCCAGGTGGGGTGGTGCACACCTGTAGTCCCAAATGCTTGGGAGGCTGAGGCATGAGAATCACTTGAGCCCAGGAGGTGAAGGTTACAATGAGCCAAGATCCCACTACTGCATTCCAGCCTGGGCAACAGAGAAAGACTCTGTCTCAAAAACAAAAAGCAAGCAAAAGAACAAAGCTAGAGGCATCATGCTGCCCAACTTCAAACTCAAAAACAGGCACAAAAACCAATGGGACAGAATTGAGTACTCAGAAATAAGAGCAAACCTCTACAACCATCTCATTTTTGACAAACCTGACAAAAACAAGCAATGGGGAAAGGATTCCCTATTTAATAAATGATGCTGGGATAACTGAGATAGCCATATATAGAAAATTGAAACTAGATCCTTTCCTTACACTTAATACAAAAACTAACTCAAGATGGATTAAAGACATAAATGTAAAACCCAAAACTATAAAAACCCCAGAAGAAGGCAACACCATTCAGGACATAGGTTCAAGCAAAGATTTCATAACGAAAACATCAAAACCAATTGCAACAAAAGCAAAAACTGACTAATGGTATCTAATTAAACTAAAGAGCTCCTGCACAGCAAAAGAAACTATCATCAGAGCAAACAGACAACCTACAGAACGGGAGAGAATTTGTGCAATCTATCCATCTGACAAAGATCTAATAACCAGAGTCCACAAGGAACTTAAACAAATTCATAAGAAAAAACAAACGACACCATTAAAAAGTAGGCAAAGGACATGAAAAAACACTTCTCAAAAGAAGATACTTATGCAGCCAACAAACGTGAAAAAAAGCTCAACATCACTGATCATTAGAGAGATGCAAATCAAAACCACTAGATACTATCTCACACCAGTCAGAATGGCAATTATCAAAAAGTCAAGAAACAACAGATGCTGGTCAGGCTACAGAGAGATAGAAGTGCTTTTACACTGTTGATGGGAATGTAAATTCATTCAACCATTGTGGAAGACAATGTGGTGATTCCTCAAAGATCTAGAACCAGAAATACCATTTGACCAACAATCCCATTACTGGATATATACCCAAAGGAATATAAATCATTCTATTATAAAGATACATGCACGCATATGTTCACTGCAGCACTATTCACAATAGTAAAGACACGGAATCAACCTAAATGCCCATCAATGATGACTGGATAAAGAAAATGTGGTACACATATACCATGTAATACTATGCAGCCATAGAAAGGAATGAGATCATGTCCTTTGCAGGGACATGGATGGAGTTGGAGGCCATTATCCTTAGCCAACTAATGCAGAAACAGAAACCCAAATACCACATGCTCTCACTTATAATTGGGCGCTAAATGATGAGAACATGTGGACGCATAGTGGGGAACAACAGACACCAGGGCCTATCAAAGGGTAGAGGGTGGAAGGAGGGAGAGGGACATGGATGGAGCTGGAAGCCATTATCCTCAGCAAACTAATGCAGGAACAGAAAACCAAACACTGCATGCTCTTATTGATAAGTGGGAGCTGAACAATGAGAACATATGGACACAGGGAGGAGAACAGCACACACAGGGTCTGTCAGGGGAAGGGGGTGGAGGGAGAGAGAGCAGATGGAAAAATAGCTAATGCATGCTGGGCTTAAAACCTAGGTGATGGGTTGCTGGTGCAGCAAACCACCATGGCACATGTTTACCTATGTAACAAACATGCACGTCCTGCATGTGTACCATGGAACTTAAAATAAAAACTAAATAAATAAATGCTTACTTTATGTATAATTTTTATATATTATTTTAAATACTTTTGCATAGTTTGTACACATTTTTTATGCCTTATATCTTTTGTATGTTTCTTATCTTATAAATTCATTCATTTTATAAGTTTACAACTATATATACTACCTCATAGTCTTTTTCATTTCAGAACACATGAATGTACTTCTAGGTCATTAAACTATTAAATATTCTTCCACATTTATGTCCCTGTCCTCACTTCCATTTTTTTGAGAGATGGCTGATTCAGTGCTTTGTGGAGAGCTGAGGTGGTTTTTTCCTTATAACAGAAGAGTTACTCAGGTTCACTGCCGAATTTTAGAAAACATAATTGGGTTTTATCCAATTGAAGGCCTCATACGCATACTATTTTACAAGTATTTTCACTACAGTGTTTTCTGAAAATTTTCTCATCTCCTTAAACATGTTTTTGAGGATATTTCCTGATTTTTATTTTGTTTTTATTTTATTTATTTATTTATTTATTTATTTACTGAGACTGAGTCTCACTCTATTGCCCAGGCTGGAAAACAGTGGTGCAATCTTGGCTCACTGCAACCTCCGCCTCCCGGGTTCTAGCGACACTCCTGCCTCAGCCTTCCAGGTAGCTGGGATTACAGACGCCCGCCACCATGCCCAGCTAATTTTTGTATTTTTAGTAGAGACGGGTTTTCACCTTGTTGGCCAGGCTGGTCTCGAACTCCTGACTTCAAATGATCCATCAGCCTCAGCCACCCAAAGCGGCTGGGATTACAAGTGTGAGCCACTGCACTCGGCCTATTTCCTGATTCTTAAAACAAGAGCCTCCAGAACCCAATTTCATATAGTCTTCTTGAGACAAGGTCATCATTAGAACACTGATTACAGTAATATGCCATAGCTATGGGTACAGATGATATGCATATAAATCAGAATAAGCAACACCAGCATATACCCTAAATCTGTTTTATTCTTTTGAAGAAATTAATATCAGGCTTTTTAATCAGTGGTCTCTCATAAAAGTCAAAGAAACATAACATCAGTATAGGTGGTCTACAAAATGAGTTAATAATCCAGACTTTTCCCAAGTAACATTCTCATTCTCCATATAAGACTAAAGAGGAAAAAGAAAGAAAACTTATTTTCCCATTACTATGCTTGGGTAATTTCAAAACAACCTCTGTGATTTCTGAATCACTAATGGAAAATCTTTGTCAACAGCTTCAATTAACTTCTTTTTCCCATAGTCAGTAAGAAATGCAAATCCCTCAACACCTCTCAATTTGTATCAGGATAATTGAGGTTTTTCCAACACCTGCCAATGCTCTCCTATCATTCATCAGGAGACCTTTCTGCATTGGTCATAGTTTCCTCAAGCTCTGTGGCTCACTGATTATGATCCAAATTTCAGGCCCAAGCAATTCTACGAGATTAAAGATGCTTTTTAAAAAGCTATAATCATTTGGTGATCTTCCCTGAATAATGAATAAACTTCTTCATTAAATATGTTCCCAAAAATTTCATATTCTACAGGCATACTACTAAACAAATGAGACCGGAAGTGTCAGACAAAGAGAGAGGATGTATTTGCCAAAACTAACCTCTAACCCTGATTCTACAGAGTGGACACTACAATCATTTAATTATTGAAGTGGGCATAAGGAATAATCTTTTAAGTTATCTTTCATTGAAAATACACAAAGGGTTTGGAGACCACCAGCACCATAAGCAATAGGCAAAATATATACCAAATTCACACACAGAACTTACAACTGCATCTTCCACATGACAGAGACACTCAACAAATTATCTGAAACATGTGGATGTTCTCAAACGATAACATTTTTCATTCACCATAAATTCTTTCCCTCCATGGGAACCTTCAGGATTAATATATGTGATATTATTCAACCTGCTTCTTAACCTACTTAAATTTGGGGAAAGCCTGATTCACAAACACCTGCTAGGGTGAAAGTGACAAGTCTCATGTAAGCATCCAGTTCTGTCAGCAGTATAAAACTGCTTAAGGGAAAGGCCATGTTTGAAATAGCTTTTCCAAAATAGCCACGAACTTGTTCTGCAGTTCCATGGTGTGCTGTTTCAACTCAATTACATCAACCCTCCAAACGTTTCCCTTTGAAAGGTCAAAATCACTCATTAAAAAATAAACATGGCGGCCGGGCACAGTGGCTCACGCCTGTAATCTCAGCACTTTGGGAGGCTAAGGTGGGTAGATCATGAGGTCAGGAGTTCAAGACCAGCCTGGCCAACATGGTGAAACCTCATCTCTACTAAAAATACAAAAATTAGCTGGGCGTGGTGGCAAGTGCCTGTAATCCCAGCTACTTGGGAGGCTGAGGCAAGAGAATGGCTTGAACTCGCGAGGTGGAGGTTGCAGTGAGCCGAGATGGCGCCACTGCACTCCAACCTGGGTGACAGAATGAGACTCCGTCTCAAAAAATAAAAATAAAAATGGCTTAGTCAAATACATTTGCCTGAAGCAAACTGGTAATGCGAAGAAATGGCCCTAGCCTCAAGTTCAGAGACATGACTTAAGTCCAGTCAGCTATCAATTTGCTTTTTGACTTTAAGAAGGTCTTTGTCATCTCTGGGTCTTAGAGACAGCGAGTTTTAATCTACTAAACAGAGAGTTGGATGAAATACTACTCTTATGTGTGATTCTGTATTAAAATGATTTGCATTTATAATTATTCCTAATATTCTAAATTATGAGCTAGAGTCAAGTTTCATTACTGTTGATTAAAACATTGCCATGAGAGGTGATATAGTATAAGGGTAAAAGACAAGCTTTGAATTTAAGAATGTAAATATGACACCTAGAAGAAGGCATTAGAACTATGTGGGGGCATTTTTAGACGGCCCAGTCATCAGAATCCCTACTGGCATTTAGTGGGTGGGTCCAAGGTAGCTAAATGTCCTGAAATGTGTGGGACAAGCCTACATAGGAGCAACACTGAAGAATCTCGATTTCACATCATATGGTTTCTCATTAGCTCTGTGACCTTTAATGACCTAAGCTGAAGTTATTTAATTCTAAGTCTCAAATTCCTCAAAGGTAAAATGGAAATAGTATTATCAATCTCAAAGAATTCTTGTGGAGGCCAATGTGTAACTTCACGGTGTGGGTTTGAAGCAAATCCTTGCTCTACCGCTTACTATCTGTGGGCTCAACTTCTCCAATTTCCTCATCCATAAAACAGGCAAAAAAGTTGCAGGAATGTGATAAGTAGTGACCGAACACATGTTAGCTATTATTAATATCAGTGTAGATGTAATTATTGATAAGTGCTCAGTGGGTATTCCCACTCCATGGCCTCTCAAGACCATGTTATGGAACCCAGATACACACGTTCCAAATCTCAATAACTACACCCAGCTCAGACCACCCTTGACAAGAACAATTAGTAAAAAAGAGTAGTGCTTATTCATTAGTGATATTAATTGATATTTTAGCAAACTGTCTTTCAAAACAAATCTGTAAACTGCTATTTAAAGAAAAAAAAGCAGCAGCAGCCAGGCATGGTGGCTCACACCTGTAATTCCAGCAATTTGGGAGGCTGAGGCAAAAGAATCAGCTGAGCCCAGGCGTTCAAGAGCAGCTGGGGAACGCAGGGAGGCCCCATCTTTACAAAAAGGAAATTTAAAAAGAATACAGCTGGGCATGGCAGTACGGGCCTATAGTCCTAGCTAATTGGGGGGCTGAGGAAGGAGGATCCTTGAGCCCCACAGATCGAGGCTATAGTGAGCTATGACAGTATCACTGCATTCTAGCCTGGGTGACAGAATGAAACTTTTCTCTCAAAAATAAATAAATAAGAATAAGCAAATAAAAATAAAGACCTTCCACTAACAGATACTCAGCACATTCCTCATATTTAAGTATCAGAAAGTTCCTCATCCAGCAAAGTGAATGGCTCCCATGCTCATCATGGTTGCCTACAGTTCCTGAGTTTTAATAGGGCACTGATGGGTCAGAATTAAAATTGTGCTGTCGTAAACTAGAAAATCTAGAAGAAATGGATAAATTCCTGGACACATACACCCTCCCAAGATTGAGTTGGGAAGAAATTGAATCCCTGAACAGACCAATAACGAACTCTGAGATTGAAGCAGTAATAAATACCCTACCAACCAAGGAGAAGCCACAAACCAGACAGATTCACAGCTGAATTCTACCAGAGATACAAAGAAAAGCTGGTACCATTCCTGTTAAAACTATTCCCCAAAACTGATGGGGAGGTACTCCTCCCAATCTCATTCTATGAGGCCAGCATCATCCTGATACCAAAACCTGGCAGAGATAAAACAAAAAAGAAAACTTCAGGCCAGTATCCCTGACAAACATTGATACAAAAATCCTCAACAAAATACTGACAAACCAAATCCAGCAGCACATCAAGAAGCTTATGCATCACCGTCAAGTATACTTCATCCCTGGGATGCAAGGTTGGTTCAACATATGCAAATCAGTAAATGTGATTCATCACATAAAAAGAACTAAAAACAAAACCAACATGATTATCTCAATAGATGCAGAAAAGGATTTTGATAAAATTCAACATCCATTCATGTTAAAAACCGTCAATAAACTAGGTATTGAAGGAACATACCTCAGAATAATAAGAGCCATCTACAACAAACCCACAGCCAACATCGTACTGAATGGGCAAAAGCTGGAAGCATTCCCCTTGAAAACTGCCACAAGGCAAAGATGCCCTCTCTCACCACTTCTATTCAACATAGTATTGGAAGTTCTGGCCATGGCAATCAGGCAAGAGAAAGAAATAATGAGAAGAGAGTCAGTCAAACTATCCTTGTTTGCAGATGACATGATCCTGTATCTAGAAAACCCCATCATCTCAGCCCAAAAGCTTAAGCTGATAAACAACTTCAGCAAAGTCTCAAAATACAAAATCAATGTGCAAAAATCACTAGCATTCCTACACACCAACAATAGTCAAACCAAGAGCCAAATCAGGAACAAACTCTTATTCACAATAGCCACAAAAAGAATAAAATACCTAGGAATACAGGTAACCAGGGAGGTGAAAGACCTCTACAAAGAGAAGTACAAACCACTGCTCAAAGAAAGTCAGAGATGAAACAAACAAATGGAAAAACATTCTGTACTCATGGATAGGAAGAATCAATATTGTTACAATGGCCATACTGCCCAAACCAATCTGATTCAATGCTATTCCTATTAAACTACCGTTGACATTCTTCACAGAACTACAGAAAACTCTTTTAAAATTCATATGGAACCAAAAAAGAGCCCCAGCAGCCAAGACAATCCTAACGAAAAAGAATAAGAACTCCACCACGGGCCAAAAGACCCACTTAAACACCTATCTCTCCATCTGTAGGAAAGAGAGCTCTTCTCTTCTCCTTCTTTGACCTTTTAAACCCCTTCTCTTAACCTCACTTCACCTGTGTCTGTGTCCTTGACTTCTTTGTCATGAGGCAACGAACCTCGGGTATTACCCCAGACAACCATGCTGCTTCAAAACTATACTACAGGGCTACAGTAACCAAAACATCATGGTACTGTTAGAAAAACAGACACATAAACAAAACAAACAATAGAGAACCCAGAAATAAGACTGCATACCTACAGCTATCTGATCTACAACAAACCTGACAAAAACAAGCAATGGGGAAAGGATTCCCTATTCAATAAATGGTGCTGGGATAACTGGCTAGCCATATGCAGAAGATTGAAACCAGACCCCTTCCTTACACCATATACAAAAATTAACTCAAGATGGATTAAAGACTTATAAATGTAAAACCCAAAACTAGAAAAGCCCTGGAAGACAACCTAGGCAATACCATTCAGGACACAGGCACAGGCAAAGATTTCATGATGAAGATGCCAAAAGCAATTACAACATAAGCAAAAATTGACAAATGTGATCTAATTAAACTAAAGAGCTTCTACATAGCAAAAGGAACTATCAAAAAACAGACAACCTACAGTATAGGATAAATTTTTTGCAAACTATGCATCTGACAAAGGTCTAATATCCAGAGTCTACAAGGAACTTAAATAAATTTACAAGAAAAAAATGTATCTTTTCAACAAACATGTATCTTTTCAAAAGAGATACATGTGGCCAACAATCACATGGAAAAAAAAAAAAACTCAACATCACTGATCATTAGATAAGTGCACATCAAAACCACAATGAGATACCAACTGACGCCAGTCAGAATGGCTATTATTTCCTATTTTGTTTTTCTGAGACGGGGTCTTGCCCTGTTGCCCAGGCTGGAGTGCGATGGCACGATCTTGACTCACTGTAACCTCCACCTCCCGGGTTCAAGCGATTCTCCTGCCTCAGCGTCCCGTGTAGCTGGGATTACAGGTGTGCACCACCATGCCCAGCTAATTTTTTGTATCTTTAGTAGAAATGGGATTTCACCACATTGGCCAGCCTGGTCTCAAACTCCCGGCCTTGTGATCCACCCGCCTTGGCCTCCCAAAGTGCTGGGATTACAAGCGTGAGTGCCTGGCCAGAATGGCTATTATTAAATAGACAAAAAATAACAAATGGTGGCGAGGTTCTAGAGAAAAAAGAATGCTTATACACTGTTGGTGGGAGTGTAAATTAGTTCAACCATTGTGGAAGAAAGTGTGTTGACTCTTCAAAGACCTCAAGACAGAAATACCATTTGACCCAGCCATTCCAATACTGGGTATACATTCAAAGAATAAAAATCATTCTATTTTAAGATACCTGCATGCCTTATGTTCATTACAGGACTATTCACAATAGCAAAGACATGGAATCAACCTAAATACCCATCAATGGTAGACTGGATAAAGGAAACATGGTACATACACACCATGGAATACTATGCAGCCATAAAAAAAGAACAAGATCATGTCTTTTGAAGGAACATGGATGGAGCTGGAGGCCATTATCCTTAGCAAACTAACACAGGTACAGAAAACAAAATACCACATGTTCTCACTTGTAAGTGGGAGCTAAATGATAAGAACACATGGACACATAGAGGGGAACAGCACACACTGGAGCCTTTCAGAGGGTAGAGGGTAGGAGGAGGGAAAAGATCAGGAAAAATAACGAATGGATAGTAGGCTTAATATCTGTGGGATGAAATAATCTGTTCAACAAACTCCCATGACACCAGTTTACCTATGTTAAGAAAAAGGCCGGGCGCGGTGGCTTACACCTGTAATCCCAGCACTTTGGGAGACTGAGGCCGGCGGATCATGAGGTCAGGAGATCGAGACCACCCTGGCTAACACAGTGAAACCCCATCTCTACTAAAAAAAAATACACACACAAAAAAAAATTAGCTGGGCGTGATTGCAGGCGCCCGTAGTCCCAGCTACTTGGGAGGCTGACGCAGGAGAATGGCGTGAACCCAGGAGGTGGGACTTGCAGTGAGCTGAGATCACACCACTGCACTCCAGTCTGGGCAACAGAGCGAAGACTCCATCTCAAAAAAAAAAAAAAAGTTAAGAAAAAAAAAAAAAAGATGTGCTGTATCTGTCAAAGTGTGGAAGAGGCTTAATTAATGATTATACTTCTCTGAAATAAAATTTGGCTAAAATGCCTTAATTTTAGGAGAAAATGTTTAAATAGACTGTGATCTATTTGATCCACACTTTTTCACAAATGCAAGCAGGATCGAAACCATGTTAATCAAGTTAAATTCTATAAAAAGACTGGTCATTTATACAATAGATGTTCAAAATCTAGCTTTACACAGACCAACAGTTAGGCTCCCAATATTTAAATGTACATATAAACATAGAAGTTTATTCTACAGATATACTGAAACATGTGTAAAATAATGAATATAAGGATATACTTCTCAATATTATTTATAAAAGCTCTAAGGTTTAAGTAGGGGGCTGGCTAAAAACATTTTGGTAATTTCATATGTTGAAATTGTCCAACTATATTAAAATAAATTGAACAGATTTCTCTGGCTGATATGCAATTGTCACCAAGAATTATATTAAAAAAAAAGAGTAAAGTTTGGAATAGTATGCATATTATATACAGAACATGTTTGTATCTGCATAGAACATATATGGAAGAATACATAAGAAAATTTGGCCTATCTCTGGGGAAGGCAAGGGAGAACTGAGACGAAATGGAGGATTTTCACTTTCTGCATCCTTCTATGTTGTTTACAGAGCTTTTTAAAGCCATGTGCACGTATTAATTAAAAAATGAACAATTTTTTAAAAATAAAAGCGCAGACACTCCATACCTGTCGGTTTTCCTTTATACTGAATCCAGTGTGTTACATGATAAGCATGACCAATGCAGACAGATATTACAGTTCCTTGCTTCTCTGCAAAACCACCAACCACCTTTCCTAAATTTGAGTAGATGAGGCACATGCTTTGCACTGTTGCCTGTAGGAAAAGGGCCTACAAAACATTTGAAAAGTGTGTTTTTGTATTCTGGTATAAATAATTCTTTAATGGCTCTAAATGTCTTTCTGCCTTTATTGTCAAGCCGGCAGTAGTACCAAGCACACTGTCTTGCATAAACTTCAAAAAAAGCACTCTGCTGGTCGATGGCTGTTCTTTATCCTCCAGCCAAATGCCTAGGGGACTGTATGAACCTATTCATATCAGTAAACATCAATGTACAGCTTCCTTACCAGACAGAATCACACTGTGTACTCTGCCACCACTCCACACTATGCCCATCACCAAACACTACCCAGAAAAGCAACGAGGCACACAGCACTAGTAAATGCCCCATTTGTCCTGTTCCTCAACAAAACACAAGCCAGCCCACTTAATAATGTCCAGAAGCTGTTATATATTCCAAGTAGGAACAGACATGGCCAGAGCTGCCTCATGGCTCCCAGATCCCAGTTTAAAGACAACCCTAGGCCTTCCTATATCACATTCTAGGTGATCCCCTGGCTTTGGGAGAATAAAAACAGCTCCTTTCTACCAGTACCTAGGCCTGGCTACCATCTCAAATTCATTATGAGCTGTGTGATCTTAGGCAAACTGCTTAGCCTCTCTAATCCTGGATGTCCTCATCCGCAAAATGGTGCCAGTAATGTCACCCATCTATAGCTCACAGAGCTACAGTAAGAATAAAGCTTTTGGCATCCAAGTAGTCATCCATGCATGTCAACTAATGTCACTACCAACATCTTTAGACACAAACCCACAGCAGCCTCCTGTTTGGTCTCCCTAATTCCACTCTAGCTTCCACCCACTGGTAAAAGTGATCTTAAAAGGGGATATGGTAAAATCATCCTCCACTCTTCTTCCAACACTGAAATGTAAAGACAGCTCTCCACTGTCATTAGAATGAAGTCCAGAAGGCTCGATGCAAACCTCTCCAAGTCTCAACGATTAACGATGAGAACTCTTCCTCCACCCACACCTCTCTTCCCCACAATAGGGTAGACTTGACAGATGATCCTAATTCTCCTTTGATGACATTTTCAAACTTACAAAGTTGTCTAATAAGGATCATTATGCACTTCAGTGTGAGCTCCATTCACCACTATACTGCTCACATAGCTATCAACAAGAAATGTTGAGGACTCATCTTTTCAAGAATTACAATCTATACAACCCATAATAGTGTTAAAGCTGGAAGACATGACAAACAAGCTTCAGTGTTCTATCATATTAAACTTGTCCATATGGAGCTGAACAGAACCAATGAGATTATGCAAGAGAAGCCAAAAGGTAAGTGACTATTAAATACCAGATCCTGGCCGGGCGCGGTGGCTCACGCCTATAATCCCAGCACTTTGGGAGGCCGAGGCAGGTGGATCGCCTGAGTTCAGGAGTTCAAGACAAGCCTGGCCAACATAGTGAAACCCTGTCTCTACTAAAAATACAAAAAATTAGCCGGGCATGGTGGTGCATGCCTGTAATCCCAGCTACTCAGAAGGCTGAGGCAGGAGAATCATTTGAACCTGGGAGGCGGAGGTTGCAGTGAGCCAAGATCGCACCATTGCACTCCAGCCTGGGCAACAAGAGCAAAACTCCACCTTAAAAAAAAAAAATTCCAGATCCTTCAGTTGACAGGTCAGACCAGATGATTCATCCACCTACCATCTAACACTGTGCCTAACTGAAATGCATGACTTTCAGTTACAGGTTTCACTTTGGACATATCTGTTTACCTATTTGAATGTGAGCCCCAAGTTATTTTTATATTTTGCTTTTCCTCTCAGGCTGAGAAAGCTGCTGCTAAAAACTCTCAGAGTAAAAGTATGCTGATATCACACTCCAGGGAATTTAGTTTCTAAGAAAAGCCCACTCATTTTTAAAACACAAGATGAAGAGAACACAGACTTCAAGCAAGTTGGGAGTTAGGGAAATATAGCTCAAGGTCTCAATGACTTGCCCACCACCCCTGCTTTTTCAGAAATGCTGTTTGGGGGAGGGGATCATGGTAACTTAACATGGGAAAGATGTGATCGGATAAAATCTCTTTTATCCTTCAGAGGGAAGAGGAATTCACAACCAATCACTTCAATCCTTATTTTCTTTTTAAAGTATTATTTTTATTGTGGTAAAACATACATAACATAATTTATCACCTTAATCATTTTTAAGTATATAGTTTTATGGCTTTAAGTACATTCACATTGTTGTGTAACCATCACCACCATCCATTTCCAGAGCATTTTTAACATCCCAAAGAGAAATTCTGTACCTATTAAACAGTAACTCCCCTCTCAGCCCCTGGAAACCACCATTCTACTTTCTGTCTTTGTGAATACACTAGGTACCTCATATACATATAAGCATATAGTATTTTTCCTTTTGTGACTAGCTGATTTCACTTAGTATAATGTCCTCAAGGTTCATCCATGTTGTAGCAAGTGTTAGAATTTCCTTCCTTTTTAGGGCTGAATAATATTCCATTGTATGCAAACATTCTATTTTGTTTACCCATTCATCCATCAATGGGTATTTAGGTTGTTTCCTCCCCTTGGTTATTATGAATAATGCTGCTATAAACTGGGGTGTACAAACATATCTTCAAGAACCTGCTTTCAATACTTTCAGGTCTAAACCCAGAAGTGGAATTGCTGGATTATATGGTAGTTCTATTTTTAATTTTTTTCAGGAACTGTCATATTTGTTTTCTATAGCATCTGTACCATTTTACATTCCCACCAATAGTGCATGAGTGTTCCAATTTCTTCACATCCTGGCCAGCATTTGTTATTTTCTGGGTTTTTTAATAGTAGCCATCCTACTGGTAATTCTTTAAGCATTTTTATTTTAAAACTGGCTAATTGTATTAAACTTTTGTCCCATCTATGCAATTGGCTAAGAATATTAGAAAACCTGGGGGTTCCACGAGTATGCTACTATTCGCTTTCTGAGAGGTAATTTTAATAATAGCAGCTGAGATTAAATTTTAAAAATAAAGCTTTGGACACAAAACCATCCTGTATTCAAATATGAAACAGCTACTTCTGAAGCAAAGTAGGTTCCCTAAGCCTCGGTTTTCTCCTTGGTGAAATGGAGCTATGAATATCCATTTCTTAAAGTTCTTGGGAGAATTCACTTACGAAATTGTACAAAGCACTTAGCATGCTCTCTGGCTCCTAAGAAGCACTTAAAGACAGATGATGATAAGGAGGAGGAAAGTCTCATTATTGCTGGAATACCACTAAAAGTTAAGTCACAAAAAGGTCTCTTTAGCATTGAAATATACATATCCTTTCCTCAACTACTCCCAGATGACCCTGTTTTACAATTCATGTATATACTCACCAAACCTCAAGATTGTCACTGTAGACAAGATAGTATTTTCTTATATACAAATTATAAACATAAATATTCTTTTCCCAAAGGCAGGATATTCAGGTAGGACAATAAACAGTGGTAGCACATCACAAAATTATACCTTTTTTCAGTTTGAAAAAGTGGTAACAAGAACTTGTCATATATTTTAAGTTATACTTAATTTAGTTACAGCAAAAAGGTAGAGTGCACATTGTGAGACAAGATTGGTTTTCCCTCTTCTCTTGATTAGTTAATTAAAAAGTTAATGCCAAATGGCTATATTTTAAACATATGGCTTAGGCTAAATTCACATATTGTATTTAAAAAACCAGCTTGATCAGCCTGGCGCAGTGGCTCACGCCTGTAATCCCAACACTTTGGGAGGCAAAGGTGGTGGATCATGAGGTCAGGAGTTCGAGACCAGCCTGACCAACATGGTGAAATCCCATCTCTGCTAAAACATACAAAAATTAGCCAGGTGTGGTAGCATGTGCCTGTAATCCCAGCTAGTCAGGAGGCTGAGGCAAGAGAATCGCTTGAACCTGGGAGGTAGAGGTTGCAGTGAGCCAAGATTGCACCACTGCACTCCAGCCTGGGTGACAGAGCAGGACTCCATCTCAAAAACAAACTAACAAACAAACAAAAAAAAAACAAGCTTGATCTGTTGTAGATTTCCTGTGTATCTTTAACTTGGAATTTTTATCAGGCTTCTCATTTAAATTCAAATAATCTATGGGAAAGTCTCAGAAATCACTTAACCCAAGCTGCCATCAAATAGCTGCTGTTCTGTTTATAGAAATTTACTAATAAATTATAGTAAAATATAAAACAGTTGGGAACCTGAAGCAATTGTGAAAGAAGATGAATGCTTACTTCTCATTTAAAGAAATCAAATAAATGAAAGTCGGTTTTAAAATAAAGGTTAAACCAAAAGGGTACTAACTCACCATCAAAACACTTCCAGACCCTCTATGAGTGTGTGTGCCACGTATTTTTCTAAGCACTTACATTGACACCTTTAATTTCTACATAAGGATTCTGATTTGGGTTCCATTAATATTACAATGCACTTTAAATTGACCCTTAAAATTGTGACACATTAACTTGATTCATATACTCCACTGAGAAATATTCCTGTGAAATAGCACTCCAAAACCTTAATTATGTTACTGGCTTCAGGTTTCCACCACCTTGGCTAACGTAAGTCCATACTAACTTTTTTCTTCCATCCACCCAGAGACATGGTTCAAAACATCAGGATGCCTTGATAATGGCATTAGTTTAGGTTTATTAGCTCAGGAAATTCTTTCTGTTGCAATCATTGTTCCATTAAAATTCTTTAAAATTACTCTGTAATTCCAGTAACTAAGGTATATGGGCATGTAATCTTAAATATTTCTATGGTAGTTCAAGAGTAATGAGGGATCTCATCTGATTTTCCAAAGAACCAATTAACCAATGCTAGGAAGACTCAGGGTCACATTTTGAGTATCTATCAACCCTGGGTCTCAGTGATTATGGGGGCCAGCCAGAAGGAATGGCCTCCTTCTCTCTCATCCCATGTCATCCTCTTCTGCAATTTATGCTCTGGCAATAATATCTATACTTCCCCCAAATGTGCCCTGCTGTGGCACCCTCACTCATGCCCCTTAATCCTACTTGGAGTAAATTCTCATTCTTTTCCAGCGTACCAGCATCTCCCTTGCAAAGTCCTTCAATTCTGAGGAACAGAGAAAGGAGAGAAGGACAAGTCCACAAACTCTATCATTCTAACAGCGAATGAAAGGGGTTCACAATTATCTAAAACTTAAAAAGGAAACTATGTACATTATCTATTTTCTACATTTTATATAAAACTTTATATTATATACAAAAGTACTCTGTTACATTTTTTAATTAGATAGAATGCTTGGTGAAACACGTTTGATTTTTTCCTCTTCTCTGAGTTCATTAAGGAAATTAATTTGCAGAGATAATTCTATATGATTCACACACAGACCAAAAAAAATTAGCAGGCAATTCTTGAGCTAAAACAGCTTGTAAATAAACATCATGAATATGGACAAAATGTGAACACCCACAAGGCAAGTAGTGAAGAATTCCGCCTACATAAATCTACTGAGTCATACTTTAATTCAACAAGTTGTCTCTGAGTCCTGATAGGGCGTTCTGTCCTATGTTTGGTGCCACAGGAGTTTCCAGAAACCTCAAGACCAGGGCCCTACTTTCAAAGAGGTTAGACAATGTGGTAAGATGTTAAAATTCATGGTATCATTGAAACCCTAAGAAAAATTCTTAAATTACTTTTTAGATAATAAGACATGATTATATAAACAATTAAAATTTTAAGTATGGGTATTCAACCAAACTGCACATCTTGCTTCACTGTCCATCATTGTTGTATGTTTGCTGGGGAAAGGGAGGAGTTGGGTTTTTTTTATTTGTTTCTTTGAGCAGAGGGCCTCCCTTGTGGACACAGACTATGTTTCCACAATGTACTGTGTTTGCAATTTAGAAACATGTGGGGTTGGCCTTGCCTGCTGGCTGTCAACAGGAACTGAGTGCCCAGGCCCCTGGCTGTTCTGCCACAAAGTCCCTCCTCCCCCAGAGGCCTCTCACCTGACAAGATAGCAATCTGTAGCTATAACTGATCAAAACTGCTTACCTAGGTAATCATCTCTACTGCCTGCAAAAAGATGACTCTTGAATTTCCACCTCCAGCCTCTCCCCACACAAAGATGATTTACAAATGAGGAAAGAAAAAAAAAAAAAATAGACAGCACAGCAGAAGTCAGTAAAGAACACTACTGGCCCAGGCTCCTCCCTAACTGAGCTCCTGAGGGAAGTAAGGGAGAGGAGAGGTGTCATCCCACTGAGAGCCCAGTTCCTTCTACCTGCACATGGAAGGGAAGAAAACAAACTCACCAGCATGCTGACCCTACCCTTCTCTCTATCTGGAAAGTTTAGTCTTTTAGGCATACCCACAGAGCAGCAAATATCTGCCCACATTTCACATTTTCCTAATGCGTTTGTTCTAAATTCACCAAAATCTTAGTATTCTACTCTTTAAAATTGTGCAGATACAAAATTTTGTCACAGGAAAATATTAGGGAAAAAAGAAGAAGAAATACTTTCCTTTTCAGTCCCCAGGTCCCTAACATCAAATGTATTTATGTGGATGCCCTCAAGACCTCACAGGCTTTTTCTAAAGGAAGTAAAAATGTGCAACTTTCTAAATGTACATCAACTTTTCCATTTTAAAAATAGTCCCCAAAAGTGGACTGATTTGTTACTGGTCAGAAAATGAACGTATCACCCAAATAAAATTCTCAGCACAGATCCAATCTCTCCCATGATGCAAACAGAAAGAAAGTTACAGTTAAGCGCAACCCAAAATGTAGTGAAATAAAATATCATATGAAACCATGACCGATACAAAAAATGGCTGCCAGAGAAAATTCCTTAAATCTCCAAAGAATCATGTTTTCCAACCCTACCTAGCATGGGGAGAACTACCTTAACTGAATGCGAGAATCCTGTATTCCTTAAAGACATGTGAACTCTATTTGTAATGTCTACAGAAAGCTCAGCCCTGGGAGTAAAATTTTAGATGTTCATCTTCCCTTGTCACTGATGGGGAAATGATTACTTACTACCCGGGCCAGAGAGGGAAAATGAACTTGCAGGCTTATGTGAAAAAAGCAAAATGCTGTTTTTCTAGAAGAGCTGATTAAGAACACGCTAATTGTCCTAAGTGTAGCGGAGTGAGACCTTGCTCCCTAGTTCCTGTCAGGCCTCTGAGCCCAAGCTAAGCCATCATATACCCTGTGACCCGCATGTACACATCCAGATAGCTGGTTCCTGCCTTAACTTATGACATTCCACCACAAAAGAAGTGAAAATGGCCTGTTCCTGCCTTAACTGATGACATTATCTTGTGAAATTCCTTCTCCTGGCTCATCCGGGCTCAAAAGCTCCCCTACTGAGCACCTTGTGACCCCCACTCCTGCCTGCCAGAGAACAACCCCCTTTGACTGTAATTTTCCTTTACCTACTACCCACATCTTATAAAACGGCCCCACCCCTATCTCCCTTCGCTGACTCTCTTTTCGGACTCAGCCCGCCTGCACCCAGGTGAAATAAACAGCCTTGTTGCTCACACACAGCCTGTTTGGTGGTCTCTTCACATGGACACGAGTGAAAGTTCCCAGCTCGTGGAGGAGAGAAGAGCAGTTCTGTGGGTTTGGCCTTAGACAACAAAGGCTAGGGTTCACTGCCCCATGCAGACACAGTCCACAGGCACTGTCACTCTGACAGCTTGATATCACTAGGGCCTGAGAGACTGGGCAAGACAGAGGGCTGTCAACATATGTTGACCACGTCACTGTCTGCACTTAACAGAGCAGATTATCAAGATCATAGAAGTTTTGTACGGAGAAAAAATGAAGGCCAGGCTGGCTGAGTGACTTACGCTGACTGACACTATGCAACTTTGTGGCTACACATCCTCTCGTGTTTTATAAGCATGTTCTACCTGCATTGATATGAGCGAGGATTCTGAATAAGACGGCCTACATAAACAGTGCCCATAGCTCCTGTCTGAAAATTGGGACACAGTCTGACAAGTATAAACAGACATCTGGAATTCATCATGCAGGGTACCTGAAACCAGGACAGGCTCAGAAAATGCAGGGTGTGTCATCACCCTACCTACCTCACTAGGCTCCCAGGCCCCTCCCCTGGAGAGCTGATTCAGTAAGTCTGGGTGGTGCCTGAGAATCTATATTTTTAATAAGTGCCCTGAGGAGATTCTTAAGCTTAGGTAAGTTTGGGAAACACTGGATTGGACTAATTATACTTTGTAACACTTAGCTTTCTCAAGATAGTTCCTACCTTTAAATCCCATTTAGCACTGTCATCAGTTATGTTAGCTTATAAATGGTAACAATAAATGAATTTTATTTTATCTTAATCCCCCAAATAACATAATTTTGATAATATCCATTTTAAAGAAAGAAGTTAAGTAATTGTGCAAGCTCATACAGCTGGTAAGTGACAAAAGGCAATTCTCCAGGAAGAAGGATGGGAAGATGGGGTAATAGGGAGGGAGAGGCAGGGATTTAAACAGAGATCTAACTCTAACAGCTATACTTGTAACCACTATATACACAGCCTCCTATACAAACATCAATCCTCTTCATTTTTTTAAAAAAAGTAATGGCGGTTGACTTATTTCTAAAAGTCAAAAAGGTTTAGAAAAACATTTCTGAGTTATTATTCCTTTCTGGCTATACAGAGACCCAAAGATCCAAAAATATCTCTTAACAAATTGTTTTTATCGAATGCTGCTCTCAAATTTCTCTTTTGATGAAGTTTTGATCCTAGCCTCCATACCTCTCCCCAGTAGTAAACAGATACAATAAAAAAGTCAACAGCTTGGCCAAGTGCAGTAGCTCACGCCTGTAACCCCAGTACTTTGGGAGGCCAAGGCAGGAGGCCAGAAATTCGAGACCAGTGCAGGTAACATGGCAAAACCCCATCTCTATAAAAAGAAAAAAATACAAAAATTAGCTGGATGTGTTGGTGTGTGCCTGTAGTCCCAGCTACTTGGGAGGCTGAGGTAGGAGGATGGCTTGAGCCTGGGAGGTAGAGGCTGAAGTGTGCTATGATTGTGCCACTGCACTCCACCCTGGGCAACAGAGTGAGACCCTGTCTCAAAAATAAATTTAGAAAATTAAATTAAAAAGTCAACAGCTCCTCCCATAGAAACAATTAGAGGAATTACAATAGGTTATAATTTAGCCCAAAAATCTAGTCAATATCAGATAGAGGTGTAGATTTTTATACCAGTTTATAATGAACAAAGAAGTCATATTCAAACATTTTTCTAGCTGCTCTGTTCTATCATGCCTAACACTGAAATTTTTTAAAAGAAGAAGAAAGTCCATCCTTTCTATTCTTCCTGCCTTAAAAAAGACCTGCTATGTCAAGTGAACAGTACTCCTACACCCTTCTCCTCTCCAGCCTCAGGTTAATTTAAAAAGTCACTCAAGTTTGAAAAGGACACAAAAACTATAACCAAAGGCAAACTCATGATTCTTTCAACAAGTACTTATTGAGGGCTTCTAATATGCCAGGCACTGTTCTAGGTGCTATAGATACAGCAGGGAATAAAACAAAGACCTCTGCCCTCAAGGAGTTCACATGCAGCAAACAGCTCATCAGGCAGTGATAGGTGCTGCAGAGCCCAAGGGAGCAGGGATGGGACAGGGTGATGTACCTGAAGTGGTCAGGGAAAGTCTCCCTAATGGGGCCATCTGAGCAGAGGCCCGAGGAATGGAGAGCAAAGCACACTATATCTGCGGGGGGAGAGCATCCTCTAAAGAGAAAGGAGGGTGCCCAGCTGACCCCACTCCCACCCAAACCACAATCCACCAACATTTTCTTCCTGCAGATATGGCACCAGCCTTCTCCCAGTTGCTCAGGCCTGAAACTGAGCTGTGATCCTTCCTCTCCCTCCTCATTACTCTATCTTCCCATCCTTCTTCCTGGAGAATTGCCTTCCACATCTCCCTTGTCCTGGAATACTCTCCTCTTACCCTTCAGACTTCTCACTAGAAGTCATTCCCCCCAGAGTGAGTTTTCTGATCTCCCCATTACATGCAGATCCTACATTACACACTTATTACACTTACTACACTCTGTACTTCTCCCAGCACTAGTCACAACTATAATTAAATCATTATTTCTGTAATTTAATGTCTGCTCTGCCCCAATAAACTAATCTCCATGAAGGCAAAGACTATATTGATTGTACTCATTTTTGCATCTCTAGTGCCTGAAAAATAGCCGAGTTCAATAAATATTGGAGAAGGAATTAAGCCTTCCTTCTCATGCTTCTGTGTTCTTGCTCAAAGAAAATTTACAGTTGCATTTTTCCATGGCATCATCTATGCCACACAGATTTCCTTCCTAATAAAAAAAAAGTTAGGAGCTATGAAAAATCCATACGTAGCTAATGAAGTCCCTAAGTGAGCCATTCAGACCACGTGTCTGCTCAGTTTCATTTCATATTACAGAATCCTACACTAAAAGGGAAGGCAGCAAAGCAGAGCTGCCCACTCACTCCTAAGATCACACAGGTCACTCCTCCAGGAGCAAATTAAAGGGATGTGCTGCTTGTCCAAAATTATCAGAATTTTTTTTAATTAAAGATAATGGGAGCCACTTACTCTGTGACAGGAAGTAAAAAGACAGTGCAGCAAGCACATACCTCATAATTTAAATGTTAATAGTGGCCACCATTAGCTGCACCCTTTCCAGGTGCCAGGTACCCTGCTAGGTGCTTCACGCACATGACCTCACTTAACTGAACTGAGTCTTTGCAGCCACACCATGATCCAAATGAATAAGTGCTTCAACCCAGGAATAGGAAGCAATACTGTCGGGCCCCAAAACCCCTGCAAAGCATGTGCATTACAACCGAGTGTTCTAGTACCAAATGCACCCAGAATGCTGGTACTGAATGGGAACCACACAGCTGCTCTAGTCCAAGTTCCCCCAGGCTTATAGGCCCAGAGAGGGGAAGCAACTGGCACAAGATCACACAACCCATTGGTAGCTAGGTCTCACCAAAAGCTCTATCCCTGTCAGGCCATCCTTCTGATAGATCAAACCATTCCTCACAGAGGGTCCCTAAAACCCTGAGAATAAATGTGTCAAGTCAAGCTTTCCTAAGGAACACTGCAATGTTATAAAAAGCCTAAAGTACCATTTAGAGTTGAGCAACAGCAAAACAGAAGGACTTTATCTCTCTTCCTTCTTGCAGCTGCCACTGATCTGAGTTCACACAACAAGCCCCTTTGTCTCTGAGCTCCCATGCAGCTCTTCTGAGCGACAGAAGCCCAGGAACACCATGGCCCTGGGCTCAGGCCAGCCCGAGCTGAGCGAAACAGGCGAAAATGCAGGCGGCTTGGACATTCTTCCTTCATCAAATACTCTGGAGTGGCAGAAAGCACAATTTTGCACACATGATCACACTCTGTACCTACAGTGGAGTGAAATCAAGCCTGAGCCATGGAATTCACCTCTGCACCCTGAACAGCACCCTGATTTTTATGATTCCTGTGGCAAATCTCATCACTTGCATCCAACTGAATTTACCATAGAATCCAACCACCTCTTTTTTTCCTCAAATTAGCCAACTACCAGCCAATAGCCTGATATAATAATACCACTTACCAGAACCACTGGGCCTGCCAGGCTAGACTAAATTAGCAATTACACGCACTTAGTGATAAGAAGTTCTCATGGAGAAGTCCCCAAATGGCTTCATGCTATCCTCAGGGGCCTCAGGCCCCAGTACCCTAATACCCTGGAACGGCAATGCCCAAGAGAACTTATGTTCCAACGAGGGGCTCCAAGCCAGTGGCTCCTCTGGTTACAGTAAGCCTCAGCTTAGTTGGAGACAGGATGAGAACCATTTAATTCCCCACAACAGATCCCATGAGGGACAATTCATGGGATCTGCTAAAGATGTACCCACTCTCTACTACTGGCCCCAGCAACTCAGCCAGAGTCTTTGACCACCTCAAGCAATGCATGGGCTCCCAAAAGGTGCTGTGTGACAACAATGCTCTATTTAAAACTACAGTCGTTTATTCTGTGAGTCGTTTTTAAAGTAAAAATCAAATGACAATGTATATAAGAGCACCTCAAACATTTAAAGAGCTAAACAATCCAAGAGTATTCAAAGATTTACCATTTTGGCATGCTAACCACACTTGAGGGCTGAGACTCAGGGACCATAAGTTTATGGGGTCTCCATGTCCTCATAGTAGGCCACATGGGCTGTAGTGGAAAACCAGCACAGTCAGACATTGACCGAATCCTAGAGCTGCATCCTAGGGCAAGTGACACAAGCTGCTTCAGCTCACGTTTCTCATCAGTTAACTGCGGTTAACATCTCTCTTGGTATGACAGTGAAATATCACGTGACAAAAAGGAAGTCATGTCAGTCATTAGCCAAAAGCCAGCAATAGATTACTATGTCTCCCTTTCTGATGAGATTTCACTGTGACTCGTCTAGACCACAGGGAGACCTCTGTAAGTAAAGGATTTCTAACAGTGGAGTTTGTTTGACTCACTGTGGCAGGTGGTTGGAAAGAACCTCTTTGGGGCAGACTTGTGGGTAACTGCCAATTCTCTATACCTTTTGGACCAGGCTCTGACCTAAGGAGAATATAAAAAGTTGTCGGTGAAGTTCTTAAGCCTCTGCCAGAAAACCTTGGGTTTTCTGTCTTCCACGCTAGACCAAATTCTGCTTACACATTAAGGCTGAATTCAAATGTCATCTCCTACGTAATGGCTTCCTCCTTAGGGATCTCCCCTGTTGCTGAAGTTTAGCTGGCTGTACATGGTTTGGTCCACCCTGATGGATGGTAATTTCCTTAAAAACAGGGCTTGGGGCTCATTTGCCTGTGTAAACTCAGCACCTCATCATAGATGTGGCATGTAGTTAACGATTATTGGTAAGTGCTTGCTCAACTGAGTTGACTACTGAATAGCATTAAATTCAAACCAATTTAGTAAATCCCAGTTTTAAATAAACAAGAAATCTCCTGTTGGGGAAAGACTGTGTAATCTTATATATGTTTGTTGAGATATCTGTCCCATAAGAATAGAAGTTATATCCTTCAACCCCAGGAATCACAGCCAAGAGTTTGGAATTTAAACCTTCTTTCAAAATCATATCTTTACTTGGATTTATAAAGGATGTTGATTATCAAGAAACCCAGTTTAAGAGCTCTACAGCTTCAAATTTCCAGTTAGAACCCTCCAATTCTTGCTGTAAACATTTGTGAATTGTATTTTAGAGAGTGATTAAATTAGCCATTCCTCCTCCCACCAAATCAAACATGTTGGTTTTTCCAGTAGGACATTTCATAAGCCGTTCTAGGAAAATATACATATACATATATATATCACAGTGCATTTGTTATGGCTGGGATTAAAAAGGATCTGAAAAGTCAACTCTTCACTAGTGATGAATATTTTAATGGCAAAGGAATCAGGAGAGGTGATAGAGTGAGATTTGACTGTACGTTGACATACTGAACGCTATATCCACTAACGCTTAAATCAGCAGCTTTTGTTTTAACCTCCCAGCAGCATTCTATTTAACAAAGATCATTAGAGCATCCACCTCTATAGTAATAGCTATTTCCATCACCCAATTAGAAGCCAGAGTACTGAAAGAGCTGCACCTTTGTATTTGAATGAGGCATTCTGTATAACCAATGACTTAACAAATCCTTATCCAAGTAGCTAACAAAATGATCCTTTGATGGTATTTAAGCCAAAGTGCATCATTAATTATTTATTTTTGTTGGTGGTGTTTTTATTTTAAAGTCAGACTTAATGAGGTATAATTTGCATGCAGTAATCCAATCTTTTAAGTGTACAGTTCAATGAGTTTTGACAAACACACACAGTCATGTAATCACCACCACAATCAAGATATAGAACATTTCATTTATCTCAAAAATTTCTCTATGCCCTTTGTAGTCAATCTTTTCCCCCATCACATGCTCCTGGCAGTCATGATCTATTTTCTAACCCTATACTCTTGCCTTTTCCAGAATATCATTTAAATTGAATCATAAAGTATGGATTCTTTTGAGTTTGGCTCCTTTCACATAACATAATGCATTTGAGATTCAGCCAAAGAGTTGTGTTGTTCTTTCTCACTGATGAGCAGTATTCCATTGATAGGCATACCAGTTTGTTTATCCATTCACTAGTTGAAGGACAATTACATTTTTTCCAGTTTTAGCAGTTATGAATAAAGCTGTTAGAAGTATTAGCCTACACGTTTTTGTGTGAATAGAGGTTTTCAATTCTCTTGGATAAATACTTAGGAGTGAAACTACTCGCTTATATGGTATATGTTTAACTTTGTAAACACCACCTATTTTCCAAAGTGGCTATATCTTCTCAGACTCTCACCAGCAATGTAGGAGAGTTCTAGTTGCTCTGTATCTTTGTCAGTACTTAGTATTATCTGTTTTTTTTGTTTGTTTGTTTGCTTTTTACTTATTTTAATAGATGTGTAGTGGTATCTCTGTGTTTTTTTTTTTTTTTACTTTTGATTTTGAAATAACTCTAGACTCACATAGAAGATACAAACATTGTAGAATGTTCCTGTGTATCCTTCACCCAGCTTCTCCCCATATCTTACGTAATAACTATACACTTATCAAAAGCACAAACTTGACACTGGGTACAATAATATTACTATTAATAAACTACAGCCCACGTTCAGATTTCACTAGTTTTTACATGTTCTTTGTTGTTTGTTTTTTTTTACATACAATTCTATAAAACTTTATCTCATATACAGATTTATATAACAATTTCCACAATTGGGATATAAATCTGTTCCATCAAAGCACATTATATATTGAAAAGACCCTTTTGGGATTATAAACATCATCTGCTGGAAGCACTTTGGTAAATGATGATGACTTTCTTTTGACCTTTTCCCTTACCACATTAAAAAGCCAATTGTCTATGCTCCAGCTGGTATATACAAACCACAATTGCCAGAGAAGTTCACTTTTCAGAATGGGTGTTTGTCCTGTTCACTCTTTCTTTATTATGTGCCAGACCCAGTAGAGGCAGAGTGGATAAAATAGCAAACAAGAGAACAGTACTTCCTGCCTTTAAAAGAATTTAGAGTGTGAGAAATAGTCATTCACTCATTCATACACACACACACACACACACACACACACACACACACAGTGACAAACACTATCCATGAATGAAAAGTAACAAGTGAGATGAAAGGTTAAAACACAATCTGGTTAAGACAGTGAGGAAGGTCCTTGTAAGCAAGCCCCATCCTCAGACTCAGTATTCAAGGCCTTCTGTGGGACCACGGCATCCAAGCGCCAGAGCCATTGAGTATGAAACACAGAAACCAACAAGTTCTTAAAGCAGAATACAAAGAAGATGCTCAGGGCTTAAGAAATTCACTGAAGACTTCTTATCTTCTCCTTAAGTCAGTGTCTAGCCCAAAAGATATACAGAGTTGGCAATTACCCATGTGATGTTACCTTAGGACACCCATAGGCCTATTTCTGCCTTAAAACGTTCTTTGCAACCACCTGCCACAGTGAGCCAAACACTACTACTAGAGATCTTGTAGTTACAGAGGTCTCCCTCTGCTCTAGATGAGTCACAATGAAATCTTTTCAGAAAATGGGAACACAGTAATTCATCATTGGCTTTTGGCTCCGGCATGACCCTCTCCTCTTGTCTGAGGGATCCACACTTATAAAATTCTTCAAGGTAAACTGCCCCTCTCCCCTTCTAACCTGAACATATTTTTGTCATTAATCTCTAATGCTGTTTGTCCCATGTCTCTCTCTCCATTCCATACTAATAATCTCAGAAGTCTGACTCATCTCCGTATCTCCTGGCATCTGTACCCTCAGCTCCTACGCACACAGTAGATGTCAATAAACATTCAGTGAATGTTTACATACAAGGTATGATTTCAGATTACAATGTCCACAGTAGGGCTTTGAGGGAGTGGATTGTGAAACAGATGGGTCATCATAGGAAAGATACCAATCGAAGGGCATGGGGAAGGCTATCCAGTTCAAGAAGCATACCACAGCGTAGCTAAATATGGCAACAGGATACTTGGGCACCTGAGAGAGGGCAGACGCGGGACAGAAGGAGATGGTGTGAGGGAGTAGGAAACAAGACTTCTCCATACATGGTAGCACTCAGAACCAAGCTAGCACCTGTCAGAGAAAAAAAAAGCAGACATACTCTGAAGCAGAAACGAGAGACAGAAAGGGCTCTCTCTCTGTCTCCATGACTTTGTTTATATGGACATTTGCCAAGAGCAGGGCTATGGAAGACCAGGAGCTCAAAAAGAAGCAAGCATTTGCAACAGCTGCTATGGAAGTCAGCTAGGAAATTAATAAGAAATGAGATCAAGGACTTCAACTCACATACCAGTTCCAAAACCCTCTGGAGTCCCTCTGTGCACAAGGCAATGACCTGGGTTTGCCAGTCCATGAGGCCTGGGTCCTATCCTGCAATGCCTTCTGATCCAGCTATGAGGAAGTTCGCAGGCTGCCCAAGAGTTTATGGGAAAAGAAGACACTGTTCTTGGCCCTGCATTAATTGAGCCTTTCACATGTAGAAATTGTTTAGTGATTAGTAAATGCAAGAATTCCCAAATCAAAACACTGTTTTACAACATAAATTTAAAACTATCAGAAAATTATTCCAGCCCATATTTCCAAAACCACTGGCTTTTCAGCAGGACTTCCTCTTAACCAGCACCTTGGCCTTTGCCACCTTACAGTACCCGGGGTGATACGTGGACTATGGAAAGGAGATGGAGGACCCTGCGGCCAGCCACACTTACCCACTACATGTCTTGAGGACAGCTAGCCCTGAGAGCTCCCAGACAGAGGTCTGAAACACACCCCAAAATGAAGTAGGGACATCCTTCCACAAGTTTCACTTGTAATTTTGGTAGTATGCCTCATGTGGGTAACACATGCTACCATTACAATGCCATTTTCCAAAAACACTGAGCTTCTTGGATGCAAGGTGTTAAGTACCAGTAGGTCCCCAGTCACTCAAGTTTCAGTTACGCCAATTGCTTACACTCTCTCTGTCCTCACTAAGGTTTCAACCAAGAAGAACCTTGCTTCCTGGTAACACAGTGAACCACAAAGTAAAACAGAAACTGACAACCGCAAGATGGTTTTCAATGGTCTCTGGGAAAAACAGCGAAGCAGGTAGAACTGCCCCTCTCAGACTGTAAACTAGTTCAACCCTTGTGGAAGTCAGTGTGGCGATTCCTCAGGGATCTAGAACTAGAAATTCCATTCGACCCAGCCATCCCATTACTGGGTATATACCCAAAGGACTATAAATCATGCTGCTATAAAGACACATGCACACGTATGTTTATTGCCGCATTATTCACAATAGCAAAGACTTGGAACCAACCCAAATGTCCAGCAATGATAGACTGGATTAAGAAAATGTGGCACATATACACCATGGAATACTATGCAGCCATAAAAAATGATGAGTTCACGTCCTTTGTAGGGACATGGATGAAACTGGAAATCATCATTCTCAGTAAACTATCGCAAGAACAAAAAACCAAACACCGCATATTCTCACTCATAGGTGGGAATTGAACAATGAGAACACATGGACACAGGAAGGGGAACATCACACTTTGGGGACTGTTGTGGGGTGGGGGGAGGGGGGAGGGATAGCATTGGGAGATATACCTAATGCTAGATGACAAGTTGGTGGGTGCAGCGCGCCAGCATGGCACATGTATACATATGTAACTTACCTGCACATTGCGCACATGTACCATAAAACCTAAAGTATAATAATGATAATAATAATAATAATAATAAAAGAAAAAAAAAAAAAAGAAAAAAAAAAAAAAAGAAAAAAAAAAAAAAAAAAAAGAACTGCCCCTCTCAGCTCCAGTTTGGAAAGGTCACCAGACACTGGTGCAGCCCTCTGGCCACCCCAAGGACCAGTTGTAGCTCCCAAACAAGTGCCCCTTCCCCCTAGGAGTGCTTGAGCCCTCAAAACTACCTTCAACGCTTCCTCTCCACCCCCATCCCAAGCCAAAACTGCCCTTCCCAACCAGTTCAGCTAGGAAATGGACACTCCCAGGTGTGAATGACACAAAGTCTTCTTCTAATCCAGAGACTGAACTAATAGCTCCAGACCAGATAGGATGTTAATATCTCCAAGCCCTCATTCACTCAAAAGCTATTACAATAATGTATCTAAAGATGAGGATAGCACTAAAAATGCATTAAATGCATATTCATCAATGAATAAAATCAGCATTCAGCTTTATATTAAGCTCAAAATTAAGCCATTTAGGCCCAGACTGTTTCATAGTATTTATAAACATTTTTTAAAAATATAAGAAACTTTAGCACAAATATTCCTAACTGCTGTTTCACATCAGAAACTAGAACTGGATTATTCTTCAACAACAGGATACTGCCAGGGAGCAGCAGAGACTGTTTACAAAATGACCCCGAAGAAAACGTCACACTTCATGTATTTTCAAACCCATGAAGAATAGCTATGAATCAAAGCCGAGTCTTAAATCTCATTTCAATTCCAACTTTCCTCCTACCAAAGGGAAGGAGGCATATTGTTAAGTTCAAAAGACCCAAACAAGATATCAAAAAGCTGCCTGTGAGCACCAAACAAAAGATATTTCATATAATTTATCTGCAAATACTAAAAATGCAGTTCATGGCAATTATGCCTCTGCCTACATGTCATTGTGTTTTGTCATAGGTATTTCTAAATGATGCAGTCTGAATGAAATGTCCATTTTTCCAAACTCATAAAAAGGTGAGGAGAAGAAAAACTAACATTTTGGTGATTGTCTACCTACCATGTATATCAAACCTTGACACGATAAGTCTTTGAGATTGTTAAATATCCCTTAATATCCATTCTCCCTTTCTTCCTTATAAGAAAACCCCCAGTTCTTTTAACTGATACCCAGAAAAAGAACCACAGTTCCCAGACTCTTTTGCAGCTAGGAGTGGCTACGTGGCTATGCTCTAGCCCAGCAGTGCTAAAAGTCTTATATGGCTCTTATGATTACACAGGGCCCACCTGGACAATTCAGGATGTGCTCCCTATCTCAAGATCCTGAGCTTAATCACATCTATAGTCTTTTGCCATGTAAGGTAATATATTCACAGCTACTGGGAACTAGGCCATGCCACATCTTTGGGGGCCATTAGGCCATTATTCTGCTACCACAATATGCTAGATATCATAAACAAAGTTCTTTAAGGTCCTCAATAATTTTTAAAAGTATAGAGGAGTCCTAAAACCAAAATGCTTAAGAACCACTGCTGTAGCATATAAACAGATTAAGGTAGTTATTAGGTGGGGAAAAGCAAAACTCAGCAAAGCTAAGTGATTAACCAAAGTCCTACAGACTATCAGTAGATCTTCAACTTGAACCCAGGCAGTTTGGCTACTGATGAACCTGTTATGGCTCCCTCTGTCCCATGCACCAGTCTCTGAACTCCCAGACTGTGGCAAGGGCCAAAAAAGTTATTCTGTAGGATTTTTTTGCAGGCATCAAACAGAAGATACAACAAGCACTCACATATGAATCTGGTGAGCAGGAGGAAGAACAGGTTGGAGAGGAAGGTGATTAAAATAATCCTAACTTTTCAAAATCTTATTTAGAAACATACTAACTCATTATCTTTTGTCAGAATGGAGCAAAATGTTACAAATGGCCAAGTGTCCCAGTGCCAAGTCAAAGAGAGATGAGTAACCCTCCTCACTGCAGAGGAACACGATTGTGACTAAAGCACTGGAGACACAGGAACACTGCTCTGGGTCATACATCAGAGCCTGGTCACTTGTCTTGACAATGACTGTAAAGCCCCACCTTTTAGCACCCCAACTGACATAAACCTATGAAAGACAGCACTCTTGGGCTGTGTCTCTGCATCGTTTTGATATGACCAGAATCCAACTTCACAGTGGAAAAGAAACAGCACTCAGGTGAATTCTGTTAAAAATCATGCTAATCATGCAACTCATAACCTTCAAAGGGACACATTGACAGAGAACTGACAAGTTCAAAGGGCCAGTTGCTGCTTTGCCAAATCAAGTCCCTGGCCCAGGACAACAGAACTGGAGCAGTGGCAATGAGATGTCTTTCCCTTTGCCTGAGCAGTGTGCCATAGAGCCTGATGGCTCCGCTGGCACAGAAGGCTAGGCAAAGCTCACTCAGAAAGCACTGGCCATCCCTGACAAGCATCTCCAGTACTACTCCATCACTTCCCCAGCTCCCCAGGTGAAGCTTCTGGAGTGCTCAGCTTTCCAACCATTTGGAAAGCAAAAACTAGCAGCAGTGACTGAACTGACGGCCAAGAAAAACTCAAGAATACAAGGACACAGTTGGAAGTTACTACTCATTAGAATTTGCTATCAAAGCAAGGAAAAGCTACACAATTTTCTGATATTTTTATTTTTCAAATGAAAGTATAGAGCCAATACCAGGCAATTCCTCAAAGAATCTCTCATCGCAGAGCTCAGCATTTCCTAGAAATGTTTTCAGTGCCTGTCTTTCCTATGATTATACTAGTATTACAAATATCCTACCTGTAATCTACAAAGCAAAGAGACTGCAAATTAGAGACATGCCTAATGTATTACTTTCATCACAAAATCCACACACACACTTGTCAGATCTGTGTAGCCTCTAAAAACATATGGTTGTCTATTGGTAATTATTCTGCTGCAGAAGGAATAATAATTTTAAAAAACTGTTAAATCAGCAACCTCACTTGACATCCATTTTGAAATATTTTTTTCATGTGCCAAAGCCCAAGGCAACTTAGCATTCTACAAACCAAAAATTTCATGCTGCTTTCTATGCCTATTAAGGGGATGCAGAATGTAAGAACATGAAGCTTACAGAGATGATGCCTCTAATTCACAACAGCAAACATCAATTTTCTGCATTCCATGTGAAGAAGAAACGCATCCACAGGCAGAGACCCACAACTGACTCGTTTATATCTAGGACTCTGGAAAGAAAAATGGCATTGTGACAGAAAATAGATTGGGAGGCATAACAAATTGGTGCTGAATAAGTACTCTGTTCTAATGAGTTATTCCAACAGTGGTAATTCCAGTTTCCAAGGGAGTAAATATTCAATAGATTAACTACAAAAAGAACCCTGGCAAAAGTGTAAGGATATAGTATGTCATATGTTTAGCTAGCTTTCAAAAAGATCACTCTTGCACTATTTTCTTTATCCTTAGGTGAAATAAAGGATAATAAATTGATAAAGAGTACTTAGAGACAATTGATTTTTAAAAATCATTTGAGCATTCCTAATTCAGGAATTCTGGTGGATTAGATATTTGCAAGGCCCTTCTGCTATACTATAATTAGAGTCTGAATAAATTACATTTTAAAATACTTTTTAATGTGTTGGTTAGCTCCAGGTAGAGAAACAAATCCCATGAGAATATAGTGGGAACATCTATTGTTCCTGAGCAAAGAACACTCAGGAGTGAGCAAAAAAGAAAGTTGGAGTTGCCCTGGAGGTAACTATGAATACCAGCAATGGGGTGGGGCAAGTGGACGTCCAAGTTTCGGCATAGTGGAGAAAGCCCAGCTGGAAACCAGAGGGAATAGGTATTCAACGGGAAGAGAAGTGGTCCTGGGTCTGTAGCATCCTCCTGGCTCCTAGTACAAATAAAATCTCAAGAAGTAATACTTCAAGATTCCAAGACATAATTATCAAGCAAATATTAGCATGTAATCCAAACTCACCCTGCACACTAGGAAAGAAGCCGAAAAACATTTAGACCACCAAGGATTTCAGATACTGGCATTATCAAATATAGGATATGAAATAACTGTTTAATAATGAGGCCAAAAAATGAGCAAGCAAAATGAAACCATCAAAAAATACTCAGGCAGATTTTAGACAGAAATAAAGATTTTAGAAATTTAAAAAACATACTCATTTGAATTAAAAATTCAATAGATAGGCTAAACAGAAGAGCCAACACAGCTAAAGAGAGAAGTATTGAACTAAAAGCTAAATCTTTTTTTTTTTTTTTGAGACAGAGTCTTGCTCTGTCGCCCAGGCTAGAGTGCAGTGGCGTGATCTCGGCTCACTGCAACCTCCACCTCCTGGGTTCAAATGATTTTCCTGCCTCATCCTCCCGAGTAGCTGGGATTACAGGCGCCCGCCACCGCGCCCGGCTAATTTTTGTATTTTTTAGTAGAGATGGGGTTTCACCATCTTGGCCAGGCTGGTCTCGAACTCCTGACCTCATGATCCACCCGCCTCGGCCTCCCAAAGTGCTGGGATTACAGGCACGAGCCACCGCGCCCGGCCTAAAAGCTAAATCTTAAATTACAGAATAAAGCAGAGAAAAATGAGAAAGAAAATACTGAACAGAAATGAAGAGACATAAAGGATAAAAAGAGAAGTTCTAACCTCCATTTAATCAAAACCAGAAGGAGATGATAGAGAGAATGGAGAAATGGCAGCATTCAAAGCATTGAGAGCTGAAAAATATTTAGAGTGGATAAATGAAATAAATGGATAGATACATGAAACACGAAAAATATAAACAGAATTCTTAAAAGAAAGCTCTAAATAGACACATTGTAATGAAACTGCTGAACACCAAAGACAAATAAACAAACTTAGAGTAAGTCAAATCTTCTACTAAAAAAATAGCAAGTGAAAGATAAACAGATGTCCTGACAGCAAAAATGAAAGCTATGGACAATGGAACAGTATGTTCACAACACTGGGAAAAAAAATAACTATCAACTAAGAACTGTAAGAGTGAAATAAAGACATTTCAGAAACCAAAATTGAGAGAAGTTACCACCAAAAGATTCTCAGGAAAAGAAAAAATTCTGAAGAAGCTAAATCTCATCAGAGGAAATGTAAGGATAGAAGAAAGGAAGAGGAATAAGAAATGATTAGCATATAAAGTCAAACAAATACCATCTCTGTACAATAAAATTTACTAATTTGTATGGTAAAACAAATAATAAAACTGATATGCTGAAAAGAACATCTATGTACAGAAGGAGGGAGTCTTCATTAGGTGTACTATGAGTTTTGTATTATTCCAGAAGGGGATTCGAATACCTTAAATACTGACTGACTTTAAAACTTCTATGTGTGCACAGTATATTTTCAGGATAATCATTAGAAGAACAGAAATACAAGTTATAATTTCCAAATCAGCAGAGAAAGAAAAATTGAATAAGAATATAAACCAACAAGAAGTTCAACTCAAAAGAAAAGAAAAAACAAAGATTAGCAATAAAAATGTTTTTAGTTTGTTTGTTTGTTTGTTTGTTTTTGAGATGGTGTTTCGCTCTTGTCACCCAGGCTGGAGTGCAATGGTGTGATCTTGGCTCATTGCAACCTCCACCTCCCGGGTTCAAGTGATTCTCGTGCCTCAGCCTCCCTAGTAGCTGAGATTACAGGCACGTGACACCATGCCCGGCTAATTTTTATATTTTTAGTAGAGACACCATGTTGGTCAGGCTGGTCTCGAACTCCTGGCCTTAGGTGATCTGCCTGCCTCAGCCTCCCAAAGTTCTGGGATTACAGGCATGAGCCACCACACCCCGCCACAATGAAAATACTTGTGCCATATAAACAGTTTCAAATTTTTTAGACTATGTTTCAAAAAACAAACAAAGAAACAAGCTCCATTCGCTATACAAAAAAAGACTGAAATTTTTGTCTACATTAAAATTATGCACTCTGTTCTCCAAAGGATATCAAAGATGTTCAATCGCACTATTAATCAGGAAAATGCAAATAAAGATGACAATGATATACTATTTTACACCCACTAGCGGGGCAACAAAGTACCAAAGATTGGAGGGAAGGGAGACAATAGATAAACTGTGATCAATTCTTGCCATAGAATTTAACTTAACCAGAAAACTTAATTTACTACCATTACACGCAACAAGTAAATCTTACAACATAACAGGGCAAAAAAAAAATGCAAGCTGCAGAACACTACATGCAATATACCATTCTGTTCAAGCTTAAAATTAAAGCTAAGCAATATATTGTTTGGAGATTATATATACAGACATAGTAATCAACATATATACAGACACAGAAATAGAACATAGAAACAGAATCAACGATAACACTAGAGACACTGTTTCATTCATCTAACTTTTAAGTTCTAGGTCAAGCTCTTTATTTCATCTCAGATTAGCACTCTGAGCAGCACTGGACTTACCTGTTCAACTCCAGAGAAGAAGGCAGACCTGGTAACTGTGATCTTCCAGGATGAAAGCCTCCATCAAAAGCAATTCCAGATTAAGGGAAAAGGCATGCCCCCAACTAACATTATCCTAGAACCTTTCCTACCTGGTTTATGTGACTTCAAATTCAGCAGCATCCTTTTCTGTCATTTCCAGAGACTCAGGCTGACACTGTTTCCTGTGGCCTTTGCTTTACGCATTTCTGCCACCCCGGCCCAGACTGCTTGCCTTCTCCAATGGGGGAGCTGGCCTCTTCAAGTGTGTTTCCTACTTTTCCCAAACCACACTGGCCGTTTGTTGGCTAATTTTACCCTTGGGCACCACAAAGGCCTGGAAGATCCCCTTATATGCCATCAGAGCCTCACACACAATCTCAGAACAAAGCAAGAGTGATTACAAGGAACTTCAGAACCATGAGTTCTTTGAGAATGGGTGAAATGCTGATTCTGACTTACCTGTATTATTTTTTATTACAACCCTCTGCTGTGTTCCAACTTTACTGTTCTTGAAATTCAAAAAGTCCACACCCCTTCAGTCACTGAAGCTTTACCTGGAATAATAAGGGCAGAAAATAAGGAAGGAAGCAACCAGAAGGAACAAAAGGGCCCACTTGGAAAAGAAACTCTCTCATATAATCAAATCAATTAAAAACTTGATTTGTGAGAGAAATAAGGGCCACCTGGATTAAGGAAACTCTCTACCTCAGTCTAAGCCATTTTAACTAAAACTATTAATAGGGGCAGGGCGCAGTGGCTCACACCTGTAATCTCAGCACTTTGGGAGGCTGAGGTGGGAGGATCACTTGAGCCCAGGAGTTTGAGACCAGCCTGGGCAATATAGCAAGACCTTTTCTCTACAAAGAATTTTTAAAATAGCCAGATGTGGTGGTATTTACCTGTGGTCCCAGCTACTCGGTAGGCTCAGGTAAAAGGATCACTTGAGAATGGGAGGTGGAGGCTGCAGTGAGCCGTGATTGCACTCTAGCCTGGGCAACACAGCAAGACCCCATCTCAAAAATAACTATTAATGTCTTATTAATAGTAACTTAATGTTTGCAGAAGAAATCAGTATTATTTACAAACAGCTTTCACATGCATTTTCTCATTGGAGCCATAAGATCTTGAGAACAGACAAGCACCATTTTAAAATGCAGCAGCTGAAGTTCCCAAAGGTTGGGGAACTTTCCCCCAATCACTCAGCCACCAAGTGTCAAAGAAGAAATCAGTGCCCAGCTCTACCAACCCTTGCTCCAAACTCTTCCACGACACCATATAACATAATAGTTTCAACTTGAACAGCAATATTTATTATTTCTTCCTGCATAGATATGCTTTCTTAGCCAACAGAGATAGAATGACTTTGCATGCTAAGTGACCAACACTGCAATAGGATTAATGTATTTACCACAGACAACCCAAAAGGTAGAAAATCCACACAAAGGTAGTTAAGAAATACCTTATCCTTTCTGCATACTCTACTTTTCTCTTTAAATCATAGTTATACTTGCTGGGATTTTTTGTTTTAATTTTTTTTCTTTTTTTGTTCTTTGAGACAGAGTCTCAGGCTGAGTGCAGTGGCACAATCATGGCTCACTGCAGTCCATGGGCTGAAGCAATCCTCCCACCTCAGCCTCCCAAACAGCTAGGCCTTCAAGTGCATGCCACCATGCCCAGTTGATTTTTTTTTTTAGTAGAGATGGGGTCTTGCTATGTTGCCCAGGCTGGTCTCGAAATCTTGGACTCAAGTGATCTTCCCACCTCAGCCTTCCAAAGTGCTGGGATTACAGGTATGAACTACCATAACTGGCCTTTAAATTTTTGTATTTGGAAATAATTTCAAGCTTACAGAAGAGTTGTAGAATAATAATAGTACAAAAGTATCCAGGTACTTTTCACCCAGATTCACTTATTATCAACATTTAACCCATTTATTTAACCATTCACTCACTGTCCATTCATTCATTTGACTTTTTTTCTGAGCCATAAGGAGATAAGTTCAATACAACACAGCATTTTACCTCTAAATACTTCAGAATTTATTTCCTAAGAATATTCTCTTACATAACCACAATATAGTTATCAGCCTTAGTAAATTTAAAATTTATATAATACTTTAATCTACTGCTATATTCAGTTAACCCAATAATGCCCTTTATAGTTTTTCTCTTTCCTCCGATTCAGATCCAGTCCAGGGTCAGATACTGCATTTAGCTGCCATTACTCTTTAGCTTCCTTTCACCTGAACCACACCAGCTTTCCTTTGTCTTTTATGACACTGACACTTTAGAAGAATATAGCCTCTCCCCCTTTTTATATTAATAGAACATTTCTATTTTGACTTTCATGATGTTTCCTCAGGTGATTCCTGATGATTCAGTACAGAATCGTCATGTAGTTTTCTGCATTCTCAGAAAACTACAAAAGTGATATTTTCTTCTCTGGATATCACATCTAAAGGCACAAAAAGTCTATCTGCCCCAGCTTGGTTATGTTAATTTTGATCACCCAGCCAAGGTGTTGTCCAACTTTTCCAATGAAAAATTACTACTTTTTCCCTTGCAGCTAACAAGTAATCTGTGGGAAGACACTTTAAGACCATGCAAATATCTTGTCCCCCATCAAAACTTCCCCCTAGATTTAGCATCCATTAGTGATGTCTGCCTGATAAAAACTTTATACTGTGATGGCTGCAACATGCTGACTTTTCCAACTCCAGCAATCCCTCCATATTATCATTCATTACTCAGCATTATACATTGTTTACCAATATATCTATTTATGATCACCTGAGATACATGAAGTCCTATTTTTTCAATGACTTATAATTTAACCTTGTACTTAAGTATTTTGGTGCTCCAACTGTCTCAGACTTAGCCAGTGGGAAGCCCTTCAAGCTGGCTCCTGTATCCCTGTGACATACTCCATCTTTTAAAAATATTTTCTTACTTTTATTTCCTTACTTTCTGATATTTTAAAAAAAATTGTTATGGGCTCATCTTGTGTCTACCCTGTCTCTAACTTGGATCCTGTCAATTCTCCCAAAACCACTGGTTCCTTTCCAAGGAGAATGCTGTTAGAGACCAAAATCTGGTATTACCCACTTTTATAGTCATTGTTCATATCTATTGATTATTATTTTGAATATGGGTCACAATCCCCTGTTACTTTGCATGCTTCTTTCCATTATAAGGTAAACAATTGGAGGGTGTTCAGTTTGGCTCCAGTGGCAGCTAAATTACTGGTGGGTCCTCTTGATCCTGCCAGGCTTCATTTTACACTTGGTTAAGATGAGTCTATTTCACTTATGTCCTTAGTCCAAGCTTATGGCCCTTACTGTAAGGTATGGATGGTCTTTATTCCTAGGATGTGATGTCTCAACAGAATGGCTATGTGATGTCTCAGTAGAATGGCTAAGGTATTCAGCAAGGTCTCTTCACCTTGGCTAGGCCAGAAACCCAATCTTTCTCAGTAATACATGACCTCTGGTACCGCCATTCTGTTCTTAGCCTAGCAGCAGCTGCTCTCTGCCGGGCCTCACCCCTCAAGTAGCTCCCTCCTCTTCAGTACCCTGCCATACAAATCCCAGCCTCTTCAGCAGCCTTAAACTCCAATCTCTGCTCTCTCAATGCTATGAGATCACCATGCTCTGCTAGAGTTCACCTCCCTATATCACAGCGGGGAAAGTGTTCAAGCAGGAAACCAGGGCAAATGTGAGTCCCCCTCTTGTGATTCTCTTCTCTCAAGGATCACAGTTCTGGATGCCTGCTATTCACTGCCTGAAAACCACTGCCTCATAGATAGTAGTCCTGTTTTCTAGCTGTTTACCTTAGGAGGCAAGAGCAGCACCCATTACTTCTCTCTTTTTCTCTTTATGCCTTTAATAGTAAATGATGATTGAGGAAGACAGGTCTGCTCTACTGGGAAGGGTTAAGACTCAAATACTTTCAATGTATAATAAATGCTCTTTACTTAAACATTTCAAAGAAACTCACTTTCTAACAGTCTGTTTCTTACAAATGTATGTGCTTACTTTAAGCATAACACTGTAGCAAGAAAAATGTTCTCTATTGGTGAGGCAATTGCAAACAAATGACATGGAAATGTCCCTGTTTCTTCCAAAAAGCTCACTTCAGATAGCCAGCTGGCTATCACCCTAACATGCATTTACATTTATTTCCACAACTCTTCCTCCTACTGGCATAACAAAGCAGTAGAGCCTATCCAAAGTAATGAAAGTTAGTTGCTCTTCTTAATTTCTCTTGTTTATGTGCATGTTCTTAGGGATGGAGAAAAGAATCCTTTTCATATAAATCATTTTCTGGTGTATTTCCAGGTCTACTTATAACCACTGCTGAGAAAATAATTAGAAAATAAACAGTCAAAAATAAAACTTGCAACCCCAGATACAAAGCTAATCAAAAGAAAACCAGCAACGAAGAATAATATTTTATCAAATACTGTGAGAAAAGATGATTTTGTAATCACAGGAAAATGGAGAACAAGTCTTTCCCTGCACAAGCCAGTAGATTTGTGCTCATGGCACACATGCGTGCAGATGCTCACACACACACGCAGCATTCCAAACACACTGTTTGCAGACTGAAATGTGGGACACCCTCTTGCTACTTCTTGGGCAGAATTTCTTCATATTAGAAATCCACATTTCAGCTCATCTAATTCATTTTCTCAAAAGGAATCAATGCATGACAAGTTATACCTTTCTTTGGTTCTACTTCAGGTCCCCTAGATCTTAAAAGAGAGCACCTGATGTAAACAAAATGCTTTATTGTCTTTTTGTACCCCTCACTGTCCAGGCATTCCTAATATTCTTGGGGCTCTTAGAACAGTCTTTTCACAGATCACAGTGTCTCCTGTAGACCTTGTTGAATTCTGTTTCCTCAAGTTCTGCATGTGTCCAGCACCCCAATGAGGTACAAATTCTACTGTGCGACCCATTTCCCAGGAATGCAGTCTGAGCCTCTGGGCTTGATAAAACAAGACCTCCATGAACTGCTCCCAGTACCCCTTACCATTTCGTCTCTTAACACTTTATGCTCCATCACTAGTGAAAAACTTGTAGCCATTCCCCTTCATGAAATACTCTTTTCCTCCTTTCTTCTCTTGACTAACTCTGAAAATTTTTTCATGATCACCATTCAAAGCTGGGTTAGTGCCCCAGCCCTATGCTCACCTTTATAATAAATAAACTTAACTGAGTGCCTTCGATATGCTAAGCATGGATGGGCACTTAACATGTATGATCTTATTTAGTGCTACTACTAAGCCTGTAAAGTAGGTGATATTTATTATTATCAGCCCATTTACAGATGAGCAAACATGAAGAAAGACTACACAGCGTCCCAATGTCACGCAGCTGGGGAGTGGTGGAGCCACAGAGCTCATAGGCTTTTCATTACAAACAGCATGAAACATAATTAGTTGGAAAATTAACAGCATAATAGGTACTTCCAGGCAAAAGGCCCAGAATGTCAATGGTGACCCTATGACAACACTGAAAGGGCAAAAATAAGATGAGAGTAACTCATCAGAATCCTTCAGAAGAGGGTGCAAAAAGAGACCTATAAACTAACATCAACTATAATGCCCATAATAAAGACCAAAATATTTTACCAAGACAGGGTGATCAGCAATTTCTAAGAATCAAGTAATATACACGTGGCTCAAGCAAAAATAATGTTTAAAAGAAGTGGCGGAAATAGGAAAGAATTTTCTTAGTAGGGATTAGAGAAAAAGCATTAAGTCAAAGATTAAGAAGAGCTCTCAGAGGAAATAATCTGGAATATTTGAATAATTAAATCAATTCCATCCTCAAGAAGTTCTTATACTGGGTAACAAATAGCATCCTCTATTGCAGTTACATGTTGGCTCCTACACAAATTGAATGAGTGAAGATTAGTGAATAGGAAAAATTATGTTGTACCCCATCTGGGCCCTGTGTGCCACAGACCCAATATGCCTGTTTCTGGCTCTAGATTGCAAAGGTGGGGTGTAAAGGAGGCATGAACAGGAATGCTGATGACGTGCTCCTTCCAAATGCCACCCAGACAGCCTCATGAAGAGCAAGGCAGAGAGAATCAATATTTCAGTACAGGCACCACTCAAGCAGGTTACCCTTCTTCACTGGTAGAGACCGAGATGCTTGGTCTCTTGGACCTTGATTGTGAAGATCTTAACCTCACTTCAAAATAAAAATCAAGCACAGTCAAAGTTATCAATGCTGGGCTCTACACTTCTCAGGAAAATTGAAAAACAGAAAAGAATCAAAAGTAGAAAAGTAAAGATCACTGAAACCTAATTTGAGGTATGAAATTCCCAGAGAAAGTTTTGTCTAGGGAAAACAAGGGAGACTGTACCACTTACCATCATTTTAAGCACTACTCTGCTATGAGCAATGGATAGCATTTTTCCATTTCCACCAAAGATAGAGCAGTGAAAACAACTTTAGCCTAAAGCATAAGAATTTCAGCTTTAAGACAGTGACTTTCTCGAAAGCAAGAAATTTTAACTAAGGAGTCTGTAGTTTGTATACCCATGTCAAAGGTTGCTATGTTAATTATTAAAACGTAGAACTCTCAAATTGGTATTCCTGTAGAATATGTGATTTTTGCCTCAGAAGTTGCGATAATAATCAATAATACAACCATTTATTGAGTGCTTTGTTACAGGCCAAAAGTCACTCAGGGAGGCCTGAGGGGAAGCCCAGCTCTGTTAGTGCTGTGGGATTCACATGTGTATTAGTCCGTTCTCAAAGTGCTATGAAAACTACCTGAGACTAGGTAATTTATAAAGAAAACAGGTTTAACTGACTCACAGTTCCATCGGCTTAACAGTAAGCATAACTGGAAGGCCTCAGGAAACTTACAATCACAGCAGAAGGCGAAGGGGAAACAAGCACCTTCTTCTAATGGCAGCAGGAGGGGGTGGTCGGTGGGGGAAGTGCCACACTTTCAAACCATCAGATGTCATGAGAACTCACTGTCATGAGAACAGCATGGGGGAAATCTGCCCCCGTGATCCAATCATCTCCCACCAGGTCCCTCCCCTGACACATGGGGATTACAAATCGACATGAGATTTGGGTGTGGACACAGAGCTAAACCATATAGACACACAATCTCCCTGTTTCAATGCACAACCTCTTGACTACAGGGATAAGACCAATGCAAATTAAACTTACACTTACAAAATAGAATAACAACTGCTTTATGAGGTTTGAGAAAGGATTCAGTTAAGTTAATCTTATTTACCCTGTGCCTATCATGTAGCAAGCACTTCATAAATGTTAGCTATTATTACTGGCAAATAATTTTAACTTTACGTGGGTCAACTTCTTCCTGTTATTGAATCCCTGATTCTGTTAAAGGCAAGAGAGGGTGTTTAGGTCAATGAGAGTAATGTAACTTCAAGATGAAAAAGAACTGGCTGGCCGGGCATGGTGGCTCACGCCTGTAATCATAGCACTCTGGGAGGCCGGGGCAGGTGGATCACGAGGTCAAGAGATCAAGACCATCCTGGCCAACATTGTGAAACCCTGTCTCTACTAAAACTACAAAAATTAGCTGGGCGTGGTGGCATGTGACTGTAGTCCCAGCTACTTGGGAGGCTGAGGCAGGAGAATCGCTTGAACCTGTGAGGTGGAGGTTGCAGTGAGCCGAGATTGTGCCACTGCACTCCAGCTGGGTGACAGAGTAAGGCTCTGTCTCAAAAAAAAAAAAAAAAAAGAAAAAGAAAAAAGAAAAGAAAAAGAACTGGCCACGTGTTCAACCACACAGCCCATCCACAGCCATCCACTCCCTAAGTAGACATTGATGGCATGCCCATCACGCATGGAGCACTGGGGTAGGCCTCTATGGGGAAAGTCAAAATGAAAATGGCACAGCCCATAGCATTGCTCAAAGGACATCATCACCTTATTGTTAATCACAAACACTTGTGGAATATTCCCCATATGCCAGGCAGTGCTGCAAGCAACGTGTGTGTATGTGTTCATGCACACACTTATAAACATATATATTTACTCTTTTAATCCTCAAAATAACCCTTTAAAGTATTACTTACTATCCCTAATTTACAGATGAGAAACTGAGGCACAGAGAGAAAATATAACTTGCTCTCGGTTGCACAGCCTGTAATTGGCAGAGCTGAGATTCAGCTCCTGGCTATCCAGTTTCATAGTCTTAGGCTCCTAGCCACTTGATACACTGCCTCTCCCTAGACGTGTCCGCTAAGAACTAGAGTGAGAACAGACTACAATAAGGGCCCAGTAGGAACACAAATAAAGTGTGGTGTTTGTGGGTTACTTGTGCTATCTTGACACATAACAGGAAGAAGAAGAGGCCTTTAACTACAAAATGATGTGTTTAAGCACACCGTAGCAACCCAGACTGAAAGTCATCCAAAAAACACTTGTGTCTGTCACCTTGAAGAGCCACCTTCTCAGTTATTTAACACATGCTGCAGGGAAAGAAGAGGGCTAAGAATATGGGCTTAGAAGTCAGACATGCCTGGATTTGATTGGCAGGTCCTCCAACAACAGCTCTGTGGTCTTCAACAAATAAATTACTTGACCTGTCTCTTCAATATCCTCATTGTAAGGATTAAATGAGAAAATTTATGAAAGAGTTTAGTTGTAGGACATGGCTCTAAGTACTAAATAAATAAAATAATAAAAATACTAAATAAATAAATTGTTGTTGCTATTTTGCTTCAAGATTCATTCCTAAGTAATATTTAAGAGTACCAAGTACACAATATCAGTCTATAAACCAAAAAGTATGCAACTTACAGGATTTGAAATACATTGTGGATTCATTATGATATCAATAAGTATGAATTAGTAGAGCCCAAAAAGTATGATAAATCTGTGTTTCAAAATGCTAGAGAATAAAAAAATTCTTTCATCTTATGAGATAAGAGCAGTTGTGTATTGAGGGATGACTCTGTCCTCAGTCCTGTAACAGGTACAATGCAGATTTTACTCAATCTTCAAAAACCACTCAGGGGTTTGTCAAATGATACTGATTTTACAGATTAGGATTCTGAGCCTCTCAGAGGTTAAATGATTGACTCCAGGTCACACTACCAATACACAGCAGAGACTATTGCTTAAAACCAAAAGACTTACCAGTGAGGCAGTCAGAAACATAGCCATTCCACAAAGCATTTCCTTGGCACCAATCAGAATTTCATCAAGAAACATCCCAATATTATCAATGTCTAAATCCCCATTGCACATATTGTGTTTTAAAGAAGCCTAGGCTGGGTGGTAGCTCACACCTGTAATTCCAGCACTTTGGGAAGCCAAGGTGAAAGGATCGCTTGAGCCCAGGAGGCCTAGACCAGCCTGGGCAAAATAGGGAGACCTCTGTCTCTACAAAAAAATAAAAACTAGTCAGGCTGAGGTGAGAGAATAGCTTGAGCCCAGGAGGTTGAGGCTGCAATGAGCCATGATTGCAACAGAGCAAGACCCTGTTTCCAAAAAAAGAAGAAGAAGAAGCCTAAATCACTGACTGGGAGGTTGTGATATGCCACTGGTCAAAGTGACATACTACTAGAAATCTCATTCCATCATCCAGTTCAGTCAGAATGTCCCTTGGAAACATTGTCAGAGATGGGTAATTTACAAATTGCCATAGCTATCCAAAAGTGACTATATTTCCACAGCAATACATTGGTTCCTACAGCTGGAACATGGGGAAAACAAAGGAACATCAATGGCATTAGACAAGGTATGTGTATGTGTTTCGGGTAAGTGTGGATACAGCAGGAAAAGGTAAAGCCAAAGATCCATTTCTGATTTTGTTGATAGACGAACATGCTTACCACCAATATTTGAATCAATTACTTGTAAACATTTTTGTTTATGGTTTTCTATGTGTCACCTGTCCTTAAGAAAAAAGAAGGCAGCAAGGAAGTTCACTATGTAAATTCTAAGACTCAACTCTGCCTCTAATACTTCCAGACTGTAATTGCCATCCCTGAAACGGCAGAGTCCATATTTTGGAGACTACTGTATCCTTACCACAATACACTGCTAGGTAAACTTAGGCCTTCAATAAACATGGATGGATGTTCACACTCAGCCATAATACAAAATGCAGAGGAAAAAGGTGTGAGGGGCTGCCCGAGGAGGATTACTTATTATTCAACTGCTCTTTGGAACTTAATAGTCATAGAAAACGTGGAATTACAGGAGGTTCGATTTTCTGAACTTTTTTTGAATAAGTACATCTTACACTTTGGGGGTGAAAAATGCCTCCCTATTCCCTTTGACTATTCAAAATATTTGCCAATATTATTAAATACTTACAGGTGTAAAAATGCCATCTAATCGACTATTTCAGAAATATGAATCATATATGCAAAAATTTATCGTAGCATTGTGCTTGACACAGCAGAAACAAAGAAGAACAAGGCTGGGCCAACAATGGCTGAATGGAGGGACAGACTCTAAACAAATAATTACCATACTGTACCATACAATTGGTGCTTTTGGCAAAGGAGAACCATGTACTGGAGGACCCAGAGGAGGGAATGACTAACACTGCTTACATAAAAAATCCCACACCATAAAAAAGGAGTTTTCTTTCCTCCAATATTCTTTGCAATTTCCTCGTCCAATCTTCACTATTTCCTTTAAAGCGAAAAAGCACCACAGGCCCTCTGTATACTAAATACTCCTAAATAGCTACCGTCTTTCTCAATCATCATCCCATCTCCTGAAAACCTGCACATTGCCTTAAATAAGAAGTTTCCACAAACTAATAATCAGCCACCCTGTTAACACATAATTTAATTATTTTAGATGAGCTTCATCAGAATTTTTTTGGCCCTGGTGTTTCCTCCAAAATTCCCGGCCTTCTTATAGTCAATTAAACTGTATGTGCTTTTCTATCCAAAAATCTTAAAGACGCAGCCAAATGGATATTTTTCTAAAATTTTCTAACACCATCATTAGCAGTTCATTTCATTACATGATTAAAAAATAACTTGATAATGCTGTCAGTGTGACTGAACATTAAAATTATTTCTAAATTTCTGATGGGACAGAAAGGGAAATGGGCAAGCCATATAATTCTAATCAAAGGAAAACATATAAAAGGGCTTTCCTCCGAAGTACTGAGAAGCAGAATCTTCTTCTTTTAGAGACAGGGTCTCACTGTGTCCCCCAGGCTGAAGTGCAGTTAGCGCAATTATAGGTCACTGTAGGCTTGAATTCCTGGGCTCCAAGCGATCCTCCCGCCTCAGCCTCCCAAGTAGCTAAGACTACACGTATGTGCCACCACATCTGGCTATTTTTTTTTTTTCTGTGCTGACAGGGTCTTGCTGTGTTACCCAAGCTGGTCTCAAACTCCTGGCCTCAAGCACTGCTCCCGCCTCAGCCTCTCAAAGCACTGGGATTACAGGCATGAACCACTGCGTCCTCTTTTTTAACAATAGTTTATATAATACATGCAAGTGCAATGTGGTTTCTTCTATTTTCATTAAAAATCTATGAGGATAATACTAAAATGTGCCTCAGGGAAAAGGATACTGGAAGGGGAGGCACTGAAAATGTAGAAATAAACACCTTTTTCTTATTTCAAGTTAAAAAGTACTAGATAAGATGACTGAAAACATATTGAGCAGGGAGGTTTCACAAACAGGATGGTCCCTAACACAGGACCTTCTAGGAAAACCATTTGGATGTGGTCTTTTATACAGGACAATCCCAGAAAAAAAACAGAAATAAAAGGTTTTCTAAAAATTCAACAACTACTTCACTATTCAGAAAGTCGTAATCTCCCTTAGCTAGGGCAGGCACCATTTATACCTCAGTGCCACCACCTGATTGATCTGAAGCTTGTTATCAGTGAAAATCTTGCTATCACCCATGTGTGCTCATAGGTTTCATATTTTAAATGGAATATACATGTGTAGACTACCTGTTAGTACCTTACTCTCTGCTCAACTTTTACTTTCCTTAACAGTAAAAAGCTATTCTATCTGTTCGAGGAAGTGCCATACATGTTTACTTGTTTTTTTTTTATAAATTCCCTTGCCTTTATGCATCCTATTCATTTCAAAGTGACTTAGAGCACACTGTTCAATAAACGTGATACAAGTGTTTGGTACATAATCACCCACAAGCTGGTACTCTACAGGTCTGTTAGCATGGTTGGTACTGAACCAGAGGTAAGAGCTAGCCACTGCACTACACACGTGACAAAAGTCTTCTTGAATCCCCACAATGTCACTCAAACTAGGGCTTGGCTCTTTATCTGCCCACTCCACCACCTGCCCTACAAAGGGGTTGGATCCACTCATCCTACCCAATGGTCTGAACTTCTTCCTCCTCTCTGCTGCAGCAAGTTGCCCACCTTCCCTACCTGCCCACTGCCTGAATACATGCTTGGAAGGTATACTACCTATACCAATACCACCATCTCCACCTACTAAAAATTTGGGATATGCCAGATAGCTTTAATCCAAGCAATAGCATGAAAAGGCAGGGACTAATCTCATCTTACAGATAAGACACTTACAGATAAAGTTCAGAGAGAATGGTCAGTAACCAGCATGCAAGTGGTCAAGCCAGGACTGCAACCCAGATTCTGAGACCAAATTCTGGCTTGGGATTGAATTATTTACATTCATATGTACACAGAAGGTCCTTGAATAACACTGTTTAATTCAACTTTGTTTTAACACTGATGAGAAGAAAAATTGGTTCCTGGTCAGGGTCACCATCCGTGTGGAGTCCGCAAGTTCTTCCCATGTCTGCATGGGTTTTCTCAGGTACTCTGGTTTCTTATCCAGTTCCCAGAGATATGTCCCTTAGGTTCCTTGGCATGTCTCCATGGTCGCAGTCTGAATGAGACTGTGTGTGTGTGTGTGTGTGTGTGTGTCCTGTGATGGGATGATGTCCTGTCCAGAATGGGTTCCCACCTTGTGCCCTGAGCTGCTAGGATAGGCTCTCTCACCAAAGACCCTGAACTAGAATAACTGGATAAATAATTATCTTACTTGTTTGTATCAATTTTTCTTAAGCATAAGTATAGTTCATATCCATCTCAATTTTTAATATTAGAAGTGTTTTGTCCTTATTTAGAAGTTTGGTGATGTTTTTGTGGTCAGAAATATGCCATAGGAACTTAACTCTTATTTATATCAATTAGCCCATGAGAAAACTGGTTTCTTAACATGTTGTTTCTCTTAAGAATGACAGTTTCCAAGAACCTATCGATGACATTAAGTGAGGACTTACTGTTGTTAACCTTGCATCAAGTCAAATTATTTTTCTTAAAGCCCTAAAATTGCTAAAAGACTTTGGTTTATGAGTTGCCTATACAATCCTCCGCAAAATTCATGATTTGGAAGGTAGTTTTTAGGTCTTTAGCCCTAGGCAAAGTGGTCCATCTTTTTTTATTGCTACATGGATCAGGTTTGGATTTCCCAGACTTTCTATGACTGTAGAATAGACTGATAGCTGATTTCTTTGAATGTGGGATTACTTCAATTCACGTAAGCAATCCACCAAGTGCAGTTACTAGGTATCAAGTGCTGAGTTAGGTGCCAAGAACAGTAACAGTAAGGCATGAATTCTAAGAGCTCCGAGTCTGGTGGGGCATACACAACATGCTCACAAATAAATGAGACAGGTACTGCATAAATCCAAAGGATGAGATATTGATCTTCATGGAAAAAATGCTGAGCTAATGTAGAGTAAAAATAGAATATTTTTAAATACTCTTCTATTTTGAGTGGACTAATGTTTCCATATAACTTTTCTAAAAACACTATTATACAAGTAACGCAATCTCATTGAAATCTTTGACAAAGATGGTGAAAAATAAGTAGAGAGAGCTTTTCCCCCAAGAAATTCTTTTATTTTAGGTTTACTTTTTTTGTTTTAATTGTGATGGAACTGGCAAAAGTCAGGATTAAAGGGTTTTTTTCCCCTTAATTCAAAATACTGTTAAGATGAATTTTTCTTCTTTGATTTTAATATAACAGTCCTTCCTTTGTTCTGGTTTTCAGCACAGTGAATCAAAAGCACTCATGAATATTGGTAAGTTGAGAAATACAGCTTGAAACTCTGAAAGATCAGTGAACAAATGTTTGATAATCAGATCAGCTTTAAAATAGGAACTTGAAAATAATAGGAAGCTTCAGACCTTCTTTCTCTAACATTATTTGAATCATCAATTGTTTACATACGATGTTTTGCTTTATCTTTTCAGAACCTTTTAAAGGTTGTTATTCGTAAGTGAACACACACATTTTTTTTAATTATGTTCAGGAAATAATAATAATTTATTATTATAAAAGAGAACATATATAAATCTATAAGGAAAACACTAAGCCTTAAATAGGAAAAAAACAGATAAAAATATATAAAGTTTATATACGCACATATGTAAATTACATAAGAAAAACAGAAATGGCTAATGAACACATGGTTAAATGAACCATGTTACATATAATATGATATCCTCCGCACCGGTTAAAAACAAAAAAGGAAGTTGGGTGCGGTGGCACATCCCTATAGTCCCAGCTACTTGGGAGGCTAAGGCAGAAGGATCACTTGAGCCCAGGAGTTCGAGTCTAGCCTTGTCTACACAGTAAGACCATATCTCAAGGAGAAAAAATAAGGAGAGTTAAAAACCATAAATTTATCCCCAAAATATATAGAATATTAATTTTTAAAGCCCAATAAACTGTGCATCTATGTATTTACCTATCTGCACACACACATTTAAGTACAGCAAAAGGTCCACAAAGATACATTCAACTGATAAAAGTGGGTACCTGTAGGGATGGAAAGGGAAAGAGACAGAAGACAGTCAAAGAGGGCTTCGTATAGTGTCAAAATTTTTGAGATGTATTCATCTATCATTTGCATAACTAAAAAGAAGTTAAAATATAGTACTTGGCACATTAAAAATAGTGTAACAAATAGACACTGTGGACATTGGCTCAATGTCACCTATTATTCAAAGGAATGTAAATTGAACCAATGCAATATTTCGTATTAAATTGGCATTTTAAAATATTCAATGCTACTGATAGTAAAATGAGATGAATGCTTCCCTACACAGGGAACCATTATCCATCAGGAGCCTTAAAAATGCCCATGCTGTTTGACAGAGTTCCAGTTTGAATCTATCTTAAGGAAATAATTAGAAATGAGGGTAAAATTTGTATTACTGTTTTCACTACTAAGATGCAAAATTACCCAATTGTTCAAGAACAGGAAAGCGATTTACAAAACTGAGATATCCACATAGTTGAATAGTATGCAGCCATTAAAAATTATATTCATGCAGAAATGCTTCAGATATTAAATGAGGACAGCAGGATGCAAAAATAGTCTTAAAAATATAAAATATATACACATAGAAAAAGAATAGGCAAAATACACCAAATAGGTTAACAAAATGATAGCTGTGTTCTCACACCTTTCTTGTTCAGTTTTGTATCCACAGCAACTTGAACAGTTTCCAGCTTATGGCATCAGACATGCAGACACTGCTAAGTGAATAAATTTTCCATTAAAAACAATAGCTATTGGCCAGACGTGGTGACTCATGCCTGTAATTCCAGCACTTTGGGAGACCGAGGCAGTTGAATCACCTGAGGTCAGGAGTTCAAGACCAGCCTGGCCAACATGGTGAAACCATCTCTACTAAAAAGACAAAAATTAGCCGGGCATGGTGGCAGGTGCCTGTAGTCCCAGCTACTCGGGAGGCTGAGGGAGGAGAATCACTTGAACCTGGGAGGCAGAGGTTGCAGTGAGCCAAGATCATGCCACTGCACTCCAGCATGGTGAGAGAGTGAGAGTTCGTCTCAAAAAAAAAAAAAAAAAAAACCAACAACTATCATCTTAAAAAGTGTCTAGTCTTTTTCATTGTACCCTGGCTGTTCATATGAAGCATGCCTATGCACAGAATTTATTCTGAGAAATGCTGCTGCAAGTATTTCCTTAAAGCAAGCTTAATTTTTATTTTTTGAGATGGAGTCTCGCTCTGTCACCAGGCTGGAGTGCAGTGGTGCAATCTCAGCTCACTGCAACCTCCACCTCCTGGGTTCAAGCGATTCTCCTGCCTCAGCTTCTCGAGTAGCTGGGATTACAGGTACAGGCGCACCACCACACCTAGCTAATTTTTGTATTTTTAGTAGAGATGGGGTTTCACCATGTTGGCTAGGATGGTCTCGATCTCTTGACTTCATGATCCACCTGCCTCGGCCTCCCAAAGTGCTGGGATTACAGGCATGAGCCACCATGCCTGGCCAAGCTTAAATTCTTAATGGGCTGATTCACTGATACCACTCTATGACCACGGGGTCTAGGTGTTAAGATGGAAACTTGACTCTTCTGAACATCAGCTCTAGTGTCTGAGATGCTCTCACACCTCTGATTCAGCCACTTTTGGGGGAGAGGGGCCAAGCTTGGCCTTTATGGCTGTTACCCAACCCCACTCAGAGACATGAATGTATGACATCTCAGTGGGAATTTCCTAGGCAGAGCTTCAAACTAGACAAATGTAGTTAATATTACTGTATTAGATTTCGTTTTTATACATTCTTCTTTACTATATTGATATCCCTTCTTGCTTCACATCCTTCAGTTCTTCCCACACACACATCCACTCCTTGTAATCAAAATCCTCATTTCCAGCTGGGCACAGTGCTCATGCCTGTAATCCTAACACTTTGGGAGGCTGAAGTCAAAAGATCTCTTGAGCCCAGGAGTTTGAGACCAGCCTGGGCAACACAACAAGACTCCATCTCTACTAAAAATCAAAAATTAGTCAAAAATGGTGGTACAAGCCTATAGTCTCAGCTACTCAGGAGAATGAGGTGGGAGGATCCCTTGAGCCCAGGAGATCAAAGCTGCAGTGAGCTGTGATTGTGCCACCGCATAAACAGTCAAGACCCTGTCTCAGAAAAATGAACAAAGAAACAAACAAACAAAAAACCATTTCCTTTTGGGGAATAAACCTATCAGAAATATTTAGATTTAAAATGATAGAATATATAATTATTGAGATTTTAAATGATTAGAACTACCAGGAATATTTGGAGTAAAGGGTCGACAAGGCACCTGTTAATAATCATGTTTTTATTGCTGTATTAAACTGCTTAATTACAAAAATAATTCTACATTCTCACAGAAAACATTTTATGTACAGCACCAAAGCTCTAAGAAGGAAAAACTACCTGGAATTTCACTACTCAAAGATAATCCAAGTGAACATTTTGATTAATGCCCTTCCAGGTCTCTCCTCCATGTTTACAAAGTTTCCTTATTGAAATTTTAATCTGTTTATTATAGCATGTTTTTCATACATTTTGTCCCATGTCATACTTTTCTTCATAATGAAAAATATGAAAAACATGCTATAATCATTGTCATCATTAAAAACATGCTATAATCATTGTCAAGATTATGCAATAGTCTATCATATAGGTGAATTATATTTATTCAACCTCCTTTTGGACATCATCTGGGTTGCTTCCAATGTTCAGCATTTAGGCATCCTCAGAGTGAAATCTCTGAATACATCACTCATCATTTCCTTAGAAGCTACTCTTAGAAGTAGACTAACAGAGAGACAAAGGGTTGACACATTGCTTCTTGTTTGGTCCCCAGGCCTTCCAGGGAAAACAGCCCACTGAGTCATCTTAGCATTTGCATTTCTCTCAAGCTCCTTTGGCTGAATTTTCCCAGTCTGTATCTCTTCCCAGTCTGTAGTCTAACTGAATGACTGATACATATCAACGAATATCCCAGGACCCTCTACTGATCTTGTTTGATCCTTAGTTCAAACCTTTGTTTTTTCCACACAGTAGCTTTCTGATCAACGGACAAAGTAACCTTTTCTCCAGAAAGTTTGGAGTATGGAGCCTGTACCTCCAAATCTCAAACCCTCCTACTGCTAAGACTACTCACCTGGGATGGTGTCAGAGATAAAATGTTGGGGTACTCAGCCCTCTACCCCATTTCATGATGCTAACACTTAATTTACTTAGCATCATCCTGTTTCTTTTCTTTTTTTTTCTTTATATATATATATATATTTTTATTATACTTTAAGTTCTAGGGTACATCTGCACAACGTGCAGGTTTGTTACATATGTATACATGTGCCATGTTGGTGTGCTGCACCCATTAACTCATCATTTACATTAGATATATCTCTTAATGCTATCCCTCCCCGCCACCCCCCGCCCACCCCCATCCCACAACAGGCCCCACTGTGTGATGTTCCCCATCCTGTTTCTTTTTGTGAACCAAGGTTTCAGTGGGACTACATGCTGGTAGTTTTTTAAATAGGAATGTTGCCTTAGTGGAACAGTAGCTGCTTAGGATTATTCCTTAGGTCATAGCGTTTGTCTACATTGTACCGTCAGGAAGAATGAGGTTACAAAGCAGAATTCAGGAAGAGTGACACCTTCACTGTGAGAGCACAAAAGCCATCCAAGAAGATGGCTTCAACCATTTGCTTATTTACCCTACAAGTAACTAAGCTCATACTGCATCTATTAAGCCATATGAATCCCATTACATATTAAATGTTTGGTCAGTTCTCAAGAAGGCACTGCTACTCAGGAGGCTGGGGCAGGAGGCTTGCTTGAGCCCAGCTATTCAAAGTTACAGTGAGCTATGATTATGCCACTGCACTCCAGCCTGGGCAACAGAGTGAGATCCTGCTCTGGAAATATACAAATTAAACAAATAATAATAAGGCGCTGGATAAGATGCAGATAAAACCAAAGAGCTTATCAGGGGTGGGTGCGTGGGCTCACACCTGTAATCCCAGCACTTTGGGAGGCTGAGGCAGGCAGATCATGACCTCAGGAGATCGAGACCAACCTGGCTAACACGGTAAAACCCCGTCTCTACTAAAAATACAAAAAAATTAGCCGGGCATGGTGGTGGGTGCCTGTAGTCCCAGCTACTCGGGAGGCTGAGGCAGGACAATGGCACGAACCCGGAAGGTGGAGCTTGCAGTGAGCCAAGATCGTGCCACTGTACTACAGCCTGGGCTACTGAGCGAGACTCCATCTCAAAAAAAAAAAAAAAAAAAAAAAGAGAGAGAGAGCTTATCAGGGGTGCCTTCAGCATTCTGGACAGGACAATCCTTCATTAAGTGGGACCCTCCCACTCCCAACTACTGAAAGGTATTTAGCATCCCACACCCTCAGGATGTTAAATCCTGATATACACACCCCTCATCATCATGACCACTGAAAATGTTCCCACACATTTCGAAACACCAGAGGAGAGGGATGACACCATTCCCCACTGACAACTTCTGTGTCTACTTGGTGGGATGGAATTCACATTCAGGAAATGACAGAAGACAATACTGATCTGGAGATGGAACTGTGAGATAAAAGCTGTAAGTACCATTAAGTGGTCAAAGGTGATCCAAAAGAGTAGAGCAAGTTTTGATAAGAACAGGAGATGGAGACTTGTAACCTTCCCCAGAATCCAGTCCAGGGTTAAAGTCTGCCATGAAATGCCTTCTCATCAACACCCTGGATTTCCCCTGCTTAAGCTGATTACATGAACTAATACAAGGAAACCACCGAACTCGGCGAGCAGCACATCCTACACACTTGGCAATGCCAACTTTTAAAACACAGGTATTGTTCCTGTCCTCCTGCTCAGGGCAAGTGTTCTTGCCATGTGGGCATCCAAGGAGGGCAGAACAGTGACAGCCCTGGTGAGCATGAAGGGCACTACTGGCCTTCCCCTCCCGGGCTTCTCCAGAGGACTCAACCATAGGCCCCGCCCATTCACTGCTGAACTGAGGAGATCAGACCCCTGCCTAGTTCCTTTCCGCCTGCGTCAGCTGTGGTCAAAGGGCCATTGTTCCCGGAAGGCCAGTGTGTTTTAGCCGTCTAGGAACAATGCCCCTTGTTGATCCTCTGTGCTCCAGTTGCATAAGATCATAGACTATTTTCAACCTTAGTCATAATCAATACCATCACCTTTTATTGTATAGTGTTGGCATTGATATGTTTTCTGATAACATCTTTATGCTCAGGTGAGAATGAAAAGGTCGGTGAATGAGCCATCTTTTATGGAACCTGTTCGAAATTTATTAATGACAGAGTATATGCTAAGTATTATATGGGACCTGATTCTCAAACTTATGGAGCTTATTTAAAGTGCAAAGTGACCATTTTAAAATGCAGTTTTCTGGGCCTCTCAAATTCTGATTCAGTAAGTTGTGGGGGCATGAACCTGCAAATTAACCATCCCCACGTGTTTCTGATACAGGTGATCCATGGGTATGCTTTGTGAAACACTGCCACAGAATGATAGTAAACTGAATTTAAAATGAGCATCTTCTTCTTGATGTTTTATATTCTATCTCCTTGAAATGGATCTTTCACTAACAAAATAAACATTAAGTAAAAGTTAAATGGAAACAAGAAATCAACTTAATTATGAAAGAAAATTAGAGTCCCTGCTGTAAGGCTCATAGATACACATGATAAGCCTATGCAACTGAAAGTTTTATTTATATGTATATAAAATTTACATTCTAGTCTGCATAAGAGAGTGGCTAAACAGAAAATGATTATTTATGCCAAAGCATACTGAATGTAATTATACAACCTTATATTTGAATATGCTCTACTAATTTTTCAGTATTTCTTACTTAATCTTCATGAAAGAATTATCTTATCTTATAATCTGATGACCTGTATTAGACTGGCATGAAAATTAAGGCATAAAGAGTTTATGCAACATGTTTAAAGGTCAATACAAGGACCTAAACATCCAGAAGGTGATGACATTTTCTGCCAGATTAGAAATGTCAAATAGGTTTCGTGCCACATGCCAATTCACACAGACCAGTAGACCAGAAACAACTGCCTGGACAGCACTAAGAAAGCCAGCCCAGGGGAAGGATGTGGTGATAAATTAGTAATAAATAGACTGGCTCATCTGGCAGGTAGAAAAAAATGGTGGCATCTGTGCCACACCTCATGCTAGATATGCCAACTCTCAGAGTACTTAGCAGCACTTAAAATACTCACAATTACCACTACTCTCATTCTTTCACTCAACAAATATGAATAAGCATCCACTATATGCCAGCCACTAGAGATATACCAAGAGACTGCTATCAAGGGGGTCAATGTCATGCAATAAGGTGGTTTCTAACCTAAGGCTTTCTCTGACAAAATGAGATTTAAGGGGGAACTGAAGAAAGAACTAAAGTCAACAATTTGAAAAAAGAGAGAGGAAAGTGGAAGTGAATGCTATCTCAGAGAAACCAAAACTAAGCCACCATGACTGGATTGAAGAGGGGGAACACGGAGGGCTGGGGATTAGTGGGCAACTGCCAGGTCATGCAAGTCACTAAGGTTATGAAATTATGATTTCAACTTAAGATCATGGGAAGTCATGGAAAGGTTGAGTCCTGCAGGTTTGTTTGTTTTTTGTTTTGGCTTTTAGGGGAAGGAGGTGCATTACCAGATTTCCATTTCATAAAGAGGGTGGAAAAGAGTCACAGTGAGTATGAATAGCAACTGCAGTCACCCAGGTGACTGGGCCAGGAGGGTGGATTTGAGATACTTTTTGGAGGCAGAATCAACAGAAACTTGGTTTGGGAAAGAATACAGGGGATGACCGCATGGAAGGAGACCAAGATTCAGCTCTGATTGAAGTGCTTCAGATACAATCAATTAGAAACTCCACAAGGCAACAGGACCAACCAGGGTTGGAGACCTTGGGAAAGGACTTTTGAAAATGTGGGGGTTTCAGGCACAGAAAAAGGTAAGATCCAAAACACTAATTCTTTATCTTCTATTTTCCAATTCTAGTTAAGTTTTATAATACTTATGCTGTTATACTCATGAAGACTTAATCCAGTAGAGATGTTACCATGTAAGTCTCTGGTTTTCTAAATTATAGCACTTACTGCAACTTTTTACCTCTCAAAGCAACTTAATTCAAGCAACCATAAAACTCTCATTGAAAATGTTTCTTAAGGAGTACTATACATTACTGCCTTGTATGGTATACCAACATAATTTCATCTTTCATTGACTATCCAATACATCATGTGACTTAACATCTGCATGAGGGGCATTAATTTTACCATCCAGGCTCTGTCTTCATGATGACTCGAGCTCTTCCCTGAAGGCCCCCTTCCTGTGTGAATGGCAAACACCTAGCTCAGCTTGCCAGGTCATCTTGCCATACTCAAAGCCCACAGAGAGTGGTTGTTAAGCTGCCCCACTTGGAGACAAGACCAGGGATGGGACCAAGATCCTCGAAAATGGAATAAAAATGCTGTCCCCTGGCTGAGCCACCCACTTTGGGAGATGTTTGGGAAAGAAAAGGGGTTGTTTTGAGTTTAATCAAGAGAAGCAGGGTGGAGCCTCCAGAAGTTACAATTAGCACCAAACTGCAGGGTTCATACACTTTAAAAAAAAGGATTTTTATTCCTGGAGCCAAAGTTTTCTTTTCTGTTAAAATACAACCTCCTAGGAAGAAGGCACTAAAACCTCTGCCAGTTACTTCCACTTTCAGGAGCATGTTTGATTTTTTTCCTGCCAACAAGTTTTAATGGAATAGATGAGGATGCTGGTGTCTAGAAGGGGAAGAGGCTGCATGTCCCACTCTTTTGTCTAAAATCACCGTGGCAGGAACCATTATCTTTTCCTCTTAAAATCCTCCACCAAAGCCACCACCACTAGCATCAGATTCTCAAGACACACAGCTTTGAAGTTACAGCAACCAAATTAGACCTTCTCATGGGGGAAAAGAAACTGAACACAGTCATACCCTGTGACTCCCACTTTTCATTCTTCAAAGACTTCTACGGCATAAAATATACGTAAACAAAATTTTCCAGGTTCTATGTCTCAAAAAATGGCCGGAAGCATGTTTATTATTCTCCTTAAGATTATTTTTAAAAATTCAAAAAAGATCTTACACACATATGTGTTTACAGTGATTTTTAAAAAATCACTGTTTTGAAGTGTTGCCACTCATATTATTCTTAGACATTTGTTTAAGAACAGATTATGAGATACTTGAAATATTGAGATAAAGAAGAAACACTAAAATTTCTATGATGTCACCAACCTGGGCTTAGAGCAGAAAATATGTATACTTGCTCTTAAAAAAAAGTGGTTAAGAGAGAGTTTATGAATAACATAAGTCCAAATAAAATGGTTAAAAAACAAAAAGCAAACTGCCATAAAGAAAAGTGTATAGGAAAACAGAGAAGGTATACACACACACACGCACACACACACATATACAGAAACGCACTTATAGACAAAGAGAGGGGAGAGAGATATATATAGCCTATAAATATTCTATATATTATATTATATATAACAATGATATATATTAAATATTATTCAAAAAGTCTCAATTATTCTTTAATTTTTTCATTTGTTTTTCAGCAACCATTCATGCAGGGTTTTTTTGATTATTGTAATGTAATGCCAAGTGCAAAAAAAAAAAAAAAGAAAAGAAAAGGGAAGTCTTCTCAGTTTGTTTTGTTTTTAAAACACAACTTACCTGCTTCTCAGACCAACAGGATGCCATCACTGTTTAGACTTGGACCTGCTTCCCTCAAACACACAGTGTCTATATGATAGCTCTCGGGACAATTTTAACGAGGGACATTAGGCATCCATATCTGATCTTCCACAATCCAGACAGTACAGGGAAATAAAGTTAGCACTCAAACTGTCTTGGAGACCAAGCGTTGACTTTGTGCAGAGCAATGAACATGTCAAGACAAACTTAGAATTTCCATTACAATATGCTCAGCTAGAAAAAAAATGAGTATGTGGCAAGGCTGGCAACTTGACTTACAAATGACTATAAAATATGTGGCTGCTTTTCTCATCACTTGGAATTATGGAAAGGAAAGAGGACAGCAGAGACATAAGGCAGGGCGCTTTAACACGTCCACACAGGAGGCCCAAGAGCTGGCCCTCAATCAAGTTATTTCAAAAAGCCAAGGGGAGTAGATATACACATTACATAGTTAACATTACATATATCAAGTTGTAAAAAATTAGTAATCGTTAGAACAAGAGCGTAGGCTAAGAAACAAATATGTGGTAGAGGTAAAAAACAAATCACACTGATTGTCAGGAAAAGAACTTTCTGTAGGAACTGGGGGCCTGCAGGCCAAGGGAACCCTGAAACAAAGTGTGGCTGATGTTCCACTTATAGAGGAGACAGGAGGAATAATGGGGTTTTGAGGTCAAAATAACCAGATTGGGAGCAGTTGCTTCTGCAGGAAGTAGATAGGAACTTCCTTACGAATCCCAAAAGCCAAAGACCCAAAATAATCATCTTCTTGTTAAAACTAAAAAATCAGCTTAATTTGGCCCAATGACCATTCTTGTGAATAAACTTTCTAGGTAAGTTTTTAAACCAAAAGATTTTTTTTTACTTGATTCCAAATGTCTCGTATGTTTAGAAAAATTTTTTAAAGAAAAGAAAAAATTCAAAGCCACATTCACTCAGGGGACAGAAAATTGGTCACTACAGGAGCCATACGAAGAACGTAGTGCTACAGCCCCAGAAGGCATTCCTCCAAAAGCCATCCCCAAAATGTCCGGCATGGGCAGAACTACCAAAATCAAAGCTTATTTTCCAAGTCAGAACATTCTGAGGAAGAAAAATTCCCTTGGATGTGTAGGTTCTGATACATTTATTTCTTAAACATTTATTTCTCACACATGCTGACATAGCTTATAGGAAGGTAATGACAACAATAAAAACCGTATCAGGTGACAGCTACTGAATGCCAGGAACTGTCTGAAGTGCTTCATGAATTAACTCACTTAATCCTCCCAACAACTCTGAGGTAGTTATTGTCCCCATTTCACAGATGAGGAAACTGAAGCCCAGAAAGGTAAAGTAAGGTGACTAAGTCACACAGGGAGGCACGGAGGATATGAACCTCTTACAGACACCATGACAAATACAGGAATCCAGAGCTCTAAACAAGGCATTCCTGCATGTATATACTTAATGCTACATTAACCAGGACATTATCTCGCTTCAGCGAAGGCAAACAAGTTTAAGAGCCTTCTTTACTTCATTTGCATATGCCTCTCTCTCGCTCAGATTTTCAGCTGCAACTGGGAGTTTTTTGCTCACATTCCACTTTTTCCTTAATAAATTAAAATCAAAAGCTTTTATTGAAAAGCTAAGACAATGTATCAGATCTGACTAACTGCAAATTCCAAAAGAAGTAAAACTGAAGTAGGTTCTTTGTACAATAAACTGAAATGCAACCTTGCAGTTTTACAGGGTGAAATATTTTGAAGATATGAGGTAAACAAGGAAAAACAGAAAGTACACTATAAACAGGAGCCAGGCGGATGCTAGGAAGTTCCTGAAGCACACAGCGTTGGTCTCAGAAACTCGGTCCCAACATGCCATGAAGCCCAGAGGTGAGACATGCTACAACTACCCCTTTTCATTTGCCCCAAGAAGAAACGTGTACCGTGTATTTCCATTTATGTGTTCCAACTATTGATACTACCTCCGTCTTTATTTGTGGTTGGTAAATAATTTGGTTAAATTGTTCATAGCTTCTTTCTGAAGGAGCACAAGGGAAGTGAAATGAACACAGCATTGGTGGCCACTGTTGCTCTGAGGTGAAAATGGCAGCACGTGTACAATAAAAGCAAGAAATGAGGACACAGTAGCTTTGAGGATGACAAGGCAGCTATTTCCCGGAAGCACACAGAGAACATCAGTAACCTACTTCAAAAGGGGAAGCTTTATAATATGAATGGGAATGGCAGGGCCCCTCTGCCCCAGTGCCTTAACGCTCCTAGTGTCACAGAAGCATAGAACAAGTGACCATCCTTTAAAAATGTCTTCTCCTTTCAGGTTTCTAGAGGCAGTGAATTTAAAAAGAAGTATTTGTGTGTCCCCTGTGCTGGGCGAGGTGTCAGAGCCAAGGCATTGGCAAGTAGTCGACTCATGGGTTGGTAAGAAGAAGTTACCAACAACAGTACAGGTCTGAAAAGGAAAGGGTTTTGTTGTTGTTGCTGTTTGTTTTGTTTTGTTTTGTTTTTGAAACACAGTCTCGCTCTGTCACCCAGGCTGGAGTGCAGTGGTGTGATCTCAGCTCACTGCAACCTCCACCCCTGGGTTCAAGTGATTCTCCTGCCTCAGCCTCCTGAGTAGCTGGGATTACAGGTGCCTACCACCTTGCCTGGCTAATTTTTGTAGTTTTTTAGTTGAGACAGGGTTTCACCATGTTGGCCAGGTTGGTCTCAAACTCCTGACCTCAGGTGATCTGCCCACCTTAGCCTCCAAAGTGCCGGGATTACAGGCGTGAGCCATGATGCCCAGCCAGGTAAGTTTTATTAGAAAGAAAGAATGCGGTAGAAGAGTACAGCAGAGTGACTCGGCAAGAGAGGACTGTTCATGGTGGATTTTTCTCTTGGGGTATTTATGGAGCTTAAAGCAGAGCTTAAGGGTAATTTAGACCATATCAGCCACATAGGTCATAATAAACGATTATATTCATAGACATTCTGTGCAAAGGTTGCACAGTGAGTTTTGACATGCATGCATTCTGGAGATATACAAAAACTCTAGTTACTTATACATTTTGGGGAAAGAAGCCTGGAACCACAAGCCAGCTTTAGATAACAGGGAAGTCTAAATCTTCTAAATTCCTCAGATAAGGAGTTTTGCCTCGGATAGACTGCTTGATGGCCACCAGGTGACCTCTGCTCTCCTCACTCCTGCTTGGTGATTTGGTGATTCTGTTGGTTGGACAATGTGGGAGGAGTGCAATCTTTCTCCTGGTTCTGCTTTAGAAAGTTTTCCTGCTAAATAACAGCACCCTGTAGCAACAAACACAAGGCTCAGCCACTGCAGTAAAACCATAAGATGGAGTTTTTAAAAGCAGATTGTAACAAAAGACCCTGCTTAGGGATCTAGAACTAGAAATACCATTTGACCCAGCCATCCCATTACTGGGTATATACCCAAAGGATTATAAATCATGCTGCTATAAAGACACATGCACACGTATGTTTATTGTGACACTATTCACAATAGCAAAGACTTGGAACCAACCCAAATGTCCAACAATGATAGACTGGATTCAGAAAATGTGGCACATATACACCATGGAATACTATGCAGCCATAAAAAATGATGAGTTCATGTCCTTTGTAGGGACATGGATGAAGCTGGAAACCATCATTCTCAGCAAACTATCACAAGGACAAAAAACCAAACACCGCATATTCTCACTCATAGGTGGGAATTGAACAATGAGAACACTTGGACACAGGAAGGGGACCATCACACACCAGGGCCTGTTGTGGGGTCAGGGCAGAGGGGAGGGATAGCATTAGGAGATATACCCAATGTAAATGATGAGTTAATGGGTGCAGCACACCAACATGGCACATGTATACATATGTAACAAACCTGCACGTTGTGCACATGTACCCTAAGACTTAAAATATAATAAAAAAAAAAAGACCCTGCTTAGAACTTGTGGCACTTGCTTTTCCTCCCTTATACCTAAATATTTTAATCCTCATTTTACAGATTTTTAAAACTTGGAATTTCTCTTTAATCAAATGTTGTTTGCATCCCAAAATAGGTATTACTGTTCAGAAATGAGCCTAACAGAGACTCCTGGTTTACAGGAACATGCCCATGGCCTGACAAAGGAGTATACTCTATATCACTAAATTAATTTGCTTAAAGAAGACAGACGTCTAGAGGAGGCACAGGAGAAGTTGTTTCTATTGAACCAAACGTACAAATCACAACATTTGAGGAATTAAATAACAAAAAAGGACTCCACTCCAGAATCAGTGGTTTTGTGTCCAAAATAATTTCAAGAGTAAAGGGATGATTTTAAAAATTCAGACCATATAGACCACTAGCTAGCATAAAAAAGAAGATAAAAGAGAGAAAAAGCAAATAAACACAATCAGATAAGGGGGATATCACCACTGACCCCACAGAAATACAAACAACCATCGGGAATACTAAAAACCACCTCTGTGCATATAAACTAGAAAATCTAGAAGAAATGGATAAATTCCTAGATACATATACCCTCCCAAAACTTAACCAGGAAGAAATTGAATCCCTGAATAGACCAATAATGAGTTCTGAAATTGAGGCAGTAATAAATAGCCTAGCAACCAAAAAAAAGCCCAGGACCATACAGATTCACAGCTGAATTCTACCAGAGATACAAAGAAGAGCTGGTACTATTTCTACTGAAACTATTCCAAAAACTGAAAAGGAGGGACGCCTCCCTAACTCAGTCTATGAGGTCAACACCATCCTGATACCAAAACCTGGCAGAGATACAACAAAAAAAGAAACCTTCAGGCCAAAATCCTTGATGAACATTGATGCAAAAATCCTCAAGAAAATACCAGCAAACCAAATCCAGCAACACATCAAAAAGCTTATCCATGATAATCAAGTCAGTTTCATTCCTGGGATGCAAGTTTGGTTCAACATATGCAAATCAATAAATGCAATTCATCACATAAACAGAACTAAAAACAAAAACCACATAATTATTTCAACAGATACAGGAAAGGCCTTTGATAAAATTCAACATCTCTTCATATTAAAAACTCTCAACAAACTAGGTATTGAAGAAACATACCTCAAAATAATATGACAAACCCACAGCCAATATCATACTGAATGGGCAAAAGCTGGAAGCATTCCTCTTGAAAAATGGCACAAGACAAGTGTATTAGTCCATTCTCACACTGCTATAAGGACATATCTGAGACTACCATTGATATTCTTCACAGAACTAGAAAAAAACTATTTTAAAATTCATATGGAACCAAAAATGAGCCCAAATAGCCAAGGCAATCCTAAGCAGAAAGAACAAGGCTGGAGGCATCATGCTACCCAACTTCAAACTATACTACCAGGCTACAATAACCAAAACAGCATGGTACTGGTACAAAAACAGACACATAAACTAATAGAACAGAATACAGAACTCAGAAATAAGAGTACACATCTACAGCCATCTCATCTTTGACAAACCTGACAAAAACAAGCAATGGGGAAATGATTCCCTATTTAATAAATAGTGCTGGAATAACTGGCTAGCCATATGCAGAAAACTGAAACTGGACCCCTTCCTTACACCATATACAAAAGTTAACTCAGGATGGATTAAAAACTTAGTGTAAAACCCAAAACTATAAAATCTCTAGAAGAAAGTCTAGGCAATACCACTCAGGACATAGGCCCAGGCAAAGATTTCATGACGAAATGCCAAAAGCCTTTGCAACAAAAGCAAAAACTGACACATGGATCTAATTAAACCAAAGAACTTCTGCACAGCAAAAGAAACTATCATCAGAGTGAACAGACAACCTACAGAATGGGAGAAAATTTGTGCAATCTATCCAACTGACAAATGTCTAATATCCAGAGTCTACAAGGAACTTAAATTTACAAGAAAAAAAAAACTCATTAAAAAGTGGGTAAAGGACATGGGCAGACAATTCTCAAAAGAAGACATACATATGACAAACAAACAGGAAAAAGCTTCATCACTGATCATTAGAGAAATGCAAATCAAAACCACAATGAGATACCAACTCATGCCAGTCAGAATGACTATTACTAAAAAGTCAAAAAACAACAGATCCTGGCAAGGCTGCAGAGAAAAAGGAACGCTTATATACTGTTGGTGGGAAGGTAAATTAGTCCAACCATTGTGAAAGACAGTGTGGTGATTCCTCAAAGACCAAGAGGCAGAAATACCATTTGACCCAGCAATCCCATTACTGGGTATACACCCAGAGGAATATAAATCATTCTATTATAAAGATACATGCACACATACATTCATTGCAGCACTATTCATAATAGTAGAGACATGAAAGCAACCCAGATGCCCATCAATGATAGACTGGATAAAGAAAATGTACATATACACCATGGAATACTACGAAGCCATAAAAAGGAATGAGATCATGTCCTTTGCAGGTACACGCATGGAGTTGGAAGCCGTTAAGCTCAGCAAACTAACACAGGAATAGAAAATGAAACACCACATGTTCTCACTTATAAGTGGGAGCTGAATGATGAGGACACATGGACACAGGGAGGGGAACAACACACATTGGGGCCTGCCAGAGAGGGATGGTTGGGGAGGGAGAGCATCGGGAAGCATAGCTAATGGATGCTGGACTTAATACCTAGGTGATGGGATGATCCGTGCAGCAAACTACCATGGCACACGTTTACCTATGTAACAAATCTGCACATCCTGCACATATATCCCTGAACTTGAAGAAAAAAAAAGTAAAAAAAAATTCAGATCATTGCACTAATTTGGTGACTGTGCTTTTCTCTTTATAAGACATGCAGATTAAAGTGTAGTCACATGTGTTCTCCCAGGTTTATGTAAAAGAAATGAAAAATTTTAAATGCCAGCAGCCAATCAAAAACAAGTAAGTATTCCCAGGATTATTAATTCCACATAACCGAGGCTCAGCCAGAATTCCTCTCTGCCATCAATTATCTCAGAAACACTACAGCTATTAAAAGCTACATAAACTACCATCTAAAAAAGATAAAGCAGAAAGTTCAACGGGAAATAATTTTGAAATTGACTGGAGACAACGTATAAAAATCAAATTAAAAATGCAGACTCCATTAACTTGGATTCTGTGACTTTCCAAACTGGGTGGAGTTTAAGTCCACCTTTCAGTCTTTTCCAAGAAAAGGAGACTGCACACATTAGTAAATACAACAGGCAGAGTAGATATTTTAAGACAATCTACTTTTAAAAACTATACACATTTGCTTGTAAGCAAACAGACTGCTTAATCACTAACTTTCTTTTTTTTCCCTAAGAAGGAACGTAATCTGTGCAAAAAGCCTTGGTAGCAAATAGGCCACTGCTTCCTGCCTTTTTTCATTACCTCGCCAGGCACCCATTTCCAAATTTCCCAGTGAAGCAATTGCAAGTTCTAATCCCTCTATCTAATTTGCATGAAGCTGCAGACTAGCTATCCTGAAGCACAGCTTTTATCAGCCCTACAATACACCCTTCCTGCCAAAGAGAGTTAACATGCCTTGGACTGGTTTTCAAGGCCAGCACCTCTGGCTCCAGCCTTATCTTCTACTGCCCTTCCTCTCAGCCCTCTCCAGCAGCCAGACTCCTATACTATCTATCCCGGAACCTTGATTTACAAAAGGCACACTGACCAATCTGCTACCCTGGCATGCCCTGAGATTGTACTAATACACCTGCTTCTCTGACCCCTCCTCGTCAACCTCCTTTGACAACTTTTACCTCTGCTTAAACCCTTGAACTCCTTGGAAAACTGGCTGATTCTAGGTCTGGGGCAAGCAAATATTCAAGATGAGCCTGAGCATCCTGGAATGCCAGAAAATAAGGACGTACTAAAACACACACACACTGTAAGAACTCCCAAAGGCCAAAGCTGGAACAACTTGACCAACCAAATAAATAATGTAGTATTGCATTATAACCTGAAGCATAAATTAAATATCCATGAATCCATACTAAAAAATGATTGATTAAATAAATGGGAGAGAATATGCAAACCTCCTGTGCAGAAGAATTCAAAGTAATTTATGTAGACATTCCATCCACAAGGAGAAGCGTAACTTCTCCCTACTCCTTTTGTGTGGGCTACATATAGTGACTTCCTTCCAAAGGGCACAGTATGGAAAGGGTGAACAAAAGTAACTTGACAGTGGAGAAACCTGCCAAACACTAGCTCAGCTTGATCAGGTGATCAAGCTCAATATCAACGTGACCAGTCATGTTGGTACTATGTACTCTAGATATAATACGACAAAAATAGCACTTCATTTCTGTGATCTTCCTCACAAAAACCCATAACCCCAATCTAATCATTAGAAAAGCATCAGACAAATCCCAATTAAGGGACATTCTATGAAACACCTGACTGGTACTCCTCGAGACTGTCAAGGTCATGAAAAACCAGCAAGGCCTGAGAAACAGTCACCGTCTAGGGCTCGAAAGAGACATGGCAACTAGATGTAATGTGGAATACTGAATGGGATCATGGAAGAGAAAAGGGACACTAGGTAAAAACTAAGAAAATATTTAAAAATTATGACTTGAGTTAATAATAAGATATCAATATTGGATCATTAGTTATGAGGAATGTTTCATATCGATGTAAGATATTAGCAGTAGGGGAAACTGGACCTGGGAATACGAGAACTCTGTACTATCTTTGCAACTTTTCTATAAATCTAAAAGTATTCTAAAATTAAAAGCTTATTTTATAAAACTGTCTTTGGCTCCTCTCCCTCCCATACCCCACACCCAGGCTTATAGTAGATTCTATGCCCAAAATGTCTTTCTGCTGTTCCCTTCCCTCCCATTCCCTCTGCCATCCCCCTGTTCATTGTATTCTCCGATCCATCCTCCACACAGCTGCTGCAGTAAGCTTTCTGACACACAAATCTGAAGATATCACCTCCCTGATCAAAACCCTTCCATGGCTTCCCACTACTTATATCAGGGTTGGCAAACTTTTTGTGTAAAAGCTCAGATTTTTTAAGCCCTGCAAGCCTATCCCCCACTCTGCTATTATAGCATCAAAACAGTCACCCGCAATATGCAAACAAATTGATGTGGCTGTGTTCCAATAAAACTTTATTTATAAAAACAGGCAGAAGGCTGGATTTTGCCCACAAGATACAGTGTGCCAATCGTTGGTCTAGAGAATCAAGTCCAAACTCCTCAGACAGGCACGCAAGGCATAACCCACATTATCCCTGAATCATTTAATTTTGTATATTTGTCTTGGTTTTATTCTGTCCAATCAATTCCAAGCATGTTTAAGATATTAAGTAACAAAAAGTCAGTGAAAACACACTCTGTGCCTTCAAAAGACTAACAGGTAACAAGTAACTCAACTCATGCTTCCTAAGGCATCTTCAAGTACTTTTTGATATGTAAGTAGACATACCCTTTAAAAAGAAGTGTTTTGTAATCAACTAAGTCTGAGGAATCCTGGGTTTGACAAGGTTAAGCAGCTTTCATTGCCACAGGAATTCTCAAAGCCTTCATTGTGCATTGCAAATCTCCTTAAAGAGGGATATATTACACAATGACTCTCCAGTCTGTTTGACAACAGAATTCTTTCACATTTTTAACATCTGTGTCCTGCGAAACAGTTAGGAAATTGTTGACATTAAGCATACTCCTACAAGGTGGACTGAAAGTTCTATTAATATTTGCCACTGTAGTAGGCTAAATAGTGCCCCGCCAAAAGATATCCACGTCCTAATCCCTGGAATCTGTGAATGTTATCTTACATGGCAAAAAGGACTTTACAGGTGTGATTAGGTTAATGACCTTGAGATGGGGGGATTATCCTGGTGGGCTCTAAATGCAATCAAAGGTATCCTTCCTTATAAGAGGGAGGTAGAGAGTGACCTGACACCAAAGAGAAGAGAAGAAGGCACTGTGAACACCAGAGCAAAGATTGGAGTAGGGCAGCCACAAATCAAGGGAGGCTGGCAGGCACCATAAACTGGTAGAGGCAAAGATCAGATTCTCTCCTAGAACCTGCAGAGGGAGCACAGCCCTGCCAATGCCTTGATTAAGTCACCACATTTGTGGTAATTTGTTACAGCAGCCACAGAAATGAAAACAGCCACGGTGCCAATCACAGCCATGGTGCTGTGATCTATGCCGACACTAAATATTCTTAAATGAAGTCACATTAGTGTTGTCCACAATAAGGTCACAATTAGCCTTAGTTAGCAAGATTTTATCATCCACTTAAGGGAAAGAGTATAATTCGGTGGTTAACACTCTGGACCTGGATTTAACCACTGGGGTTCAAATCCCAGCTTTAACATTTATTAGTTAAATATACCACCTTGGTCAAGGTGTTTAGCCTCTTTGTCACTCAGCTACTTCGTCTGTAAGATGGGATGATATTCATAGAGTTGCTTTGTGGATTTAATGAGACCATGCACAAAAAGTACTTAGTATAGTTCCTGACTTTACAGTAAATAAATGAAAACTCAATAAAAGAAAACTATTATTACATTATAGTATTACTGATTTTTAAGAAAAAAAAACTACTTTCACCCCAAGCTACATCTCATCATATTCTTCTATTTTCAGTTTGACAAATTATAAATCTTTACCCAATTTCTAGCTTGGGGCATTTAAAATGACCTCAGCAAGGTAAGGCAGGTGGAAAAGTTCATGTCTGCCTCTCTGAACCACTGCTTTTAGGTATCTGACTCGATAAACTATGACAGCTAATAGCTCCAAGACATGTGCTTCATGTGATGTGCTAAATTCATGTCACTCACTGAAAAGCCTAAAGTTACTGTTCTTGCACAGGTCATCTACATTAGTTAAATCAAAGTGCCAACAAAGGCCCATTTTCTAAATTATAAGCTATTGATGCTCCACTAGATAGTCTTTATCTTAATATTTAGTTATACTCAAAGCAACAGATGAAATTATTCAGATAAGCCCCAATAAAGGAAAGGCACGAGGCACCTGAAAACAGAAGGGACACATAGGGTCTTGGTACAATATATGAAAGTCTTCCCAGCATGTCACCCAACTCACTCTGCACCTACAATCACCACCTAATCGTCACCTACTGCCACATCCCACAGCATCTCCAGCCTACACAGGTGACTTGGGAGTAACGATACATCATGCCTAATTAAAAATATGGGATCATCATTAGTCAAGAGGTGCTTGAGACTCGGAGCTTTGATTCCTAAAAACTTTAAGAGCCTTCTATTAAAATTGAAGCATCCCTAGAAAAAGTAGTATTTTAATTCTTTATTAGTTACATACTGCTGTACTCATTGTCAGTAAATACATACAAAAACCCGTTCCGGTCTGTCAGTCAGGGAAAGACTATCCTGGAACTCACCAAAACCTCATTAAGGCCTACTAATTTCAGAAAAACAAGCCTAAGCAAATGAAAAATTCAAACGTTAGTGATTTTTAAGAAGCACAACCCATATATTTTAACTTTAAAATATGAGTTGTAAATCCAAATGTCAATGGAGCCAGGCAGGGAAGACAGTTCCAGCTGGCAGGTATGAAAAAAAAAAGGTCCCCTGCTAGTGCAAGTGGGAAGCGGCCTCTCAGCCCAAGCCAGCTGCTGCTAGAGGGAGTACAGCATGCGGGAGCAGGCTGCAGCCACCCAGTGCAGGCACCGAGAAGGTTCAGGGGCTGGCCCCACCACAGCTCATCTAGAATGATTGGCTTTCTAGTTGCTTTTCTTTTAAAATTATAAAAGTCATATGGGTGAATAAATTTAGTTCCAAGGGATATAAATTAAGAAGTAAAAGTCCTTCCCTTCTACTCCCCCAATTGCTAACAGATTACATCACTATGTATTCTTTTTCTAGACACACAAAATGTTCTACAAGTTGCTTTTTTCACTCAACAATATGTCGTGGACATCCTTCCACATCAGTACATTCAGATCTACTGCATTCTTTTTACCAAAAGTAGTTAGAGCACAGAATTTCAATGCTGGGAGACGCCTGAGAGGCTCTAGGCCAACTCTTTCCACTTAACAGACAGGGTCCCCAGAGGTCCTGGATACCTCTAACCATACAGGAAAGAAGCCAGAGCCTCCCCAAATGGGGTCACGCCAGCAGGTGTCACCAGCATCATGCCGTCATCTCTGCTATTCAAAGGAGCCTGAGCCTCAGCAAGAAAGAGGCCAAGGCTTCCCACGTGGCAGGTAAGAAGCAAGAAGGGAGACAAAATTATCTTGGAACAAAGTAATGAATTGTAATCAGTGAAAAGCCTCATAAACATGAACTCTGGTTTGGTTTTGTTTTTTTTAATTAGCAAATATCTAGAATCACTCTAAATTCATCCAAGTGACTCAATTAAAATTCACTTAGCAGTCATATTCTACTTAGTTCCAAAATACATCTGGATTGGAGTCAACTCAGAATTGCATAAAGTTCACCATCTTCCTGCTTTGAGGCCTTAAAGAAACAGGGCAGGACCTGGCTCACAAATAAGCTGCTTATCTGAGCCAGCCAGAAGATTCCAATTACGGGGCTTCATGGGTAAATCCAGAGCTGCAGCAGTGTAATAAGGAATGCGGTTGAGGCCTCTGCTTCAAAGATCATTCTTATACAAGGAAACATTTATTAAAAGAGGGAAGAACTGTAAACTTCATATTTAAAATGTTAATTCTGTTAGTGACTCAAGGTACTGAGAAGCTAACTAAGTATTCAGACCTTCAGAAACTCCAGTTTAGCTCCCAAATATAGAAAAATCTCTCTATCTAAAGATATAAACTCCCTGGAGGCCAAAGCCTTCCTGCATGGCTAGCTTTTAAAACATTTTAGGAAACTTGACCTCAAACTAAAATCAGCATTTCAGCAAGGGTTACTTAGAACCTTAGAGAAACTATATTTCATACAAACACCAATTTCAGAAATATGTTGCTCTCTACTAATACACACAATTTGCTTTGTAAAAGAAATGCTTAGTCTTTTTCCAGTATTCTTTATCTTAGCTCAATGGAAAGACCATCTAATTGCCAGGCTAAAAACAGGGAATATTCCAGAATGCTCTCATTTTCCCCTCTCCTCCATTCCCAAAGGAGATCCATCACCACCACACCTACCCACCCTGTCTCTTGACTGTTTCACTTCTCTAACCCTTTGGTTTGGATTCTTACCAAATCCCAGGGGGTCCATGACAACAGCCTCCTAATACAACTCTCTGTCACCAATCTTACCTGTCTCCTAGCTGTTCCATACAAAATTGTAAGAGTAACCTCATTCATTCATTTAACAAAAAACTATAGAGCCTCTACTATGTAACAGGCAGTGTTGCAGCACTGAAGATAAAGCAGTGTACACAATCACTGCCCTCAGGACCACCCCACAGTAGTGTCAGACAAGTGCTAAGTGCCATGGAGGAAACAGAAAGCAGGCAGAGGGCCAGAGAGTGCTTGGGGGCTGGGTTATTTTGCCTAGAGTGGTCACCAAAGGCCTCATTCCAAAGGGGACATGTGAGCATGTCCTAGAGGAAGGGGAGTGAGCAAACATGTCAGGGGAAGCACATTTCAGGGAAAGCGGAAACAGGTGTACCACAGGAACATGTGCCAGGTGTATCTCAGGAGAGCAAGGAGGCCAGAGTGAATGGAGCACAATGAGCCAAAGGAACAATCATCAGAGGTAAGATCAGAGAGACCCCGTAGGCCCGCACAGACACAGCAACAACTGAGAAGTTTGTTTGGAGTGAAATGAGAACAGTGTTTCTGTGTAGTAACTCCTTTCCAGAATTTAGTGGGAAATTTATAGGTTTTGCAGAATCCCTAGAAAAATCAGGTGAGAAACAGCAAAAACAGTATTATAATGTTCCTGCTTGCTTAATAATCAACACCGAGTCCACTGACAAGTCCAAAGCAAGCACAGGAAATGCCGTCCTGCAGAGGTAAAGGTTAAGGCCAACATTTCCGAGAACTGAGACAGGAGCGTGCAGACGAGAAGAGCCCCAATCCAATCACTCAGTCTTCCCTGTAGCTGTTCCCACGTCTAAGCATGAGTTCGATGTCCTGTCTGCCGCCAAGGGTGAGTCAATATTGCAAATAAAATTAATATTAATAAGCTTCACATAGTAGGCTTTATACAAATACTGATTATATGCAGTGCTGTTAATCTTTCTAGAAGATCCAAATGTTAACACGATCAGATAATGTTCATAGGCATTTTCCAGTGCTTGAATATTCACTAGGGTACAGTTCTTTGTAAACAGTACATGTAAATACTATTGAACTTAGTATCACTTATTTATTAAATAATTTTTTAGATATTCACAATAATGAATAAAGAGCAAGAAGAATGTTGGAAGTATTTTAAAAAGATAAAGTAAATCAATTAGCTTTTTGCTAGGTATGTTTTAATCACAGAAGTATGAAGCATCATTATTAGTCATTTGGAAAAAGAATTCTTGAGCGGTATATTCTTTTAAAAGAAATTAGTAATAAATTGCTTACACATAGGAATAAAGATGTAGTACCGCCCACTAAATATTTAAGCAATATTAGCTGTTTATCTGAGGTGAAAAAGAATAACTGTTTTGCTTTGGCAAACAAAAATAGCTCAATTACTAAAATTTTTAACGAAAGACTTTTAAAAGGAAAATATGCTTTAGCAGAAGAAATGCAAAAAAAAAGGTAAATGTTGTAGAAATTAGAACCTGATATAAAATCCGAACTAGCAAAAATAGACAAACTAACAGCAAAAAAAAAAAAAAAAAAAAAAAAAAAACCAAAAACATGGCAGCCAAAAAAAATTTGTATTGTTAGGTTTATATGAGCTTAGGAAACCTTAATCTTTTATAACAAGCAATCAGCATGCCTGCCCTTTGCTGCATAGGAGACTCTACCCACTACTTCTAACTTCCAAGGCTACTATACAAACAAGAGAAACACATGGGGAATTATTTCCCAACTATAGATGGACTGACAGGGAAATAAAGATAGGAGAAGGAAAAACTCGGTAGGTTTTGAGTTTACAAAGGTAACTTACATAGACACTGTAAGTACCAAACTCTACTTCAGCCAATTAACTTATTTATATAATCCTCACAGCTGCCTTAAGAGACAGTTATTATAATTACCTTCTCTCACCTTGAAATTAAGAAACTGAGTCCCAGGGAAGTTAAGCTAATTGTCACACTGCAACTAAGTGGCAGAGCCAAAAGCAAACCAGATCCTGGCTCCAGCTGCATGCTAGTAACCAACACACCTTCCTGCCTCTGTGCTTCTTCAACTGAACCCTAGGACTTCTGAGTATGATGGGCAATTATGTGTTAATGGTTCAACGAACTCTCATTAACCTGATTATTGTTCTTATTACTATTTATTTGCAGATTTTTTAAATTATAAGGGTATTTCATTTGAAGGCACCATATGACCTTTCACTCCCATGTACTGAATCTAATTCCCAGACTGGAAGCTTCCCCATCTCTGCCATAAAAAGTGAACAGGTTATTCCTGGCTGCTTAAATATCATGCCTGAAATATCCCAGATAAGCTGCTTGGAATGAGCCAAACACTACAATGCAAAATGGGATCTGGCATCCTTTCCTGATTAATGGCGGGGCTGGATTCTGTCAGTGTTTAATGACATGAAATTCCAAGGCCTGGAACCAAATGTCCACTGCTTTCCAGTAAGTACAGCTGACCCTTGCACAACACGAGTTTGAACTACGTGGTCCACTTATACACAGATTTTCTTCTGCCTCTGCCAACCCTGAGACAGCAAACTTTCCTCCTCCTCCTCCTCAGCCTACTCAACATGAAGACAATGAGGATGGAGAACTTTATGATGCCCACTTCCACCTAATGAATAGTAAATATATTTTCTTTCATGATTTTCTTAATAACATTTTCCTTTCTCTAGCTTACCTACTGTAAGAATACAACATGTAATATGGATAACATACAAAATATGTCTTAATCAACTGTTTATATTTTCCGTAAGGTTTCCCGTCAAGAGTAGGCTATAAGTAGTTATGTTTTGGGGGAGTCAAAAGTTATACGCAGATGTTTAACTGTGCGGGGTGGGAGTGCCTCTAACGCCTATGTTGTTCAACTTTATATAAGTCTGAAAGCTGCTGCAGACTGGCCCAGAGAAATCCATCCAGATAACACCTGGCAAAGGGAATGCTGACCTAAAACAGACTATGATGCTAAGGGGAACTGGTAAACATGTCACGGGGTGCACATCACATATCAAAGGCCTGTTACTAAAACTACAAGAGTTACACAAGCCCCTCAAAATGTTATTTTACTTGCTATAATCTTTTACTTCAACTACTTTTGTTTCTTTAAGCAACATCAGTATCCAAACCACCAACCATACAACCGCATAGCCCACACTGACCCAGCTGCCAGAGGCGTACCCTACACTGTCATTCCAACTCACTTTTGATCACTTATCTTCCACATGTTATCCATATCTGTAATCCTGTCCACAAAAGCAACCACATACAATAGATACTCAGGCTGCTTTGGAAATGAAGAAGAGAAAGAATTAAATATAGCTCTCTTGGCCAATTCTCTGGACACAGAAGATCTATCAAACATACACTAGAATTAAACCCATTATTGATAAGGAAATTAAACTTTAAAGAAGTAACTTCTCCAGGGTCACGCAGATCTAAGTACAAACTGTTACCCTATCATCAGGGAGGTTTTAGAGGGTTTTCTCAACAGGGCGACCCTACCCTTAGGGCACAGGAAATATCTTCACCAGAGGGAGGAATAAAGAAGAATCTCACATAGCAAACTCTGAGTAAACACTCATGGCTTGAAGTGGGTGGCTAACAGAGGCACGTGGGACAAAAATATACATCACTGATGTCCCACCACTTAGGAGTTTTTAAAAACAAAATCCATTTCCTTCTAGGTAAAATTATAAGTAATTCCAATTCAACTATGTAAACAGGAGGAAACATCTAACACCTCTTCCTTATACACAGGAAAAGAAAGTTTGTTAAAATAGAAGAAAGGAAATAAAGCAAGTATAAATAGCTCAGAGAGAATGTGGTTTTGTAGTAGGAACTTTCGCTATTTTTCCTTCAATTTGCTGCATACACGTGTATACACACAGATTTATATATATAAAATATAAATAATGTAATATGTACACATATATTACCTTAGGTAATATAGATTATATATTACATTATATATTATATATTACATTATAATACATATGTAATATGTATTATATATAAAATAGACATATATTATATATTACATATATCAGAATATATGTGTATATATTATGTATTGCATACATATATTACATAATATATAACAATATTATGTAATATACATAATATCTAATGTACGTAATATACAGTATATGTATTATAATATATGCATATATTATGTAATATATATATTGCATATATATTGCATATACGCACATATATTGCATATATTATATGCATTTAATATATGCATATAATATATGCATATATTAAATGCATATAATATAATGCATATAATATATGCATATATTACAATACATATAATATGCGTATAATACATATTATATAATATATGCATATATTATAATACATATATTGCATAATACGTGTATTGTACTTACATATATAATATATACATAAAACATATAATACATATAATATGTAATACATATTACATATTATATAATACATAAATACATATTACATATAACACATATATAATACATAATATTTATATGTGTAATATATTATGACATATATACATAATACATATATACATAATATATTATATGACATATAATACACAATATATGTAATATAGTATATATTAATATATAATATGTAATATAGTATATAGTATACATTACACATATTATGTAATATATGTTACATATATACATCTGTGTATATACATGTAGGAAAAATTTATTTTTCCTTCGTTACATAATATATATATAAACATCATAGTATACATATAGTTTTGTTTTTTCTTGCTGACTCTAGCCATACAATTGCCAGGTGTTAAGCCAGACACTGAGCAAAGTGAGGAAAGAACATTTGCATCCAGTACCTTTATACAGTTTTCCTAACAGTCAGTTTTTAAAGGCTGCATTACTCGGCAAGGGACAGAAAAGTCCTGCTGTGTGTCTTAATCTCTTTATGTTATATTCACATCTTGTTATTTGAGAATTATCTCTGAGCACTGAGACTAAGCAGAGCCTCGTAAATATTAGTGCTTATATTGGCAGATATAAACTTTGGAAGCCATAGTTTAAGAACTACTTAACTGGTACAATTGACAGAAACATAATAAGACTATGAGTTAATAGGCCTAGTTTCTAAACCTTGGAGTTGCGATATGACCTCAGGAAAAATCAACATTTCTCTGGGTCTTTTCTCACTTGCTAAATGGCAAGTGAGTGTTTACCAGGTTTTGGGCACCAGTCCCAGCACTTTGCATACATCAACTCATTACAATACCAAAACAGTACAGTGAAGTAGGTATCACCACCCTCATTTGACAACTGCGGAAACTGAGGCACTGAGTAATACAGCTAGTATCAACTGGCAGAGCATGAATGTAACACAGTCCATCTGGGTCCAGAGCTCAGTCTCTTAATTAACCACGAGCACTGCTGGGTTAGAGGATTTCTGGGATTCCTTCCAGCTCAAACCTTCTACGATTCTGAAATTCTAAGAATGAGCTGTGCTTAGTTCGTCACATTGATGCCAATTTCTTGAAGTTGCTCAATGACCTTTGCAAGTAACAAATCCTTAATCTTTATAAATACTGAAAGATTTAAAGCAGCTACCAAAGACACTGATTGCAGACACTCACTTTAATGAAAGGTCAACTTAAAATGAACTAGAAATCCATGTGGTGCTTGCAATGCTTCTCGTTTATCCAATTCTCAATTGATGTAGGAGAACTAAGTTAACTGAACTGAAAGGTGGAAGGAAGCAAGACAGAGAAATATTTTGCTTTTGGAATAAATGAGACTGGAAATTAACCACAGCCAGCTTCAAGGCTCACCAGCTGATCTCTACTCACTAATATTTCACGTGGACCTCTCCCCACAGAGGACCCCAAAAGTACACCCACTACCCCACTCCCAGACAAGGCAAGGAAGGAAGGAGGGGTTGCAATGACATCTCCAAGCCACCAGAGAGCATATCTTCATCTGGGTTCAGAACATTTTACAAGACAGGTAAGTCGAAATTTGAGACTATTCCAGGAGAGTATGAAAAAATCCACCCTAGTTCATGTGTGTTTCTTTTTCTCAAATCAGCAAATATGTCCCAGGCCTACGCTTTCTTTTCTTTCTTCTTTAAAAGTCCCAGTTTCTCCACAGTCCAACTCAACCTTCACCAAAATGAATGAATGAAACTACCACTCTAGATCAGAGATTCTAGGATTCAACTATGCACAAAAATAGTTACGTGATTAAAATGCAGATTCCTGGCCTCCACACCTATAGATTATGGTTTGGTGTATCTGGTACAGGACTCAGGAATTTACATTTCTGACAAACATTCTCTGAGTGTGTGTGCGCGCGCGCACACACACGCTCACTCACACACAGGCGCGCATGCGCACTCGTACACGCACCCACTACCACCATCACCCTCCCCCCACCACCTCTCTGACTGACACAGGTGGTTGGTAGACCATGTTTGAAAAACACTATTGCAGATGCTGTAAGAGGAAAGTTACATCTCTTTTAATCACAGGCTAAATATTGTCTCCACACTTTTTTTTTTTTTGAGACGGAGTCTCGCTCTGTCGCCCAGGCTGGAGTGCAGTGGCGTGATCTCGTCTCACTGCAAGCTCCGCCTCCCGGGTTCACGCCATTCTCCTGCCTCGGCCTCCCGAGTAGCTGGGACTACAGACGCCTGCCCCAATGCCCAGCTAATTTTTCTGTATTTTTATACTAGAGACGGGGTTTCACCGTGTTAGCCAGGATGGTCTTGATCTCCTGACCTCGTGATCCACCCGCCTTGGCCTCCCAAACTGCTGGGATTACAGGCGTGAGCCACCGCGCCCGGCCGTCTCCACACTCTTTAGGAACTAGAGGGTTTGCTCCGTGTCCCTTTTTCTTGTGCATCTGCCTGTGATTCCAGGTGCATTCTCTGCAAAACGGACTTCCCTGCT